>NC_060281.1:3137176-3452188 GCF_021613505.1 Equus quagga
TTTTAAACCATCGATAAGGGGGGACCACGGTACACCATATTTTAAACAACGGCTTATTTCAGCTTGTTTCTATCCCAACCGAAAAGAAAGCAGAGAAACTCAGTAGTGAGATAATCGAGTCAATTATATTTCAACAAGCAATTTAGAGAAAGATCCCAGTATGACACTTCAGAATTATTCTGGGCATCAGCATCAACCACAGTTTTCACACGAACTAGCCATAACAACTCTCAGAGGCAGTACCAAACAACTTGTTTATATAGAAATCCTCTCAGATGTTTCCATTTTTCCAAGTGGGGAATACTAAAGCATCAATCAAAACTGACCAGGAAAGTCAAAGACAGGAATATGATCAATTACAAAACACCCACAGCAGCCAAAGGGTCCTACGCACAACCTACATAACATACTGTAGCCAGAGATCAATATTTTACTTTTTAAAAATACTTTTCCTGAAGGTTATATAGATCATACGTTTATATAAATAATACATTTTGTGTGTTTTCTTCTTTTCTTGAAAAATCATTAATCCCAGATAAAACAGGAATAGCTTTTCACACACTGCTATTTCACACATAACATGAAGTAGGGCCCATTTCATTCAATTCAGCACATATGTCATAATAAAATATATGATTATTCTCCGTGGAACAAACCTGATATTGTTAGAGTGACTAAGAATAAATCTCCCCTAAGCACCCCATAGCCAATTGTCCCAGGCTTTCAAGATCATCTACTCAGAGCCAGTAAAGCAAAATTAACATAGCATAAGAGAAAACCAATAATTTCTCATTTTCTTCATCATCGCCACCATCTAACACCCACTCCTTCCCACAAGTATCAATAACAGTAGCAGCAAAAATTAGCATAGTCCAGCTAGAACAGAACCACTATGATCCCCAGACCACATGGAATCCATTTTGCAGTTAATTACCTGAGGAGAAACCAAACCACACTAAACTTTCTTTTTTTAAGTAAGCCCATACCAGCCATTCTTTATAATCGGAAATGAAAAGTAATCCTAGACTTGTCTTATCCTGCCTTTGATGTTCATAATATTCACAGATATCAGAAAGACATTTTCATGAAAAAAACAAGAACAGTGAAAACCTGGGAAAGCAAAATGAGCAGGCAGAATGTAATTTCTGGAGACTATTTTAGTTTCTGAATATTATTACCATTTAGACCTACACAATACGGTAGTCAAGGGCTGCATGTGCCCCTTGAGCACTTGACATGCAGCTAGTCCAAACTGAGCTGTAGTGTGAGCATAAAATACACACCAGATTCTGAAGACTTAATAAAAAGATTGTAAAATATTGCATTATTTTAACATATTAATTATACGTTAAAATGGAAAACTTGGATATATTGAGTTAAATATATTATTAAAATTAATTTCACTTGTTTCTTTTTACTTTTTTTAATATGGCTGCTAAAATATTACAGTTACATATGTGGCTTGCATTATATTTCTATTGGACAGCAATGACTTAGACAATAACCGCTCCAACATATAGTAAACCCTGCAGAAAATTCTACTATTCTACCATTTGGCTCAGAACTTGTAAAAACTTTGCCACACAGAATGAAACACTTTTAAAAGCATATTTCCCACTGAAGATCATGCAGTTTTCCATATTCTAATGAGGGACATCACTCAAGGGTGTTTGGAAGGTAAAAAAATGACATGAAGGGAAGCTTTGGTGGGAAAAACTATGGGTTCAAGCTAACTTCAGCTTGATTTTTTTCTCATTCCCAGACCAACACATAGTTTCTACTTCAGAAGAAAGACTCCTTTTCTGCATGGAGCTTCAAGAACAAACAGGTAAAGAATTGTCAATAGACATTAACAAATGAATGAACATTTCTAAGGGATCGGAAGCCTTGCCCTGCCCGGGTAAAGAGCCAAGAAGGGAAGGGGGAGAGGAGTCATTCAATAATTCGTAGGGCTGACAGTCCCACCTTCTCTCCATCTCCACTCCCTTTCCCCTCACTTCCTCCTTGCTTTCCTTTCTTTCTCAGCTCGTGGGCGCCTGTGTTTAGCTTCATTTTCTTCTCTGCCCATTATTTTGCACATTTCTTTCTCCTCTCCCAATTCTGACTGCATCTCCCTCACCTTCGATCTTTCTCCTTTCTTCCTCTGTTTTTCCTTTTCCCATGTATTTCTTTTTTAAACTTATGTTAAATAGTCATGAGTGGACCTGATATATATTTTAATAGACTTTATAGTGTCTCATCTTTTTTTCTTAAGAAGAAAAGACATAAGAAATAAACGGCAAAAAAACGAAACACTTCAACGTATGCAAGTGTTTTTCTATTCTACAGGGCCCTTCATTGGGTTGTTACCACTTTTGTTTTATCCTTTTAGTCCTTTGGGGTTAGTGATCTCCCCCTGGGGTCCTCGCCCTGGCCTGGGGCAATGGTTCAAGAAGAAATCTTCGTCACAATCACCTAAGCCTAAACCTCAGCCCTACCCAGATCCCAAATTCTCTGGGGGGGAATCAGCAGTTTTAGGAATGTAGGTTAGCAAAATAACAGACTATTCATAATCCTTGACATTGATACATATCCTACAAGTATCTAATATATCAAAAGAACCTACTTAAACGTGCATTTGCTTTTTTAAAATGACAGCTTATGGACAAAAATTTCAATTATTGGCTTTAGTATTTCAAAATTAAAATTTGAGAAAAGAACAGGCCTGAATTGATTGACAAATACTATCAAAGTAGTCTTTAACAGAATTCCTTTGAGGTTGGGGTAGGTTAATTGAAGGTTGCTATTATGAGTTTCTTGGAAGGTATTTCAGAGTAGTTTAGTAAAGAGAGCTGACAGTCATTGTTGGAAAAACCATGGTCATTTAATGCAAGTCAATTCCTATAAGTAGGACCTAAACTATGACATTCTGCTGAAAGTGACCATGCAGTCAGAGAACTGCCATGTTGGTTAAATATCAAAATACTTTGTGCTTAAGTAGAATTTTTTAAAAGGCATAAAAACTAGAGTTGCTTTCACCTAACATTCTCTTCGATTACTGCCTATAGACATTTTCTGGGTGGATTTTCAAGAGCTGTGTGCCTCTTGTAAGCAATTCATAGTTGACTTTTAGGAATGTTAGAAAATTAGACCCAAACACAGGCAATCCTGTTACAATTAGGATAATGAATCAAAATTTGTGCTTTTGATGTTCCAAGGCTTTGAACTCATGGAGCTTTGATATAATGTTTAACAAACACATATTTTTTCTATTATAAACAGCTTCTCAATCCCCAGGAAATTAAGCCAACGGAATGTATTTCTGGACTGGAATAGGCAAAATTTTTATTCAGAAACCAGAAAACTAATTTTGTTTTTAAAAATAGTGTTGTCGGAAGTTCCCCGTTTTTTCTAGAATATTTAGATTATCAATAACCGTCTTTACGTCAAAACATAAACAAACAAAGAGAATCAGAATAATTGCCAGTCATACCTTATTATGTGTCTGAGTCTGTCCAACCAGTATGAGGATGTTGGATGAGATGATAGACAGGCAGAAGTTAATTAGAATTATGGACCTCTCAGAGCGTATGTACCTAGCCAGAGAGAGAAAGAGTGCCCAACTTTAAAATTCAACGGAGAGATGAAAGATTCTGTATTATGCAAATTGGTGGAATGCATCCAGAAAAGAAATGCTAAAACGCTGCCTTTACAGGGGGAAAAAACATGAAAAACAGTTCTTTTAAATAAAGATTATTCTTAAAGACCCAGTTTTATAGTGACATGGCATGTCCAAGAGTCCTTCAGAGTTATTTTTGTCTTGAGACATTCGTGTGGACAACATGGCATTTCCAATAGAGCTTAAGTTGTGCATCTGTTATCAGTATAAATCTTTTTATACTAGAAATATAAAATTTCTTGGAAATATATCAATTCGTATAATTACCTCTATATATGTGTGCGTATATACTATGTTAATTATTGTATAAATCAATCAATAGAAATTCTAAGAACCCAAAAGAAAACTCCGCCCAGATTCTGAAGTGTTCCCTTGTTTACTAGAAAGATGCCACGCCTTTCATGAAACCATGAACACTCTCATCCACCGTTCCATCCACTCAAGTATCTTTATGTAGTCAGGCTATTACTCTTTATATTTTTCTTTTCCTGAATAATTGTTCCAAAGAAAGAAAAAAGAAACTGAATCTTTATCTCCAAACACTAATCCAATCCACAAATGGTATTTCATCATTAGGCTGGAAGATTACTTGATGTATGCCATATTTTACCCTTATGAAGAAGTGTTTGTATATAGTCTGTTATACCATTTTTAAGTGCATCAAAAATGTTAGCCATGGAGAAAACTGCTCAGAATCAAATGTTCTGCCAGCTATTTACCCTGAAAGGGTAATAGCTATTTTGCTTTGCTGTACACCCTGTGGTAAATCACTTAGTGACAGTAACAAAAAGACACACTTGTACTTGCTGTGTGTCTGAGACTGTTCCATGTGTGTGGGAACATGCAATCACTTCCCCCAGCAGGTGTGGGCTTTCCCATGCAGCATTACAAGGGGTGCCAGAGATGGGGAAGCACTCTTTGGAAGGTAAAATCTATCAAATTTCTCTCTCTCTGTCTGTCTGTGAGGAATATTTAGGAAGAAGCTCCATATTCCATCACATATTTAAGAAAAGAAGGCAATACAAAAACAGGAGTAGAAACAAAATGTGAAAAGCAATTTTTTTTAATATAAAAGAAATTTCCTTTCCTCACAAACCAAACCCAAATAGGACCAACCTAAGTCGATTGTCAATGCAAAATGGCCTCAAGAGTTACTTAACATTGTCCCTGCATCACCAGCATCTAAACAGAGAAGAAATCACACGCTGGGATGCTGAAGACAACTTCAAATATTAAGCTGTTTCTTTTTTGTGGGTGGAAGATGTAACATAAAAAGTTTAAGGGCTGGACTAAATTGACCCTTTATATGATGCTAATGGCTCCCATAACAGCACAAACACAGAGTTGACATTATTAGAGTTTCAGTGATCTTATTTACTCTGTAAATAGGAAAATCATGGTAATAAAAAACTCAGACTGACCACCCTGAAGAGTCTTCAGATGTTTCCACTTTCATTAATGTTGAGTCACAGCATAGCCTTAAAAATTGCTATAAAATGTCCCAACTTTCAAAACTTTTTATAAATGCGCTTGATATTTTAAACAAAATTTATGAATGCATCATTTCAATATATGGATTAAAAGGACAGGCTCAGTTGCTTTGATGTAATGATATTACTCTACAGACCGCATGTGTAGATGGAGAGAAAACGTAGTGTATTAATTTTTTGATGAGCATTTCTAACGAACTACATGGGACACCAAAAAATTTCAAAATAGTACATTACATATAAAATAATTCTGATGTTTGTACATTTTACAAAACATTAGAAAATCAAAAACTTTAAACTTTTTAATTAGAAAAAAGGCAATAGGATCCTAACACGAGTATTATACAGTAATGTTACAAAGCAAATTTAATGTTTATAAAATGCATTCACTTGTTGTCATGCTATAAGTTTCACTTAATAATTTACGAGTCTTGAAATTTCTACCAAACTATTAAAATTACTCCAACTCTTCCACTTGTAATAGCAATGAGTTGATGGCCACCAACTGTTAGGAATCCACATTTACATTGTTTCTTGGTACTCTCTTCTATACTTCTCAGTTTCATGTTAAGTTTTGATAGATCCTTTCAGGTGTCTTGGTAATTCCTAGAAAACTATTGTAATAGGTGATTTTCCTGGATATTCTGGATTAAAGAAAACTTTATTATGGAAAATTAATCCTGTACTTCCTTGATAAATTTTATATATCATTTACACTGGCAGTGTTTGTGTTAGTGTTAGCTATTTGTACTGAAGGGTGAAGAGAAGGTAGAATCGGTGCCTGAAACCTAAATGCTGAGAAATGGAGCTCACTTAGTTCTAGATATTTCAGTAAGCGTGAATTATGGTGCTATTGTGATTGCCTAGTATCCTGGCCTTCAAACACTGTCTCATTTTCTGAGAAGTGCCTTTCAGGCAATTGTGGAAGAGAAAGTCATCTTCTCAGCCTTTGTCCATCTTGCTCTTGCATTACCAAGACAATGCCCACTCCCCTAAGGCCTGGACGCTGGATTCTCTGCCTACAATGCCATGCCGAAACCAAGCATTTCTTTCATTTCATGGGATTGGTCATACTTTATCAGATTGTCTCACTTTGTCAGTATTTCACTGCCAGATAACTCCCTCACAGGAAGGAAGAAACTCCACCATGTACCAGTGCCAAGGGAGCAAGAATGTACACATATTTTATTTTTGTATAGTACATGAAAATTTCACTATATTTGACAATTTAATATCCTGGACAATTAATTCTTACCCTCAAAAGTGTATAAAACATAATGGAGAACAATGACTTTCTTTTATATAAATTTCTTTTATTTATAAATATTTATAAATATCTTATTATTTTATTTATTTCTTTTAAATAAAGGATGTTAAATCAATTTCCTTATTAAATTATAATTAATTTTTCAACTGAATTGTTTTTTATCTTAAGTAAAAAGTAAGTAAAATACTAGGACTGGCTACTTTTGCCATTATAACATTACAAATATTCAGAAAATAATATGTAATTATCTATTTACTAATACAGTAACTTACTAGAACATTTTTAAATAATCAAATAGATATAAAAATGTTTAACATTTAAAATTTTAAAAATCCATGAGGAAGTTTGGCCATCTGGCTATGTACTGGTTACCAATATGTGAACAGACATAATAAACCTCACAGGTCTAACTCCTATTAAGAGAATAAGAATAAATTTTAGAGAAATACTAAATTTTCATAAAATACCAGCAGAAGCAATTTCAAATATTGTAGAACAAAATTTTCCAATCACCTCCCCTTGTTTTTGTACTTTTCTGGCTTCTTTTAATCAATTTGTCAAAATCTGACTCATTGGAAACATTCAACCAAGAGGCCTTTTCTAGAGCATTGTGGTATTCAGGTGGTGCATCGAGACTACAGAAGACTTTGCTCATTGTCTGGGACATACTGAAAGCATGTGTTTAAAACTTAAGAATTTGGAGACCATATTTCTATAACAGAGAAATTAATTTGACTGTACCGATTAAACTCTCAAGCTCACTAGCAAGTAGGATAAATAGAAACCAAATGGAGACTGAACTTGGGGTGGAAGAGCACCATGCTTGGGGGTAAGCGACTTGTTTCAGGCTACCATCATTTGAATTAGTAAGAAAAGTGTGTGTGTGTTTTGTTTATTTTCTCATCATAAGCAAATATGGACAAGATAAACATATATATTATTTATTATTATTGAGCTCATTTATTATAGCTCCATCACAGCAGTTATAACTCTGTTCTAAAAATAGTTCTTTCAGTAAAGTAAGAAGACAGGAGACATATGAGGGTTAGCAGCTTCCCTGATTTAACTCTGAATAGCAGAGCATCCAGTTTCCAGTGTATGAACTGATTACATACCTCCACAATGCTGCATAGACAACGGCTAGGGTGATCAAGGCCAGGCAAGAAAGGCCACTGCCTACTATGAGGGTAACTGAAGGTGCACCAGAGGATTCCATGATCTGCCAATTAAACAAAAGAAACAAAAACAAGAGAGAAGTTTTTAATAAGTTAAAGTAACTTCTAAACTCAGCAAAACTATTCTAACCCTCAAAAATAGCCAATCTAGTTGTTATAGTTACCAGATAATTACCCAGTAACCACCCTGTTCTCATACTCTCCACCTCTAAAGTGACTGGTTCTAGCTCCTCCCTCTCTCCCACTGTGAAGTAATGATTGCCTTAGAGTTTTAAAGGCTTGATTATGGCATATTACCCACTTACAGCTTCCTAAAATAAAAAACTGAAACTACAACTTCTTCTACATTCACATGTTAAATTTTCTCTAGCTGAAATTTGAAGCAGCATCAGTATTCATTTTTCTTCAACTAACTATAGTTTAGTTATTTCACAACATGTTTTTTGGTAAAATTTACTTGGTTCTCTCATTTACAACCCATTATGCTACCCAAATCTGGTACTTAGACATTGAAAAATGTTCAAACTTTCTGACTTTTGACAACTTTGTTCTAAGTCAAGTATTCTCTCATTTAATTTCACTTGTTTGCCCTCTAAGGATATAGAAGAAAATTAAATTTCAAATGCAAGACTATAGAATATATTTTGTGGGGTTTTTCCCCAAGAACAAAATATGTAGAGATAATTTTCACAATCCCAATATCAGTCCCTAAATACATGACCTTGAAAAACAAGCCTTATATCTCCTAAAACATATATAAAGATTACAAGCAGTCACTGACTTGAGAGGTTTCTTTCCTTGGACATTAACATGACGCTAACTAATGAAATCTGTTGTTTTTCATATTTTTCATATTGGAAATTTGAAGAAATACACTTTAAGATCAAGTGTGTTCCATACCTTAGATATGCACATTAAATTATGTTAGGTACTTTTTGTCATCAAAATAAGTAAGAAGAGTGATACATATTTAGGCCAAATTTAGACAGAAAGTCACATTTATCTTCATAATTATTTTTCAGTATTTCAATTTTTGAAATAATTTTTCAAAATACATTAGATGAGGATATTATTTTTCTTTTGGACAGTTTATACAGCTATCTTTTTCAGAAACTAGTTTTACAAATGTATATACTTTCAAGGAATGATTTTACAGTTTCTGATAGTCCATGCTTTCATGAAAACTTCATTTAATTTTTTAAAAATAAATATCCAAGGACACCCCCAGAAAACCTGTACTGAAAATCCAATATCCAATGCAGATATGCAATATGTTTGGCTATAGTGTCTGGGATCTTCATTCTACTACCAACAGCATCCTCACAAATCCCCCAGAACAGCTTTCCAGTTCTAAAATAAAGGTTAAGTGGACAATTATTTTTATTTAAAAGTTTGCAGTATATTAGTAATACGATTGGAGTACATCCTCAAAACTATACTGCAGAAATTTCAAGTTAGAAGACATAAAAATGAGTAGAATTTAGTTACAGCACACCAGCTAGAATTCATCTCACCAAGCTACTGTAGCTAAGGAGGAGAGGAACCCAATTTTGCCCCCTTTGCAACATTTTCCATTTCCCCATTTAAAATGCAGTCCCCTGGAGAAACACTCGCCACAATGTCCCTGCCTTTGCATTAAAGCCGTGTTTTCCCTTTGTTACTTACTATTTCTCTAGGTTGCTGAGCCAAAATGGCGAAGGTAGAGAGACGATCACATAAGCATTTCGTATGGGATGCATCGGTAAGCACAGTTTTACATCCCTGGGTGGACCACGTTCCCAAAGACTCGTTCCTGCAAAGAGGGGGAGATTGGGGTAAATACGCCTGACGGTCAAATCCGTAAAGAAGAAAATGCAGTTTAACTGAGAGAATCGTCTACTGTAATTCCCGTACAGGAAAAAAAAAATCTACTTGTTGTTGAACAGGACGTAATTTAGATGCATCTCCAGTAATGCAAAGCGAGTGTTTGGAAAAAGCAGGCGGGCGGCGGTGCGGCGTGCAGAGAGCTGTCCAGCGCCGGAGGTGCTGAAACCGGGACTAGCTCTGTCCAGCCCTCTGCGAGGAACGGCGGCGGCGGCGGCAGCACGAGCAGCCGCCAGAGCGTTGGCAGCCACTTCCAAAGCTCGTCGGATCGTTTCAAACACTCAGAGAGTAAAGAGGCTTTTTATATTTTCATACCAGCTCTGATTCCCTTCCCGTATTTTTGGATCGTGAATGCTGGCTTTTAAAATGCGGATTTCTCTGAAAAGCTTGCCTGAAAGGTTACATAGCTTGGGTTGGGTGATAGGATCTTCTCCGCTGCTGGTTAGGGATTTTTCCTCCCTTTAGAATTAGCTGCTGTGAAAATTTCACCCTGGAAACGGGAAGCAGCAGCAGCGGCATCAGCTGGTTCCAACTCTCATTGCCTTTGCACGGTATCCAGGGGAGGGGTGGGTTTCAGACACAAGCTTCTCACTCCACACTTCACTCAGCCCAACACGCCTCTGAAGCCCTTGACATTTCTTCCTCTGACCCACCTCTTTGCCCTGGGGTAGAAGCATTAAGCTAACCCCAAGTCTGCTAGAATATTTAGAGGAACAACCCCACCCCAAAGTCAGGTAGGAAGCGGGGAAGAGGGCCTGCTTCAATTTTCTCTTTGGTGTAGCCATGCAAAATTCTAAAGCATATGGTTTATTTCCCACCCCAGCAGAACAATAAAAATGGTATCAACCTACGCCTTCTTAGTAGGGGGGAAGGATGGGAGAGAGCCCTTCCACCCCCAGCTGAACTACTCTACAGGAAGAGGAAGAAAAGGGGGAAAAAGCTATGGAATTCAACCAATCAACTTTATTATCATTACACGTGTTACACACTGAATGCACCAATTGTCACCTCCCCTCCCCCAGCATGGAAACTCTCCAGTGTGCAAAGCTGTGTGCATGTGTGTTTTTAAATTTCAAACCAAGTTACTACCTGTACTAAAATTTACTCTAAAACTTGAAAAGGATAACATAAGGCTTGATGTTAATTTTGATATGGTACTCAGATTTCACCTACTCTGTCTCTGAATGCCTAAAGCTATTGGGTTAAATATGCATGCAGTCTATTTGAGAGATTGCAATGAGAGAGGTTTCTCTGTGACAGTTGGACTTTCAAGGTGCGCTACAGAATATAATTCACACTTATCCCTTTTTAGAATCTAGAAGCAACATCTTTTTAATATTCATAATTGATATCGTTAATATTCATGACTCAAAATATTCTTAATTACGACTTCTTTTAAGAAGGAATACACTGTATTTGGGGAGAGCTATATAAAAATTATGCCTAAGTTTGCCCAAATACTTCTAAGTATTAGCCAATTCAAAATTTGGTAGGTCTCCTTTCTTTCTCATGTGGTCATGCAACGATGCCAAATTTAAAGAAATATATATCAGTTATAGCTTCAACCAACTGCAACAGTATTAAATTACAATTCTACCTAAGCATAGCAGCACTTCAATTTATTTCGTTGGCTGTCTGTCTCTTATCTTCTTGTGACAAACAGTTAAGGCCAAATGAAAAACATTTATCTTAGCTGATTAAAGTTTAAAGAAGAAAGATACACTTAGGAGAATCTGACATGTTTTAAAATGTAACATCTGCATTATTCATCCTTGGTGGCAGCTGTACTTTAACGCAGTATCTGTGCTTTCAAGATGGAGTCCAGTACTTACACTTTTCACATTCTGTGGCTATGACCACTAAACCAATTCAAAATCTTAACAGGGAAAAAACTTTACTGTAAATAAGAACTCATATGAGACAAAGTTATATGTTTATAGCCAGGTAATGAAAGTTTGTTTACTTAAGAAAACATTAACATCACTAAACTTGGGTTGTCAGATATGAAGTCCACGTTCAATATAATGTTTCCAGAATCTGAAGATTCTGTAAAATGGATACGACATCTTTAGAAAAGTAGGTCAATTTACTTTCCTTTGTACAGTGATTGCATTGCTGACCTGGCCCAGCCATAGGCAAAATTGGGAGGTAAGTTACACCGGTCTCCATGTTTTAGTGTTTCACTCCCTTCAAGCATGAACTGTGTCTCACTGGACCCCTTTCACGTGTACCTTGAGCCTGTGTAACATCTGTCCTCACCTTTCTTTGAAATTATTAACCCTTTGTTGACTTTCTTTAAATTTGTGGATAATAATAAGAGTAACTGAGTACAGCTTGACGCACTTTTCCCAGCTCAAAACAAAGATATAAAACACAAAATAATGCATCTGATAGGAGAACAACAGAATTTGGAGCAGATGTGTAGGAGAGAAGATCTTCAAACGTGAGGGGGTAACTACGGACTTTTACATTTGGTCACTCCCAAGAGTTGACCAATAAGAAGTATGAGGCCATTCTGATGGTAAATTCTTTATTGTTTCATAAAACCTCGTGATATTTTAAAAACACATAAACTAGTTCTTAGGAACTAGTTTTTTAAATCACTAGCATACATGTCACTATTATTACAAAACCTATAGCACGTGTCACCTGTATTTTCAAACATTTTATAGCTTATTCCTACTCTACAAAACTCTTTGAAAACGTGGTACACGTGTCTGATTGATTTCAGGGAGACCTTGTCAAGCAACTGATACATGGTAGAGCTAAGGTGAAGCAAATCACTTCCCTAATCTGCACTGAACAAGGTTTTAAACGTGTGAACTATTCCAGCAGTCACATGAGCCTTCCAACGTCATAGTTTCACATGCTATGATTAACGGTATATCTGTGAATTATTCTTCGTTATTAAGTCTAAGTTGTGAGCAATAGGGTAAAGAAATACAATGAAATATGTATGAACATTAAAGCATAATAAAAATAACAGACATGATGTCAGAAGCAAACACAGAATGATGACACAGACATACACATTATACTGAAAATCACATATATTTTTTTTTCCTAGTGTCTTCTCTGGGCATAATTTTTTTTCAAAAATAACTAGGCCTGCAGAAACCCATCGAACCAGCACATTCTTTGTTGGTTACACCTACATTCACTCATGTTAGCTGTTAGCTGTCATCTGTATCACTTCTCCTTCTTCCTATTATTAGGCTGGCTAAAAGAAGAAATAATCTCCTTGTCCCAAGTATTCAAAAGTACATGCCCACAAGCACAGAATTCTCTGAGAACATAAGATGCAAAATCTATTACTTCCCAGCTTAAAATTTAACTGAGACCTTTCCCCAATTTCCTGAGTCTCCAGAATTTATTTTTGGATCTGAGAATGTCATTGGGTTCTTGATTTCATGGGAACTTTAAATAACATAGCGTAGGAATATTTCTCTAGTATTTAAGATTAAAGAAAAAATTATCTGTTCACTCCAATAAGCTGTTTAGTAAAAAACTGATAGCAAAAACTTACAGTGACACATTTCAAAACTGTTTCCAGAAATCAAACTTGCATCTTTTTAGACTCCAGTACAACCAGATATTCCGCTTGAATCAGCCTTTTATAAAACTGTTTATTCTACTTCATAATAAATCACTACATAAAGTACTTATTATGAATAAGCTATACACTTTAGCAGGTTTATCATCTTTTAGGATATTAATGATCCATTTATTCAAAATCAAAATAGCTACAACAGAAATTTTTAAAAAATTTACACGCAATTTCTAAGTACACCATCCTTACAATGTATGTGTACTGGAGTAACTTTCCCAATCACAGCAGTTATTAATTTCTAAAACTCAGGTGAACCTATACCATTTTTAACGCATATGTTACACCCAAATGAATGATACCTATTTGCCTCTTGGTGTAAGTTATTCTCATAGTACACAAAATTTTGGAGTACAAATGAGAAAATGTTCTCAATTTTGAGTTGAAACATTCTTTGAGGGCAATTTCTACTTTTCAGGACACTGCAAATACTGAGAACACTCTTACCTCTAGCAACTGTTAATACGTCAAAACACAGTGAATCATAAAATTAAAAAGTTTTGCTAGAAGTAAACCTAATGATCATCTAGCCCATTGGTTCTCAACAACTGTAGTCCATCAAAGTTACCTAGAGACATCTGAAAATTCAACCCTAGGGTGGGGCCTGGGCATTATTACTTCTCTACTGCTCCCAGGATGACTCTAGTGCAGAGCCAGGGTTGAGAAGCACGGATCTATCCCAACCCCTCAGTTTCACAGATGAGGAAAGAGAAGTATAGAGAATTTAGGAAACTTGTTTTAACTCACAGAGTGAAAAGCAAAGCTGGGCTTCTCATTTCCAGACTAGAGATTTTTTAATGCTAAATTTTAATTGTAATCTGTTTTAAAACAGAATGTAATGAACGTGTCCTATGCAGTTTTAAGAAAATCTGAATTCCATGCCTATTTACACTTGCAAACATTGTGGCACCAGTCTCATAGTTTTAAAAAATATGAGTTATCAATCAAAGTTAGCTAAAGATAGATATTCATACTCTATAGCTTACATCTTATTTTTTTAAAGTGATATATCCTATGACATTAAAGAAAAACATTGATTTTATACCAATTTTTCATGACATAAAGCATCTCCTATTTCTTTAGTGAGATCATTTACTGTTTGAGGGTGATAAAAAAGTTTAAATTCCAAATTCTGAAAGCATGATAATGGGTAATAGGTAAAAGTTACAAGTTCTGGGGGCCGGCCCCATGGCCAAGTGGTTAAGTTCGCACGCTCTGCTTTGGCGGCCCAGGGTTTCGCCCTTTCGGATCCTGGGTGCAGACATGGCACCACTCATCAGGCCACACTGAGGCAGCATCCTGCATGCCACAACTAGAAGGACCCATAATTAAAATATACAACTATGTACTGGGGGGATTTAGGGAGAAAATCAGAAAAAAAAAAAAAGAAGATCGGCAACAGTTGTCAGCTCAGGTGCCAATCTTTAAAAAAAAAAAGTTACAAGTTCTTTTTCCCTTCTAAAAATGATATCCTCTGTATTTTGACTTAATGGAAGACTGTGATTCTAAGTTATTTTTATGTCAATCATGATGCTGTATAAGGTATTGTAAATATTTTAGTATTACTAAAATATATATATTTTACTATGAAAAGAATAACACCAACATGAAGCACATATACTTCATTCATTGGGATGAATTGAGAAGTGGGCACTTTGCTACTCCCAGGAAGAACACCTGCCATCCACTATGCTGGGCCTGGATTAATAGTGGCCCCTCCATACTGTGACACAAGATTTCCAACTTGTTACCTGGAAATGAACCAGTTCCAGGAATATTCTACTCTTAGATCTTCCTCACACCTCTCTATGCCCAGTAATACTTTCCATCAAACTCTAGAATATTGGTTGATAAATTCCTCTTACTTTCTTCATTTGTAAAATTCACATTCTCCACACTAGCCTGGGATATTAGCGCTTTTGAGAACTGTGTCTTGTTTGACTTTGAATCTCTAACCTACTGCTTTTCACTTACTAGGGACTTAATGATAAATGTTAGTTCATTCAATTTAATAATTATTTACATTTCAAGGGATGGTTTTTAATACTGCTGGATCCAGACTGTCTTAGCTCTAATTTACTTTCTGTCCTTCAGCATATAGTAGAAATGCAATCTGAAGAGTATCAGTGTATATTAATAAGCTTATCTACTTGCTTTTGGTCTTCAAACATCATCTGATGATGAACTCTGAAAGACTCAGCCTCCTGTAGTGAATATGTTCAATGCGGCAGTGAGGCCTGAGTCTTCACTAACCAGTCAATAAGCATTTAGTGAGTACTTTTCAAATGCCAATGTAGAAGACACATAAAAAAAATAACATATTTTCTTTCTTAGACAAGCTGACAATCTGGTTGGGAAGACCACACACAATCCAAGAATTCGTAATTCGACAAATTAATCCAGAAAATGCAGTCAGTTCTACCCTTCTATTTCAACCACCATCATCTCTTGCCTGGAGAAATCTCATCACTGGGCTTCTTGTTTCCACTCTTGCCACCTTACACTCAAGTTCAAATTCAACACAGCAGCCAGAGTGGTCCTGTTGACATATATGTCAAATCATGTCACTCTGTCCAGAACTCTATCAATGGTTCTTCCAATGTGACTTGGAGTAAAAGCAAAGCCCTTCCAATGACCTACAAAGACCTGTACAACCTGGTCTGTCACCATCTTCTAACACACTTGCCTTTGAAACCACACTGAGCTCCTTGTTTTCTCAGCTTGGCATTTTGTGCTGGCAAATCCCTTGGCCCAGAATGCACTCCTCAAAGATATTCACATTGCTTATTCACTCGTGTAGGTCTCTGCCCTTATGTCATCCGACCAGAGATGTTGTCACTTACTATCCACAGTAAGATAGTAACTCTCCTTCTATAGGAGGTTAAAGATGGGTACAAATTCTATATAACTCTTCTCATCAAGAGGAGGAGTTTATCTCCCCTTCCTTTGAATTTTGGTAAGCCTTGTGACTTATTTGATGAGAAGAATGCAGTGGAAGTGATGTATGACTTCTCAGCCGAGGCCTCAAGAGGCCTTATAGTTTCCACTCTCATCATCTTGAAATTCCGCTATCATGAGAGGTAGCAGCCCAGGCTACCCTCACTGAGGATGACAGACTGGCACCAACTACCAGACATTTGAGTGAGACGATATTAGATGGTCCAGCCCCAGGTTGAATTGCCAGATGACTGCAGCCTCATGAATGACACAGATGAGACCAACAGAAGAACCAACCAGCTGAACTCAACCAAATAACTGAACCACAGAATCGTGAGCAAATAAAATGGCTGCTGTTTTAAGCCACTGAGATTTGAAGCGGTTTGTTACATAATAATTGATATACTATACAATAACTTCCCATGGGCCCTTTGCCCTTACTCTGATCTGTTCCTGCCCACAGCACTTATGACATCTAACAGATATATTACATATATATTTTTTTCATTCATTTTTTGCCTGTCTCTACTTACTAGAATGTAAGCTTCATGAGGTCTGAGATATTGTCATATTCACTTCAGTATACCCAGATCCTGAAACAGAGCTTGACACATGATGGGTGCTCAATAAATATTTGCTGAATGAATACCTGGTAGATTTTGACCTGATATAGTTGGCCTTTCCTGCATCAGTAATTCATTTGTTTATTTAGCAAATATTTACTCAGCGTCAAATATGATGCAGACCCTGTACTAGGTTATTTTGTGGACATATTAGATTTCCATTTTGCCCTTTGGAGCTTGAGAGCTCCACTGGAAATTATCTTGCAGGTGTAGTGTCACTGCCTTTTTGTCATTAAATAGACATTAAAACAAAGAATATGCTACTCTTGAGGGTCACTGAACATCATTTACAAGAACGGTAGCACTAATTTTATTGCCAGTAATATCTTTTATTTATTTGTTTACTTATTTATTAAGCTGTGGTAAGAACACTTAACATGAGATTTATCTTCTTAACACATTTTCAAATGTACAATATAGTATTATTGACTATAGGCACAATATTGTACCTCAGATCGCTACAATTTATTCATCCTGCATAACCAAAATTTAATACCTGTAGAAATGCCCCATTTCTCCCCTCCCAGGGGAGATGATGTATGACTCCCACCATTCCAAAAGTACAGGCAACAAAAGCAAAAATAGACAAGTGGACCGTATCAAATTAAAATGCTTCTGCACAGCAAAGGAAACAAATATCAGAGTGAAAAGGCAACCTACAGAATGGGAGAAAATACTCACAAACCATATATCTGATGAGATTAATATCTAAAATATGTAAGGAACTCCAACTCAATAGAAAAAAAATTAAAAAATGGGCAAAGTGTTATTTTTGTTGTTGCTTTTTAAATTGGAAATAGAGTAGAAAGGAGTATGGGAAGGAATAATATTAAGGAAGGCAATCTCCTGGGTTATAAATATGCAGAAATATCTTCACCATGATTTATTAATAATTAAAGATTAAAATATGCTAGCTGCCATGATTAATTAGTCAATAGGCAAATAATAATAATCACAGTAATGAAAATAACAGCTAACATTTACTGAGTGTCTACTCAATGTTAGATGCTGTGGTAGATGCTTTAAATACATGTTTTTAAAAATCCTAAAATAAAATATCAAAATAAATATTATTGTTATTTTCTCAGATAGGAAAATTGAGACAAATGAGCTAATGCCTCCATCCAGGTCATGAGGACCCTGGAGACGAAAGAGAGTGGAGTTGGAAGTGGCCTGCTTATCTCAATCTGTATAATATCCATGCAAATCCTGGACCACTGACCTTTGGCTTTATTATTATATGTTTAAAAGAAATAAATGGACCCAAGAGATTATAACTTTCCTAAGGCCATCCAGCTAGTAAAGGACTCTGCCAGGAATAAAGCCCAAGTCTGTATAACTTCCAAGCAGATTCCCCGTCCTCTGTTCTCTCAGTGGGGGGTAGATACAACGAGAGAGCACAGTCAGAGTCAGGAATACACAGGGAGAACACTCAGAGAGAGGGATGGATTTGGGAGAATTAAAATCTCACAGAAAAATAGTGGGGAGAACTTCATGAAAAGGAGACTGGTCAAAGGCCAAATACTTAAGAAAATGAAAAGATGTAGCTTGAGAATGGTCACTGTGGGCACAGAGGAGGACACCGAGAAGCTTTAAGAGAATAATTTTAGTATACAGCTCAGATGAAAATTAGATTTCTCAGAGTTAAAAAAGGAACATTGCGATATCAAAGAGTTCAGCAACAGAAGGAAAAAGATTGCATGTGAGTCAGATAGCACAGAAAAACAAAATTGCCAATTTTTTTTTACTTTGAGGTAGGAATCAGTCTCCTAACACCTTCCAATGCAGATCTAAACAGTGCAGGCAGACAGATTGTGATAGAATGTATCAATGATGAGAAAGGAGTTCCACAATCTGATTCAGAACATCGATGAGGGAGTTGATGTTATAAAGAAGAGAAAAAAACCTTCTACTGAAACTCCAAGGGGAAAGCTTTATTTCTTTGAATAAAATGAAAGAAAATTCAAGAATAAAGTTCCATTTATACCATTTTAAGTATTTCTTCCTCAGAAATTTTCCAAAAGTTTGTTTCAACCACCAAAAAAAAAAAGAGCAGAATCTGATGTGGGCAGAAAAGAGACAGTTTGGGGGCATATGGAAATAGAACTTTGAATGGAACTGAAGAGGGCTGCCATTATACACTTTAATTGATGGTATGTATGGTATGCCTAATAAAATAACAAAATACACTTTAGTTCTGTATATAACCAAATTAAGACAGATTTCCAAAGTCATTCTTGAGTGTAGGTAAGGGCAAGTCCTAATTTTTTTCTCTCATTTCTTTTCAAGAGACTTTAAAATGCCTTGAGCACTGACTGTTAATCTCAAAAATCACAAAATAGTCCATTGTGTTTGAATATTTTCTCTGTCAAAATAACTGTTTACCTAGGCTAGTAACCAATTTTTAGTCTGATATAATTTGCAACAGCTGAAATGCAAAACCCTGAAAAAGGAAGATTATTGAAATAAAATAGAGCAAATTTAAACATATGTTACTTTCCACACTGGTTCTCAGTTAATCTGGACACAAAGACAGTCCTGAGATATGACTAGACCATTGTAAATTTACAAAACAACAATATGCATCCAAGATATCACCAGTTTAAAGTTAACTCATTCACTTCCTGATTCTAATGGCTTTTGTTTCACATTCATTTTGCAGAGGATTAATCCCAAATGGGTAAAATCCACACAGAAAAAAGACTGGAAATGTATTTGACAAAATTAACAACAGCTGTCTCAGGGTATTAAATTTGGGTATTATCTTTTGCTCCTTTTTATTTTTGTACCTTTCCATTTTTCCTATATGACTATATTACCCCTATAATCAGAAAAAATTTCTTTTGAGATTCAAAAAGAAAATTATATGAAATAGTATCAAGCTAACATAAATTATCAGAAGATTAATTCTTTTATTGTCTTTATTTGTAAGAAATAAACATTTCTTAAGTACTTTTATAACTTGAACCAAAATAGCCCCCTCACCAGAAAACTAAAGGAGATAACTAAGGAAAATCTGCATACAGCTTTCGAAACGTGTAAGTATTTATATGTGATGTGGGCATATAAGAGAGTTCTAATTTCAAATAGATTCTCCAAGTCTTTTATTCTTAGATATCAAAAGTCATTTTGTAGCACATGAATATTTCCTTTTAAGCTACAGCAGCATCATGGCGCACTGAACTGAATTAATAATGGTTGGGTTCACAGACTGATGTTCATTTTTATTACTTTCCATTATTTACCAGGGAGGTAATCTTATGTAATCTTTTGCTAAAGTTACATAAATAATCTACCCAGATTTGTAGTGATAAGGCAGACTTTGCAAATTGATACTTAACCACTGACTTACAATGGTCATCTTTAAGCCTTAACCATTATTTTGTAGAAGGCCCAGCAGAAGGACAACTTACAAGAAAGCAAATAGTTCTACGCCTGAAAATGAAGATCAACTGTTTCTCCTAAAATTTATACAACATATTTTGGGCAGTTGTGGATGCTTCCACTGTTGCTAACACCTCTAAGTTAAATCACTATACTGTTAAACATCATCTACAAAAAATATTCTGT
The DNA here is from genome assembly GCF_021613505.1 of Equus quagga. Taxonomy (NCBI): domain Eukaryota; kingdom Metazoa; phylum Chordata; class Mammalia; order Perissodactyla; family Equidae; genus Equus; species Equus quagga. The sequence continues at coordinate 3,157,367 of NC_060281.1, forward strand.
ATAACACTGTGAAAGGGACATCTATGATTCACAACATTTTTCTGTACCCCCTGGCACTAGAAATTTCAACAGCAAAATCACTGAGTACACATCTTAGGCAGCTATGTGTACTATATAACATTTTTCCCCATTCCATTTGGAATTATAATTATGATGTGGCTTGGTTGTAAACTGATCTAGTCATGCTTTTGGCACTGGGTCACAGGTTAGCTGTTTTCTAAGTTGAAAATTTGAGCACATTCTTGCAATGTTAACGCAAACAGGAAGAATAGTTCTCAACAATTTACTGTTGAGATGTGAAGCTGAGAGATCAGTTAGAGGCTGAAGCTTAATTCACTCAAAATTCAGACCCTTTATTTCTAGATAAAGCTAAGAATACGTGATTTTGATATCAGAGTTATTAGTTTCAAGAAATAGAAATTTTAAATCTTGAGTTAATCATACTTCAAAAAATATGATTCATCATTGCCTACATAGGAAATGCAAAGCTGAGGATTCACTGGACATTTGTATGTGTTAAAAGACTATTTGGATGGCATGATATTCTTAGAACTCTTGAAAAGGGAGGCCTGAGGATTAGGGGGATGTTGTTCTGCTCACTTCCTCCGTGTATTGTGTGTAGTTTGGATCCTGGATATTAGCAGAGGGGAAAAGGAAACGACTGACATGGCAGAACCAAGTATAACTATCTACAAACACATAGAAATGAAATAAGGTGATCTGTATATGAAAAACTGATTCAAATAAAATATAAGCTAAGAAAATAATCTGTTCACAAAAATCGAGTAGTTCATAGTCATACATTTATTCAACTAACACACTAATTTTGCACCAGCCCCAAATATCACTGATTTGCAACTATTGAATTCTTTGAAAGTAATCAATATCCCAGCATTGCAGTGTTTAAAGTGAAAAAGCCCACTCAATAAAAGCTAGGCTGCCAACGTTTTGTACCCGCTTGATGATGGAGATGAGTACATGCGGCAAGTCAAACTGTATAATAATGGCTTCAGTAAATATTAGAGAAAGGTTTTTCATCTGTTTTTTCCTTCTAATTAAAATTACACTTGGAATTTGCTGTGACTAGTTTCAAAAGAGCTTGCAAAGTTTCCTCCCTTTTATGTCATCCATAGAATCTGCGGGAAAACAAATATCTTTATTCTGTCTATAGCTCCTCAGATACGGCAGTGGGAAACTTGGCTTCTGGTCTCAGCTGCACCAGCAGCAGCGGCAGGGTGCTGTTATCCAGAGGAAATCCCTGGCTTAACCTGGGGCTCAGCATCCTCATTTATAAAGTTAGACAGGTGCACATTCTAGCTATCTTATAGGGATATTGCATTGATAAAATGCAAGATAATAGATATCCTCACCAATTATTTATTTAGTGGTTATACAGGCCAGGAATTATTAATGGGAATGAAAATAATTTTTCTAAAAGTTAAATGTTGTATATAAATGCAATATATTACCATGATGATCACACGTACCATTTTATTGACAAGAAAACCATGTCAGAGGAGTCAAGTGACAAGAACAAGATTATCCATCAAAAAGTATCTCTCTTATGGTGACACCATAATGTTTCCAGGCTAAGAGGGGAATACCAGAGTCCAGGTTTGGAAGACCCAAGGTTAAAAGAAAGAAGGTAATTAATGTCCTTCATGAAGAAGGAAAGAGATGGTATGAATCAATTTTCACCATGAATTTTTTTGTTACTATAAAGTTTTTAAGAACTGGAAAGAGAACCCTGGATTAGTAAATCTCTTTGGAATCATACAGTCACACAGCCAACAGCTAAATCACGTATTGTTTTGAAGTCATGGTTGGCTAGTGAAATACCAGGAGAGAAGTATACAGTATCAGTGAAAGGATCCATGTCACATCCTGACATAAAATGCAAAGGATGTAATCTTCCTATATCCCAAACACTGCCATTACTAAGAAATTATCAATAGAAATCTTCTATTCAAAGGACTTTCTTTGGAAATTATGAGTATTTAAAATAAATGCCCTGGGAGATATGGTCAAAGATAGAAACATATGAAATTACAAAATGTAGTGATTTCAACAACCTTGTGGCTGTGAGGGAACTTGAAGGTAGATGTCTTTTGTGGGAGGCCATAGATTGCCCAGCCCCCCAAAAACAAGAGGTTAGGAAAGCGAGGCCATGGTAGCTGCTTCTGCTGACAAGGGTTCACGGAGAAAGGATTGTTCTAAGGCTCCAGAACATCTCATACCACTGACCTGGCCAGTCATCTGCCAAGCTACACACTGTTGACTCCATGGCAACGTGACCAGAGAGCAGCAATGGAAAAGCGATAGCAGCCCAAGCTTAATCGCTTGATGACAGCACACGCAGAAGGATGACACGGAGGTGGAGGTCTTTCATGAATTATGTAATGTGGCTTTCTAAGTTCAATGCTTAAGGATGCTTAATGCTTAATTTGTTTTTTAAAGTCTGATATACAATTTGAAAGGACAGTATTCTTCTATGAATTTATGGGTGGGTGAAATTAAAGTTTTTTGGTGCTTATTTGGACACCCCAAAAATATTGACTTTCAAAATTTATAGAACATGAAATTTGTAAATTTATACACCATGCTTTAATGGCTTCTTTTGTGCTTGGCACAGTACCAGGCATAAGGATTTCAAAGACTGAAAGATACACGTAGTCCCTGCCCTCAAGCATAGTGTGGAGACAAATACACAGCTTGTCCACTCCCACCTTGATTAAGAAAATTCCAAAACCTAAAACCCAATTAGAAATGGCAGGGGGGTGGCTAGTGATCTGGTGACAAAGAGGAAGAAGCGCATGAATCCATTTCTCCAAGGCTTGGCATTTAAAGAAACACGTCTTTCCACCTACTTAAATAAATGAGCATTCTAGCTTCCTATTATGATGTTCTGGCTTCTTAATACATTCATAAGGCAAGTGGTGAAAATTCATGGCTGAAGGACAGCACTGAACCCTCCATGGCGTAATTAACATTTTAATGAGCAGTCAAGGCCTTTCCTGTTTTGGATCTCAACTGTGGGTCTCCTGAGTGGATCTCAATCTGTTGAGCTCCGAGAATGAGATAATTCTGTCTTGGTGAGACTTGAAACAAAAGTCCATCACACAGGCCTTGTTTCAGCTCAATACCACTCCCTCCTTTGTCAGCAGAGCTCGCTTCTTTCTATTCGCATGTGCCGTGTCAGAGTCCAACAGCTAGCGTTCAGCTCTGGTTTCCTTTTTAGCAAGTACAAAAACCGTAGCCTCAACACTCACACTCCAGGACTGGCTAATTTTCAGTAAATGACTGACTAATTGCAAGTTTCCCTCATTTGCAAGGTGCAGTGGGCTAACTGCTATTTGGGGACACAATAATTTGCAGAGGAAGCATTGGGTAATGCTTGTAATTTAATTATTTGCAAATCAAACTTTGCTTAATACACCAAAGGCACTAAAGTTCTTCATTGGAGACAAGTTTGAAGGTCATTAAAGAGCTATTTGTTACGAGGTTTCAGAGAGCAAAGTACCTAAAAAATGTTCTAATGGATAGAAAAACACTTTTATTCGCAGATAAAAATCTTTCAAAAACATTAAAAGCCAATCTCCTTATTTTCATTACTAGGCAAAAAAAAGTGTCACAAGAAAAATTCCTGTGGGAAAGTTTCAAGCATCTTAAAAATGAGGCTTATAATAGAAAAGCCTTCTCTGTCATAATTAATATAGCATCACTAATATAAAACCCGGGCTGCTTCTCCCATCGTCATATCTCATTTCTGACTGCTGCAGACCCATTACTATAATGTACGCTACACGTATAGCACAATATACATTATATTATTATTCTTATTAGGTAAAGGCTGCAGAATCTCATGGAATTTTGACATTTATTGTTTGGTGACAATAAAGCATAGCTCAAGTTATTTCTAAAGATGTGAACACTAATAATCCTCATAGATACTGAAGTAGTTCAGCCACTACTTTAAATTTCACTTACTGATTCAGTCATGAAAGCAAGGACACCACGCACATTTACCTATGAGTTACATAATCTTTTAGCAAAGTTGCAGATTCCAGTTGTGCTCATTGTGTCCTTCGGTTTTCCTGTTTCTCTCTTAACCATAGTCAAGGATATTAAAAAAATAAAAGTTAAAGCATAGAGATATCTGTCATATTTAGCTGATTGATTTTACGAAGAATAGTTGTCGCATAATATCTGCCACCGAAGTAAATTTCATTCAAGTTCTCCAAAGAGAATCAGACATCAACACAATGTTCCACAATATAAACAACCTATTTTTGTAGGCTTCTATCTAGGATACACAGAAAATCCCAGGAAATCAGAAATTTTCCTATTGAAGATACATTTGGGAAGAACGGTATGAAGATTGTTTATTCTCAGAGTGGCACACAAAATTTATTTTTGCGCAATTTCCAACTTTGCAATCTTAAGACAAAGCAACAAATTACCTATGTTCAAACTTCTCTACTTCAGGCCATTAAATATATCTTCAGTGTCCTAGAGGTCGACTGCGGCTGTTCCTGGGGCACACTCAGGTTCAAAACCAGCCCAGGGAAGTGTAACAACTACACTCTGGAGCAGTGGTTTGTATTACTGAGGTGGCTTCTGCACCTTTGAACACGACAGACAAACACTGACAGAAATCCATTCCACCTCCAAACAAGAGTGGCGCTATTCCATGAACTAGGTGCAGCTTTGGGAAAACATTTAAAAAATCAGTAGATGTACAGAAAATCCATTTGCGACCCCACAAATGCTCACTGGCTCCAGCTTTGTCTGATGAGCGTGACTTCCCTCCCCTTCCCAAGCTATCTTCACCCAACTAAGCTTCTTTTGCTACCAGGCTTCCTGAACCACGACTTCTGTAAAGGCAACAGATTCTCTATGGAAAGTCAAGCACAAAATAATAGGAAGAAGAAGGAGAGCTTGCTTTTGGAGACCCCTGTCTATATTCTGGTAGTTCATTTTGATTGCTTTTAGGTTCTGAGTACAGACATCCTTACAGTAATTTATTTATTCACATACTTGTGAATTAGGTTTTCTTTCAAATCTTCCATGACATGACAGAAAAGACTATTGTTCACTGTTCCCCAGCTTCTCTTCTTTTCCTGCCTCTTCCCAGAGAGTCAAAGTACAGATGGAAGTGATTCCTATTTATACATCTACACCAAGACACAAACTGCCCAGGGCTGTAGTTTATATAAAATCCTGACATGAAAGGGGCTTTACGGGTGGAAAAATATTACTAATGGATTCAAAGATTGGACTGTTACTTAAAATATGACAGTAATGGGTTCGAATATTCAACTACAAGCACCATGGACCACTCCGGACAAAAGTTGTTATATTAATATAACAAAGACTGCTTCGTTTTGCAATGTAAAGCTTGAAAGGCCTTGATCATTTTTTCAGATGCACATAAGGTTTTTACATGTCCATGCAAATATATTAATGTTTAGTGCAAAAAGAAGCATCTCAAGACCATCTCTTGGAGGTCAGAGGGCCTGGCATCCCTATGTAAGAGTCAGACACTGAGCCAAATGCCCCCTCACTTACATCATACTCTCTTCATGTTTAAAAAAAAATAGTTTTCTTAAAAACAACTATCTAGTTCCAAAGGGATAGAGGAAAAACAAGCTATAGCCACATTACTCCTAATTCTGCCAGATCCAGACCTTACTCAGACACACCTGAGGATGGGTGCAAGGGCAGAGAACCCTCCACCCGACAGCCAGAGGCGCTGCAAAAAGAAGCGAATGAGGGTCTTTCATCAACCTAGCAGCGCGAAGGAGAGAACACTCCCACACCAAGTCCTCCATCTCCCACTGCATCTCTCTGCTAAACCCAAGGCCCCGCAGGACCAGAGTTGAGACAGGTCACAGCCCATGGGACAGTGGGCGACACTCGCTTCCTGTCCCTTGCGGCCAGGCCACTGGGAACAAAGTGCTGCATTCCTGCTATATCACGCAGCCTTCCTCACCAACCATGTTCCTGAACTATAGCTAATTTATGACTGCAACACTCAGGAGTGAGGGACAGGAAAAGCAGATGCTCACGGCCAGGTTTTGCTAGTTTTACTCTGTGTGCTGCCTATTGCTTCATAAAAATCTTTTCTCCTCTATACAAGTTTTATCGCAGTCATCGTGCAGACGTGTCTTAGAGACCGGAGGTAAAGAGGGCAGGCGCAATCTCAGACGTGGCCTTTAGTACAGTAGCAATAAGCGGCCTCCCTTCTTAGTGACTGCTGCCAGGACTCCCGCCTGGTGGGCCTGCAGAGGGCTGTGTGTGCTGAGGAGGTGCACACTGCTGCTGTCTCCGGAGCGCTCTTCAGGGAGACTCCTCCTGGATGAGGCGGCTACAACTCCCACTCAGGATGCAGAGAAGCTGAGGGTTTCCTCTTTCCAGTCATTCAGCTGGACCCGATCCAGAGCAGTTGAAAGGAGGTGCGGTGATTTATATACTCCTGTTGTTCCCAGGAACAAGAATCATGCCCCCTGAGTGTCTTTTTCCTTCTTCCTCAATAAGCCCCTTCATGGTTTCAGGACAAGACAAGCTGCAGGTGGAAGTGAGGTGGGCAGCTCTGTGTTCTCTTCATCTTCAAACCCGAAAGCGCAGGCATTTCCCATGATGACCGACAGCTGATAGCAGCATCCTATCCCCTGTCCCTGAAATCTGGTCACTGGCACTCCATGACCAGTAGGCTCTTTCCAATTATCCTGTACAAGCAGATTCTTTCTGCCCTTGGAACTTCATGGGACCCTTCTAGGCTTTCCAGGCTATTCCTCTGTTTCAGCATAACTGACACCCACGGGGCTTCATTTTACGTGTTCTTGGAATGGCCATGCTCAAGGGACCCTCTATCCCCACGTTTTCTCTCTCCTCTGGTCTCTCACGGTGGACCACATGGTGTGGACCTGGATGCAGAGCAGTCTTAGCACAGGCATTGCAGGGAGTGCTGGCCCAGCCTTACTCTGTGTCCTCCTCTGTCTGGGTGGCGGGCATCAGGAGCACCCACTGACGACCCCAACAAGGCCCTGTGGTCCACTCTTCCCTTACCAAGGTGTTAAAAGCCATTCAAATACTTAGCCTCTCAACAGGAGCCTTGATCGTGAATCAGGCTTAAGCAAATTTTCTCACTAATTCTGGGTATTCAAAAGCAATTCAAATCCCTAGGCAGTCGTCTTTGGAGACGGAAAGTAGTTCTGTTTAGACCCATTAGGGGCTCTCAATCAAGCAAATTCTTCAGCCTAGGGCCTTCCATCCATTCATGCACTTAATAAATAAAGTGTCTACTACTGTCAGGCGTTTCCTAGACTTTTGGAGAGATGAAAAAGATACTCTGTCGCCTAAACCATTATAGTATTTTCAAGTAAGGTCAGAGTTTAGGAGTAGCCTAAAAATATGTCGGCCAAAATGCACATCTAGTTAGATTATAATCTCTTCTTCCAGTAGAAGATTTTGAAAATAATCTTTGCATTCTAGAAAGTAGTCACAGAAGATAAATCATTTCAGGAGATATGAATTCATTCTAACAATCTAGGTCAACTGTGATAAAGAATTCAAGCGTTAGCAACATTTTGCCTGAGGATCATCAGGACCTAGGAAATTTATCTCATTGTGTGACAGTCAGCCACTCACAGTTCTCCCCTAACAAGAAATAAGAGAAATTTTGTTTCAACTCTGGGAGGAGGCCTTTAAATCACCAGTAAGAATATTATGAGAGAATGGACAAGGCCACTACTAGTAAGCTCTGGGATTTTTTTCCCCCATAAGTCCTTAAAATGTCTCTAATGAGATCTGTGGAAATAGGCTACATTATGTGTCTTCTAAGTCTAACCACCCTTTATTCAAGCAAAAAACTCAAGTTTACTTAATATTTTCCTGAAAAAAAAAAAATACCTAACTTTGAAAGCAATAGACATTTCGTGAGATGAAAAGTTTGAATACATATATGTTTATGTTCATTTTTGTCACCTTATTTTTGAAGCTAGGACTAAGAAAGAAAGGAAACAAGAAGAATCATAATTTACATCTTTTCTCTTTTTTAACATTTTGAAATAATTTTAGACACAAAAAAGTTGCAAGAATAGTACACAGAATTCCTGTATATCCCCCACTCAGCCTGCCCTAATATGTTAATCTGATATAACCACAGTGCAATTAATCTAAATCATGAAATTAACATTAGTACATACTATTAACTAATCTACAAGCCTTATTCAAAATTCACCAATTGTACCTCTAATGTCCTTTTTGTGATCCTGCCTCCAATCCACGATCCTGCACTGTGTTTAGTTTTCAGATCTCCTCAGTCTCCAAGTGGGACTGTTCTCTTTTTCTGTATTTCATGATCTTGACAACTGTGAAGAGTACTGGCCACTTACTTTGCAGAATGTCCCTCAGTTTAGACAGGCATGTCACAAAAGTGGTGTTCAGCCCTTTTCGGGATATCACATCAGGAAGTACTTGACATGCATAGGTCTCATTCCTGGGGATTTGACTCTGATCACTTGGTTAAGGCTGCATCTACCCTGTTTCCCTACTTTTCCATTTGTAATTAAGGAGCATCTCTTGGGGAGATGTATTTCCTTTTGAGGATATGCACTCTTTTAGAAGGTAAGACATGGATGATTCTGGGGGACCCCTCATAGGGATGGGAAGCTTCTTATTTCCTTTTGAACACACAGCATGGATTAAAGTCACAGCTCCACTGGAGAGTGCTCATCTTAATTTTAAACCTCAGCAGATGTGAGGAGTCAAGTCTGTACAGCTAATGTCACTAGTCTGGCTGTTGTTTTTTAGGTTGATCTTTGCCAGGATTTCCTTCCACAAATATACTGTAGCTCTTGAATATAATGCTTGGCTCAACAATAGAAAGGCAGTCTCTTTTGCCTGGCAGAAAAATAAAATGGGTCTGAATCAGGAGGGACAGAGAACGCTTTAACTCAGTACCTAGTCAAGCAGCACTGACTGCAGTGTCCAAGGGCTGCTGAAAACTCGCATCAGGACCACACATGGTCATTTATTATTAAGCTAACACCCCAGCGCAATACCATCTTGCTGACAATTGGAACAACAAAAGAGAATGAAAGATTTTCATGCCCATTCTGCACATCCGTGTCTCTGCGCCTTTGCTGATGCTGTCTTCTCTCTTCTTCCCACTGCATGGGACATCCTTCCTTCCCTGGCCCAGGTCAATACCATCTCTGTGAAACCTTCCTTGATACCTCACGCGTCGGAGCTGCCAGGCTCTTCACAGCCTGACAGCGTTCTTTAGACTTTGTTTATAGCATATCACACAGTCCTCAACTGTTGTACATATTGCTCAGGTTCTCAACATCAGAGACTATATTATTCTACTTGGAACCACAACAGAAAGCTTTGAACACATCAGGTGGTAAATACTGAGCAAATAAACTACAAAGTTCAATAACACATAACAGTGAACATTTAAACCTATTCTCTCTATTGATCTACTTACCGATCCATCTATTTATCTAATCTAGCTTTATTCTTCTGGTTGTAGGAAGATTTAAGGTGATATTTAAATATATACAATGAAAGATAAAAATAATAATAAACAAAAATAGATATGAAAAAGTAGGGGTGGAAGGAAGGAGCAAGGAGGGTATCAACTAAAACACATGATATAATGTCCTATGCTTTTGCTAGGGGTGAGGGTCTAAATTAAGCCTTATGATAAATACGGAAAAATAGTTCCAAAAAAGTCATGAAACCTAAGGAACCATGCTGTGCAGCCACAAAGTGTTCTGTGTGATGATTTCTTCACCCAAAAGCCAATATATAGTAAATATTACTTTCTAAAAACAAAATGCTGCAATGATCCTAGATCATGCAGAAGTATTTACTGATCGCCAGTCACAGTTGGCCGAAGCAAGCATACGCTTGTCTCCCATTCACATTTATAATCTTCAGACAAAGCTCCCTGGAACCAATGCATAGGCAGGCATGTTATCCATAAGGTAAATGCAATGTGAGAGTTGAGAGCAAATTAATTCCTCTGTTTGTTGGACTTTTCTCATTCCTAGAATTAATACATAGGGAACAAAATTCTGTCTGTTTGAAAGCTTTTTTCAGGAGGAATGGGAGAGTGAGATATGAACAAATAGCTGAATTTGTTCCTGTGCCTACCCTCTAATTTTGTGCTAAGTATTTGCATTTATCACAAAATAAAGACTTCTCTGTGAAAGGAATACCTTATCTATAGCTTGTACCTACTTGGGAATCTCATTAGATTAGTGGGTTAAACTGAAACACTATTTGATCATGTTACATGAACACTTTTGTCAAGCTATGCATCAGCTTTGTTACACAAGATAATATCGTTTTTTCCTCTCATTCCTTTAGAAATTTAAAACGAAAATAAGGTCTGCTGCCTCCAACCACCTATCTACTGTGGCAAAGAGGCATCTCAGGCCCTCAGATCAATGAGAAATTCCTAAAATCAGCAAGATGAAAGACTGGTTCAGACTTGCTGACATAGGTTACATGCAAAGACCCTTAATCAAACATGACCCATTCTTCTTTTCTAACTCATTAAGTTTTCTTATCAAACCAGCAGTTTCATTGTCTGCAATGGGATTTGAAATAGGAATAACTAGCTAATTAAATATTTCAAATATTCTGCCTACCAAATCAAGGAAGGAGCAGTACAGTCAAGGAGGACAATTTTATAAATGTTCATTCATCTGGAATAATAAAATAAGAGGGCACATTTCCCTTTCTACTGGGCAGTCCTCTTTTTTTCCCTTTGCAAATAAAACTTTTATGGAAAAAATACAACAGATAATCAGCTTTAGCCTTAAATTCATTTTGAAAATGTTGTAAATTAGCTCTCTTGTTAGGTCATCTTTTGAAGAATTCAGGGCTGCACATAAAATGGAAACTGAAAACTGTGGTCTGAATTACTCTTAAACACAAAGTCTTGTGCTTCTCCCATTTCAGGCTGAAAGAACACACGCCCACTTTAATTATTTAAATGTATCTGCATGTGATTTACGTCTTCACCAATTCAGCAAAGCTCCTTGGAGGGCAATATTGGAGAAGGCCATCATCCAGCACATTTCACAGGCAAATAAGCAAGAAGTAGAATGAGTTTTGATGCTGTTTCCAAAGGTTTATTGTTCTAAGTGCAGTTATTGCAACCTTATTTGTTTTCCTGCAAATTCACTATGTCAATATTGGAAATTAATTGTACTCCTACATCAGAATTTATAGAGGCCAGAAAATATTAAACTTCTTTTATATTTCAGAATAAAAATAATTCCACTGAATAGAATAATAAAGTATATTCTTGAGTTTCTCCTTCTCTTGATACATTTCTCCAAATTATATAATTTCTAAACATTTAACCCATAATCCAAAATGCTGGGATGTGTAAAATACATGTAGCCTAATTGCAACCCATACAGAGTTGGTCATAAATATTAGACAGTGGATAACAATATAATCTGGCATGGAGTATGGGTTTTTGAGTCATCTACTCATGTGTCCAGTAAATACTGTCCCAGACCCAGTCGGAGATTCTGGGGATATGTCAGTGAACAAAGCAACATTCCTGCCCAAACATCCGAGTGGGAAGCAGATGATAATATAAACCAATAAATATTTAATATAACATAAACCAGAACAGGGCAAGGATGGAGTCAGTGACGGAGAAGGTCCAGGCTTCTACTTGGGCAAGTCGGCCTCTTTAAGCTTAAGCTTTTACATAGTTAATGATATTAAATAATATAACGCAGTACAATGCTTAGGCAGTGCTTGGCACTTAGAGGCACTGAAAAATATATTATGGATTTACAGGATTAGGTATGGCAGAAAACCCCAGAAAATATTCTCTTTCACATAAAATCGGAAGGAAGGTGGCCCAGGGCTGGTGTGTGCTCTCCTGTGTCAGGACCCCAGGGTCCTTCTCTCTTATTGCTTTATCATGCGTGACCTCCGGTTCAAGCCCCAAGATGACTGATCCAGCTCCAGGCTGATCCATCTCTATCCTAGCCAGCACGAAACAATGAAAAGGATTTTCTCCCTTTCCTCAGGGAAGCTTCCTGAAAGTCACATATGCAACTTCTGCTTGTGTCTCATCGACTAGAACTTGGGCAGATTGAGGTGGAAGAGAAGCTGGGACACATAGCATTTTTGTTTGTTTGTTTGTTTATTTTTAAACCATGAGGCAATGTTCCAGCAAAAAATGAAAAGGGTTCTTTTATTATGGAAAACAGGGAGAATAACAGTGGCAGTCTCAGTCTCAGATACATGGGCCGCATTATTGAGAAGATTTACTTTACATAAGGACCCAGACAAGAAGAATCTCTCCCTGTAGGACAGCTTTGAAATTCTCCTAGCATCTGAGAAAGTAGAGAAATGCTGCAATGACGAGGACCTCAGATGATATGAGTGAAATACAGCTTTCTTGTATTGAGTGGACATTAGCCAACTATTTGAGTCAATATTTTGACGGTTAGAGTGCTAAGCAATATTCCACCCCACCTGCGCAATACTCTTATAATGAGACTTATTTCTGGCTGAGTTTGCTATATGTTAAACATTTTACAAATTATTTAGCATTTACTTGAATGATGTTATAAATGAAGAAAATATATGAGCATACAACATGAAGAGATTTTTTTTAACCTAATATAAAATGAATTCAGCTTCATTATACTAGATTTTGCTAACTATTACATTAGGAACATATTAATAAACACACCATAATTTTTAGAAGTTGAAAATTCTATAAAGTACATAAAACCTACTACTTATTTTTCGATGTCCTTAATTTTGTCCATTAGTACTGGAGCTATAAAAGAAATTGGCAATAATTTAAAGATAATTCCGTAATTTTACAGTCTTAGAAACTAAGAGTCAGGGAGGTTAAAGGACTTGCTCAAGGGAAAACAACTTATTGTGGCAACTGGAAGATGAGTCTTCTGATTATTAGATGAGCTGCCTTGTAAAATAAAAAAATATGAACTAGAAGAAAAAAGCAGCCAAGTGGATGAACTTCATGAACTCACCTCTTATCTCCAGCCTTAGAAAACTGAGTTCAAAAACAAAGAACAAACAAGACATCCAGTTATCATATTGTACCTATATGCCTCAATTTTGTATGAACAGTTTGCTCTGGTCTTTAAATACTTTGGACTTTTTTGTCAGTGAGAATTTAACCATTTTTATTATTGCTACAGGAAAAAAGAAATACGATTTAAGTGTCAACTAAAAAAGATAATGTCCAATGAAAACACCTTTGCCTCATAGAAAAGGGACAACTATCTTGAGGGCTCCGGACTTTTACATTTCACACAGAATATTTAGGCTTGAAAACCATGCCATGCCTCAGAGAGGCTTTAAAAGTTTAGGTTAAAGCACCCAGAATAAAGGTTAGTGCTCATTCTCAGTGCACCACTGGTTAGCCAGCCAGCTGGTCAATATCATCCACTGAAAACTGAATGTGTTCAGGGCACAGCTTTGGGAACGTTAAAAAATAAATGGTAGCTCTGTTTCTCTATCAGAACAGTTAATTATTGTAAGGACAACTGAGAAACTTCTCACACGAAAAATTGGAGGTGAAATACATACAAAACTAGTGGCAACCCTCTTGGCCTCTGTACACAAGAACAGAGGGATCACTGGAATTACTCACAGATAAAGATTTGGTAGAGAATTGAAGAAAACTAAACCGTGAGATCGCAAATGATGTTAAAAGGGATTTTCAGTCTTCAGAATGGCATATGATGCTCAGTTTGTGTGAGTTATGCATGAAAATACTGATATGCTTCGTAGGTTAGCAGAAAGAAGTAAGGAGAAATGAGGGTGGGTAAGTGTTGCAGAGAATAATGGATGAGGCAGGAAGTAGAAAGCTCTGTGCCTGGAGAAATGGCCAGGGGCCAGTAACCGACAGAACTTAAGAACTTAAGAACACATTTCCAAGATTGGCCTTTATCTTGTAGATGATGGGACAACATTGAGAGGTTTTAAAGGACAATGACATGACTTATCAACTCCAATAATTCCCTATGTGTGTATAATCTTAGTATAATTAACTATGGGTAAAAGAAAGGGAAGAATGGAGAGAGAAAATTAGCGGGAAGGAATAAAAGAAGTAAAGACAAGAGAAGGGCTCTGCCCTATTTTGACCCTATGGCCAAGGTCTCCCCTCCATTCTCACGATGACTCCTTTGCTGATGAATGATGAATAACGAAGAGCAGTTGCTCAAAACCTGCTCCATGATAATGACCATAAACCATGGCAACAAACAGCCCATGTACCAGAACACACCCTTACATTTTCCAGGATTAAGGTGTGGTTTAAAACTGTTTTCACAACTTGTTTGCATAATGCTGTGCTAATTTCACACGCAGCTTTCTGTTAAACAACTGCAGTCTTAGCCGAGCTCCTCTCAGGCTTCTGTACTCTATCCTTTAGTGGTTTCGATCAATTTCTTACGTTACTGTGATTACTATCTGTCATGGTGTTAATTTTCACGTAATATTTGCTGTTATGATTATGCACCAGCAGCTGGGAAGACTAATTTATTACTTGGCCATTATCATTGAAGGTCATGTACCTCCACCGTCCTGTTAAAGCATCTGATCACATTCTGCATGCTCTGCCAGAGAAAGGCTTTCTTCTGGCAACTCCTTAGCTTCTGTGGAATTTATCACTTTTTCAACCAGCAAAGTTGAAGCAAGCTGGTACTTATTTCTGGTGGCTGTCAATAAAGCATCTGATTTCTCAAATGCCCTCTGTTCTCATACCCAGCTTTTCTTAATTCACTAGCTGTAAGAAATGGTGATTATAAAAATTCAGGTATCCATACACACAACCTTCAGATATCAGTTGGAGACTAACAGTTCTAAATATTATTTGAAATTTCAACTAGGAAACATCACTGTATTATCACTGTATTATATAGAAGAAAACTTTCAATTCTACCTATGGAAAAGTCTATTAATATTGTAGGTGTAAATTGTGGCTTATAGTATGATTTTGAGACAAGCAGAGGAAGAGTCTACCCATTTATCTATCTATCTGGGTAAATAAATGGAGTGGAAAGCGTGGATCGGAATGTTGTAGAATTTAAGATAAGTGGGATAATGCAACTGGTTAAGCATCTGTGCCCTAGATGTAAGAGAAAAGAGAGTCAGGATCGACTCTAGCATATAGAAAAGTATAGAGGCTCTTGGAATCTGTCACAGATATCATAGAAAACTTCTCAATGAGACATTAGTTCAATTTCAGAATTATTCTTAATATTGAAAAGGAGAATGGGAACCTAAAGCATGAATTTCATGGGACAACTTGCCTATCAATGTTAGAATGTTTAAAACACAGCCTCACTAGATTAAACATTTGTGAATTAACAGAAGGAATATATCCTCCCGACAAGCCCAAATTCAACCTCTGGTATGCAGAACACTCATGAAGCACTGAAAATCACCCTGGACGCCAAGCTGGCATGTAGGAATCACGTCCCACTGGCACACTTTGAACAGAGTTCAAAATACAAAGAGCTGTATAGCAGAACTCAGCTTTTTGCCTGGATAAGATTTTTGAGTAGTGATGGTGATGCTGTATTTCTGGACACCTTATTTGTGTAATTTTAAATTCTAAGGGTAGACAATGGAAGACGTATTGGTGTTTGACGAAATGACAGGTTAGATTGGAGAGTGGTGGGAATACTCTGAAGGTAGTTGAAGCTATCTGTTCAGGGAAACACTTGGGTCCAGATGGGAACTCTGGTACAAGAGAAGTCTCGCGGAAGGAGAAACACAGTATAGGATGGACCTAATGTCAATGATACTGTGTAGTTATAATTCTAGAATGGACAGGACAGTCATGATGCTGACAATGATGATGTTAAGAGCACAGGCATATAAGGAAGACAAAAGTGTTTACTTCTGATATTTTAAATCAATAAAGGATAAATGTATAGAAGAGAATGGAGCCAACAACAGAACTCTAGGTAATGGTCACTTTTAGGAGTTAGAACACACAAAAAAAACTGGAGAATCAGAGAAAATGAGAAGGATGGAGGGGTCACAGAGAAGATAATAAGAATGAGGCAAGATACACACACAAAAAAAGGAGGATGGAAAAACCAGTGGAGAATTTCAAGATCAAGTGGTTAGTCAACCATGTCAAACGTCAGAGAGAGTGGTCCAGAAGGAAATAGCTAGATAAGGTCCTGTGAACCAGAATCTCTAAGGAGCCAGGGGAGGAAGTCAGACTGTGTCAGGCGGGGAGAAGAGGCAGCGAGTGTGGGCCATCTCACAAAGATTTCTCAGTAAAGCACTTTAAGAAATGGGCTGGTAGTTCAAGAGGAACAAGGGAAATATTTTTAGATAAGGGAGAAATAATAATGATGTTATCTGTTGTTGTTGTCGATTTCTTCAGAGGGAATAAATCTTGATGGAAGTATCTAAAGAAATAGAGAAAGTAGAGAGTGATTTGTGGGGCAAGGTCTTATGAGGAAAGACAGAATGGAACATGAGTAGTGATTTCTATGTCAAATCATTGAAGTCACATGCTCTAAGAAGCATTTTTATCATCTTATGTCACTTAAATAAATGTATTTTTTGCATCAATAACCAAATAATATTTTTTGCACAATCAGTAACAATAGAAAAACTTGCTTTAAGTCCTTTTGAAACTGCAGAGATAACGGGTTTTGTCTTAGGAAAACTCTTCCATTTCTTCTATTTTTGACTGTTTTTAAAATTCCACTTTGGGGATCTAGGAGTTGGCTTCTAGTTTTCCAAAAGCCACCTGCTGGCAGATTTCTGTTTCAGTCTACAGCACAGTGGCAGTGTGTCACTTGTTAGAGACATGTGGGTCTCCAAGGAAATGCCACAGAGGAGCCTTGTAGAGGCCGTCACAGATCTCATAGGGCTTTCCTGGGTCATAACAGCCCTTTGCTTTCCTACAGACGCTTAGATTTCCATTTTGAATAGAAACATTCTATATTTTATCAGAATCTTCAGTCAAATAAAAATCCCATGTAGACAACACCTTGTTGGTGGCTCAGACTCTGACACTCAACATTTTGTCTCAGGTGTCATGAGGGCTTATGTTTTCAGGCCTGTGCTCCTTTCTAATCCACACATGTCTCTCTTCAGTAATTTGATCTGTCAATGTGGACTTAATTTCATTTGTATACTGACGACAACAGATTGATGTTATAAAATTAGCCTTAATGTTCTCTCTGCCACATCTGTGCTATGTGCTTGCCAAACTAATGTCAAGGATAGGGTATCTAGAGAGTGTCTTGAAGTTATCACCCCCCAAAATAGCTGTTTTCATGAAACGCAGCCATCGCTCCTATCCTTCAGTCTCTCCCTCTCAGTTTCTTTAAACTTCACATTGTAAACCAACACCTTGAACAAGAGAATACCAGACCCAACAGAGTCGTCTCTATTTTTCTAATTAAAAATAATTTCTGATTAAAAAAAAAAGTATATGAACCAGAAAACTGATGACATCAAGTTCTAGCAATCTAAATATAAAACAACACTTCACTTCTCCTTCAGACAGCAAATGCCGGAACCGACTTTGTAACTTTGCATCTTAAGAAACTTTCTTTTGATCAACACTGAAAGGCTCAAAAACTCCAACAACAAAAAACTAACATTTGAATAGGGCTTTAAAGTTTTCAAAGGACATTTATGTACATGATTACTTTTAATTCATATAAAAACCCTGCAAGAGAGATATCATTATTACCCTCATTCTGCAGCCAAGGCCATGAGGAATAGAGAGCTCAAATAACCTCCACAAGATCATCTGTAAAGCAGGTAGCTGAGCTAGGGATGAAGTCCAGGCCTTTTGGGTTCAGACCTCAAGATCTTTGGGTAATTCCACATGACCTCCGAGCCATACATGCCGTTTCTGAGAACGTTCACGGCTTCTCCCACAGCAATGCTTTGTCCTGAACTACAGAACGTGAGAAGAGAATGTACTTTCTTCTCTTAGAAAGAGGCTAATCCCAACTTAGCTTTTAGAAACTTGGAGAAGTAATCTTGGTAGAGCTGAATGTCTGGAAAAATTCTATCTTTTCCTGGTTCTAATAAGAAAAGTTAATGTTTCTGGAACAATTATCACATATCAGGAAATTTATGAAGTGCTTTAAGTGAATCATCTCATTTAATCCTCACAATAATATGAAGATTATTATCATCATCCCCATCTTACTGATATGGAAACAGTGGTAATGACAATTTAACTTGCCCAAGATCACCTAGTCTCTTAAAAGACAGTCAGACTCCAGAGCCAGTGTGGTTAACCTCTGTGTATACTCGCTTCCAGCAAGAATACTTGGAATGCAATTGGTCTACTGAGAAAGCCTTGCCTCCAGAATAGTAATGTAGCACTTCAGGAAGTGCTGGCAGAGATGTGCTGAGCAATGAAAGAGAAAAGTGAGGGAAATAAAGCTTTCAGAGTGAGTAAGTCTATCCACTCTAGAGACATTTACTGCCACCCCCAGAGCTGTTGGGAAGTGCGTTTCTGCTTCCCTCCACCGGCACCTCGCCTGCCTTGGCAGCACCCAGTAATGGATCGCATTTAGTCCCACACTCGGTCGCTCTACAGTTCTCATCATTTGCTCCAATGAGCCCAGCCCTTGAGCTAGATTCACATTAAACCATCAGCCTTTTTTTGGATTTTGATAGATAGTGTGATTAGTATGTATAAAGTGATATTATAGCAATTAATCAGTTAATTGCTCCTGAGTAAATGTACTTGATCACACCATATTTGGACATCACTGACTCACTTATTCATTCATCCAGTGGATTCACAGAACTGCAAAATCCAGACTCCTTCCTGATGACTACACAGCCCTATGTGACCTGGCCCCTGTCACTCATCCCAGGCTTGTCCCTTACGGCCTTCCCTTGTGCTCCTTTGTTTGCTTTTTTCTGTTCAACATGCCGAATTTATTCCTGCTTCAGAGGCTTGTCGTTGCTTTTACCTTTGACAGAATGACTTGACCTCCCCAATCCTCAGATGCTCACTTCATTCAGGTGTCTGCTCAAGAGTCGCTTCTTCCCGAGTCCTTCCTCATTGCCTCATCTAAAACACTACCCCGCGCTCTCTGCTTCACACTGCTATTCCTCTATGCCCCTATCCTAACTGACAACATAGTGTTTGTGTGTGTGTGTGAGAGAGATCATTCCCATTTTCTTCTCTAGAATATGGACTCATGAGAGCAGGGACATTGTCAGACTCACTCATCTCTGCTACCAGCACCCTGGACAGTACTTGGCTCATTGCAGGTATTTGAGGACCGAGTTCTTTCCAGGCACTTCTCTGGATTCTGGGATACACTTAAGAACAAGACTAACAAAGTCCTGATCTAACAGAGCTTACATTCTGATGGGGGCGTGATTAAAAAAAAACAATAAGTAATTATTTAGTATGTCAGATGGTAATGAACGAACAAACTTGATACCTATAGTACATACCACTGCTTGGAGGTACAGAAACAGAGAAGATATTATTAGAAGATATTATCTTACCCAATAAACTTATAATTACTCATACAAATACAAAAGAATCAAATGGTATGAAAAGACAAAGCAATGATTAGGAAGGAGTAAAGAGGCAGGCAATCAAAGGAGGTAAGTTTTGAATTAAGTAAGGGAAGACGGGCCAGCGGACGCATACAAAGGGAGGAAGATCCACGCACATGGGAGTAAATCATTTTCAAAATAGTCCATGAATCTTTCCTTATCTCGGATTGCCTTACTCCCAGCCTTTAAATTGCCTAACCTCTTACCTCTGGTTGACATGGTACCCACATCAGTCAAACGCCTACACTTGATACTATTTGTAATTCACACCTGACTCCAAACTTCTTCTGTGTCTCAGTTGTGGAACATGAATGAAATGACAGAAGGTACCAGGAGTCCTACGTTTAGAACAGGTGAGTGGAAAGGTGAAGTCATAAAAATCAGTGGAGATTTAAATTGAACATCTGATATACCATATTTATTCCTCTTCCATGAAATAGCATGCTCAAGGGTATATGTTTGTGTATATTTTCTTACTTTTGAAGTCTTGAAATAAGTCAATATTTTATCAGAGTTTTTCACTTAAGTGTGTAAATGGGTACCCAAAAAATCCAACAGCGAAAAAAAATAATCTTTAGAATAATGATCATAAGAAGGTAGATCTTATGTTGTGTTCTTACCATATGCAAAAAAAATAATAAATAGAAAGGAGGAGAGGAAGCTTCTGGACGTGATGGATGTTTATGACACAGATGGTGGTGATGGTTTCATGGGTTCGTACTTATTTCCAAACTCATCAAGTTGTATACATTAAATATGTGCAGTTTTGTATATGTCGATCATACCTCAACAAAGTGGTTTAAAAAAAATAAAGCACTTTGCTTTCAAAATTTAGACCAGGCATAAATCTAGTTACTCAATATAATATACATATATATGTAACATTATAAACAATTACCATATGTAAAATACATAAATTTTTAAAAAATGCTAAAATATTATTGATTTGAGAAAATGGTAAATGCTAAAATATTTTTGATTTGAGAAAATGGCAAACTAGCTGAATGTTAACGCTACTAAATATGAAAACAGAGAGTATTAGGTTGACCAGTAAAAGTTCAATTTAGACTAAAATCTACTAGCAGATTATTTATGTTTTATCTTCTCTCTTGCACGCAAGGGACACCAATGTAGATAATGTTAACATTAACAATATCATAGTAAGAGCTATCAGATACACACACAATTGGTAGAGCGCAGAGTGCAATTCTTTCTAATTCTCATGGCAACCCAGCAGCGTCGTCGTAGTACCTCCATGCTGCAGATGCAATCCTGGAGCTTTGAGAGGTGAAGTAACTTGCCTGCAACAACGCAATCAAATTCAGACTGTGCGCCCCTAAAGCCCGTGCTTCTTCCGCTATGCCTCACGTATTTCATTAGATGAAAAATAGCCCTTTGTGATAAGCCAAGGAATTCTCTCTCTAAACTTCCAGCCTCCAGAACTGTGAGAAAGAAAGTGTCTGTGGTTTAAGCTCCCCAGCCTGTGGTAATTTGTGATGGCAGACCTGACAGACTAACGCAGTAACGTTGACCTGTATGACATTTTATGAAGACTGACATAACAGATCTCTCCTAATATGAAACTCTAGTTAGGACTTTCATTCACATGAAATTGGCAAAGGAGAAGATTTTTGTTATGCATAAGTTTGAGTTTATGCACCTGTGCCTGACATTATACACATCATAAGATGAATGGAAACTTCTGTCTAGAAGTAATTTGAGATTCTCTGGGCAGTGGACAACTTTTATCAGTGGAACACTCACTTTTCCTTTGAAATCAATAGTTGTTTCCTAGACTCCAATTTCAAAAGATAAATAAGGCCCTACTGTGACATATTTGTGCTTTGGTGAAGCATAAAGAGAAAAGAAGCTCATTTAAATGGAAGTTTAGGAAGGTGGTGTGGCCCCGGGGAGAGAGGCAGGGACTGTGACCGCTGCTGGGACTCTGCTCCGTCCGGCCTTGTGTAAGTAAAACCTCCTCTGGACTGGTTTCTCCACACGTAAACCCAGTCAGTGAAAACCTGACCTTGACAAGAAGCAGGAGGAAGGTGTGGGAAGAAGGGCAGAGGCCACGCGTGACATCAGAGCTTTCAGGTGCCTCACGTTCGTGAAGGTCCAGCCAATCTCTTTAACTTTGGAGACTAGTATCCACAATTTGTGCAGCTTTGAAATATTTCCATTAATGAAGCTCTGAATACTGAAAAGGTTCAAGTCTGACATTTCTAACAAGGATCCAGGGAGAAGCAGGTGGAAGTGAGGAGGCTTGCCCCTCGATTCCTAGGACATTTGGAGTGTCTTTCTCTCCAGTTCCACCGCTGCTCAAACACAGTGGGATCGATGTGTCTGCCAACTCCACCTTCCTCTCTATAAACACGCACGCAACTCCAGTAATGAAACCCAGCCGTTTGTCCACATAATAAATGAGAAACATGAGCAGCTAACCTTTACTGAGTGTATGCTATGTGCCAGGCACTGCTCTCAGCTCTTTACATGCAATAGCACATTCAAGTCTCATCATCTCACACTATCATCATACTTGGTACACTGAGGGAAGAGCTACTAAGTGCCCAAGGTCACACGGCCAAGAAACACAGAGCTGGTCTCAAATCCAGGCAGTTGCAACCCCAGGAGCTCCACTCTTAACCATTAAGCTCTATACGCTCTGATAATAACAAAGCTCTATTTCTGAGCATCAAAATCCCTTTACTAATGTCAAGAGGAGAACCAAACTAGAGGTTAAGTGATTTGATCACCATCACATGACTTACAAATACTGGAACCAGGTCTAGAAGCCAATACATCTCACTTCCAGGTTCATTCTCATACAATCAAAAACTGGTTTTGGCAACAGAGAATGGAACTCAGCACTAATTCACTTCTTTGCCTTAAGCTGTCAAACTGTGCCGTTATCAAGAAGAACCAGAGCGGTGTTAAGAAATTCTGCTGGTCCTCTGGAAAACCTGAAAAGGATCTAGTTAGAGCATCCAGCCCCAAAGAAAAAGGCTCCTCAGCAACGGCGTGGTCTGGCCAGTATCTCTATTACCCAATATGTGGAGTCCCCTGTGGGGGCCAGAACTCTGTACTCACTGCTGTGAAGGCACAGTGAAGGAAACCCCACATGCTCCCAGTTCCCGTCTGTCTGGAGATGCTCTGCCCCACTGCTCTTCGGTTCTGAGTAAGCTTCCCTCACATGCCCTTCACCATCTGCCATATCGCTTCTTACACTTTTAAAAGAACTAAAATGAATCTAAATTTATTTTGTTTCAGAAGTTTATGGTTTGTTTCATTTTCCTGAGGAAAATGGAGAAATAAGAAAGAGAGAAACTCCAACATGAAACCCATTGCTTTGAAGAGAGAGGTGAGGAGGATGAGAGAGACAGGGAGATGAAAGCAAAAATGAGTGTAGAGGGTGGAAAAGACAGATGAGGGGTAACGTGGGAGCTGGAGAAAGGAAAGTGAGCTCCACGTATCAGGGAACAGAACAAACTAGAGCTTCCTCTCTTATCCTGGCTCTATTTTTTTCCCTATCAAACTTGCCCCGGATTTCCCATGCTTCAAGTCCTGAAATAACGCCATCTTAGTTTATGTTACACTTCATAGTTCACATGGCACTTCTTGACCCCCAATTTACAAAACAATCCTAGGACATACTGCAAGTAGGTGATTACGCTACTTCCTGGGGGAGAGAATTGAGATTCAGAGGGTTAAGTAATTTTCCAAACGTCACACAGCTGGTCAGTGGTAGGGCCCAGGGGTTCTGACCAAATGCAATGTTCTTTCTACTGCATGGTGCTCCCTCCGCAGTGCGCTCTTGTGATACGATGTCACAGTGTCATGACAGGTGAATTAAATCTACTTCTCTTCTTTCTCAGCGTCTTCTTGTCTCCAACTCTCTCTGTCTCTGTCTCTCCTGATTTTGTATGAGATTGAGCTGAGAAGAGAGCCCTGAGAAGTACAGAGCCCGATGCACATATGCATCCACTAATAGATGCTATTTCCCTTCATTAAATTCTCTGTCGTCGAGACAACGAATGCAAACAAGGCTCAAAAGACCACAGACAACGGTTTTTGTTTTAGGTATCTTTTCTTTGAAGCAAGTACCTGCTACCAGCCATCCTGTCGCCTCATAGTACTCCTGCCGGATCTCCGAGAAGAGGAGAGCCGGAGAAGAGGCAACGCTGAGTCAGAGGAAGACAGGGCAAGATCTGGAGGGGGAAACTGCCTGCGGGATGGGGTGGAATGAACGTGGAAGATGGCAGCAGGCAGTCTTGATGAGAAACTGGCAAAGAGTACTTCACACAAGAATCTCAGAGAGTGGATTCAAGTCTTGATTTAAAAGCGAAAAGAAATTTAGTTTAAGGTAACTTAACTTGATGGTTTGGGCTCATGATGTTGAAAAGTAAGAAAAAGTATGACCATCAACATTAGTTTCCCCCATACAAGCTCGAGGAAAATAATAACTTAGCCAAGTACATGTTTCTTCCCCAAATTAACGGAATTTGTAGCAAACTGTTGTAGTCAGCAGTGACAAACTATGATAAATATGCATAGGTAAAAGCTCCGAGTGGGCTGAGGATGTATTTGTCTTGTTTACTGTTGTATCCCTTCCACCAACTTTAGTGTAAAGCATAATAGGCCTTCAAAACTTTCTGTTCAATGAATAAAAGACTATGAAGTAAAATGCAGTTTTTTTTTGTTTTTGGTAAGGAAGATTGGCTCTGAGCTAACATCTATTGCTAATCTTCTTTTTGCTGGAAGAAGATTATTGCTGAGCTAACATCTGTACCATTGTTCCTTTACTTTTTGTATGTGGGATGGTGCCACAGCACGGCTTGATGAGCAGTCTGTAGGTCCACACCCAGGATCCAAACCCACAATCCCCAGGCCACTGAAGCAGAGTGCACGAACTTAACCACTAAACCATCGGGCCAGCCCCTGGATAAGTTTTCTAATTTGCAAAATATAAGCAAGACCTCACAAGAAGAGATCAGCACTACACACAAAGAAATTGATAGCCCAGCTTGGTTTACTTCAAAATAAGAAAAACAAACCATTGAAAGATTCCAAGTTTTAGAATACTACCATTTTATACGGGAGATGAGAGAGTGCTTATAGGCCAAAATTCACAAGGCTAAGATTAAGGCTAAGGATTATTAGACCTCCAGACGTTGCCTGCCAAGTTGTCCTTCCCTCGCTCCCCCCAGCCAAGTTTTTAATTCCCTGCTGTAGACGTGGATACAGAAACATTCCCTCACAGTTGTCCCAGAAGTGTGTGCAGCCTGCTTCCAAGCAGCAAGGTGGAGTGGAAAACACACTGACCTAGGAGTGCGAAGTCACTCCTAGGGTTCCAGTCTTAGAGTCACCACCACCAACTGTGTAGTCTCAAGCAAGATGCTTACTATCGGGAGGCTAGCATTTAATTCACTTCCTAGGGGTAGTAATGCTTGCTGAGAGAATCAGATGGAATTAAGCACATGAAAGCATTTTGTAACTCCACAGCACTATACAAATATCAGACATTATTATGGTTATATTCTGCAAAGGAACTCTCTATCCTAAAATAAGATTAGATACTATTGGTAAACAGGATTCAATATGCTGTATGTATCTTACAAAGTAAAGAGACTAGAATTTTATTGATGAGCAATCTAAGGTCAACTGCTGACTCACTTTAGCAGAAATTGGCCTAAATTATAATAGATGTGCCTATTTATAATTCTGAGCGATTCCCTAAGGAGAATTGTATTGAACTAAATGGTATTTTTACCAGACAGAATTCTTTACTGCAGAAATGAATGTGAATATTAATATGTGTTAACTCTGGCTATAGTTACATTAATAATTCCATAATATTCCCAACAAAACAATAATAAAAGATGTTTATGCCTTTTCTTGTGCTGAGTCAACAGTAAATCCTGAGATCTTTCATTGCTGATGCAAAATCTTTGAGATGAAGCAACCATGGTGGGAAACAGTGGTAAGAACTCTAAGCATGGAAAGTGCTGGTTGAAAGACAAACATTAAAATATAGTTGAACTGATAACAATCCTCAGGCAGAGAGTTCTCAAAGGAATTGACCCAGAAGAACTGGATCCAGTGCTGATGAACCATTCAAGTCTCTATTCCTACTCCACTAGAGAAAAGATGTTATTAATGAATTTAATTTGACAGCTTCTGACATTCATGTGTTATTCCCAAATTGTGGAACTGTAGTTCTGCTTCCATTTCTAAGTATTTGTAAGGTACACACGGTGTTTCAGAAGAAATGATGTTAAATTCAACGGATATCATTTCACAGAGTGACTATGTGGAACAAGAACCTAGAAACACTTCCTGTTGCATTAAGTTTAAAAACTCACCCTTTACTGTAAAGTGCCAGAGAGCATTTGTGATATTATTTTTATCTTACTGTATATGCTATGTTTTACTGCATAGGAAGAGGCATTTGTAATTAAATGTCAGTTATTTGTGCAGCCCAGTGATGATAAATGGAGACAAATTATTTATCCAGATATTCACATTCCAAACAAATTTGTCTGTTATAACTCAAAAAGTTTAAAAATGACTAAGCCTACACACAAAAGCATTTTAAAATGGGTTATATGTTTTTTGCTTTTAATATCAAGGCCTTGGACACAGAATGGCCCCCCAAAATGTGAAAAGTCACGAAACATAAACCTAGTAAAAAGAGACTCCAGGAAGGAGACATAAGAGAAAATGGCCTTAAAATATTTCTTGGATAATGATTCCAAGAGCAAAAGGCATTTCATGGAGAATATTCCTTTTTCTTTCAGGTAAAAAGCAATAAACGAGAAACACTCGTAGAGTTTTACTAGAACGATTAATTCCCTGAATCTAGACCTCACTCTGTTTTCCAGTCACATCTAGAACCAGGCAATGGGGACCCCATAGCAGCTATCTGAGAACAGCAATTCAAGAGAGAGGGTCCTCTTTCAAAAAAAAAAAAAACACACATTTCAACATGGTTTCTGCAAAGAACCAGTGTCTTTAGTTTACCCACAGTTTAGTCATCACTTGGACAAGCCATAGAATATTTTCTGAATGACCCCAAATTAAAGGGACATGACAGCCTCCAGGTCCTCCTCACTTTTGCTGAGTTTGGGATTCTGGGGTGAGCAGAGCGTGGTGAGCAGCCAACGTTGGCTCAGTCTGTCCTCTCGCAGCTTCTCCCTCTCAGAGCCTCCCTGCCTCCATCTTCTTTCAAGAGTCAGCTCTGTCAGAAGCTGCTGAAGCTTCACAGGAACGGAGGCTTTTGAAAGTTCCTCCATGTAGAACATCTACCTAGACAGCGTCCTTCTTTGATTTGTGATGGAACTGAAGTAACTGATTTCCATTCTGCTTTTAAATCAGCGCAGCACCAGGAAGGAAAACTCACCAGGTCACAGCTTCAAAGGGGATGAGAAGTCACAACGTGAAGAGCACCACATGACACTATTATTGATGGCACATTACTGCCTGGATTTGAATATTACATGAGTTGCATAATTTCACTTTAAAGATAAAAATATCATTTAGTAAAGACCTGATCTAATACAAGTTATTGTCCATTAGTCTTGTCAGAAACCATCATTATACAGACGCTGTCCTGTAGTTTCAGTAGATTACCAGGTCACCCATAGACTTGACAGCAGTTGTTGTCCTACGCCTCATGTCAGGTAAAAATCTCATCTCAGGGCCTTAAGGCTTCAGATGTAACATTATGGGTAAAGATCCTAATGTTTAAGTTTTAAAGTTATTTAAATGAATTACCTAGAAAACTTTTAAAAGCAAAAATGATTTCATTTTCTTTCATTCGTATCCCTTACCTCCGCAGCCCCTCATATATGCACACGTTGCAAAACACAAAACAATATAAATACTATGAAGAAGTGAGTACTGTTTTTGATTTCTCCCTTATACTTTAAGAAAAGAATGAGGGAAAATCCGAAAGAAAAAAATCACATTTCAAATGTTACCTTTGCCACCCTAATTATTATCATCTCAGACCTGAACCTGGACACTGAAAAATCAATTCAGCTGCATGCCTTCTCAAAAACAGTCTTGCTTTGAGTATCCATGGGATTAGAGGCCCACGCAATTGGTAACAGCACGACTTGGTTTTAGATAAAATGTATGTACACACACGCGCCCGCACACACACACACACACACACTGAGACATGTATGGAGCCCTGGCTATGGCTTTTCGTTCTTTTACACTCTGAAATTCAGTTTGGTTCTGGTATAGGCCCGAAGGGCAGATTTGAGGAAACAGAGTTTTAGTTCAAGGTTAATACAATAACTTGGAGATTCTAGTTTATTCTGTTTAATCTCTCATTTACTCAAATCTGTGTTAAAAAGTACTGACTGGGCTTTACCGTGGGCCAGGCACTTTCTTTAAGTGCTGGGGCTGTAGTGACCAGAAGATGGACGGATGTGCTGCCTCCCTGGTTCTTGTCTTCTTGTTCTGCACGAGGTAGGGAATACACAGGACTGGTGATGATGGGGAAAAGGAGCTTCTGTTGGAGTTAACTGTGCCCCATCCTCACAGTGGATTCCAAATTTCTGCATGACAACAAAGTCAATGCTGCTATGCTGCCTCCATGAAAAGGATGAATAACACGTGTTTAGATCTATTGCTTATAAGAGAGAGAGCATGCGGCCTCTTTGTCTAGTTGTGGCCAAGGACAAAGAGAATCTGTGAAGTCCCACGTGATGAGTAAAGTGAGGGCCAGTTGATAATTGTGTTGTTGCTGTTTTATTTGGTGGCACATTTGAAGAATTACTTGAATGCCCAACGGACCACACCCAGCTTCCTTTACCCCACTAACTCTCTCTATCAGAGGAAATCTCCAACAAGGCTAACTGATGACCCACTACCCACACACACGCGTGCACACACGCAGGTGTGCACACACACACACACCTACCATGTTAAAATCTAGAATTCTGGTTTCCCTTTTACTCTGAGGGTCATTTTGCTCCTTTGGGCCTATTCTGAATTGATGTGTTTGCTACTAAAAAAGAAATTTCTTAAAACACAGATATTTTATTAGAAATACAAATTCAAAATGCATCAGAGGCCAGATTCTTGTATAAGACTGCCATTTAACATTTGAGAATTCACTATATGCTAATTGCTTCTCAGAACATACAGAAGTCACCCTGTATTTTTATAAGTCAATGCTAAGTAGGTTCTGCCTTTGAAAGATAAGGCCCATACACATATTTTATTTCCTTCAATTACACGAATAGAGCATCCTGAAATAAGATCAACGTAGGCTCCTTGTAAAAGAAGCGATAAGAGCGAGTGAGGTCCTTTAAGAGTTCAGAAAGCTTTTCACCATTCTGAGGGCAGATAGTGTGAATAGCAGCAGATAAAATGAAAGCAGAAATTTCAAGAAAAAGTACTCTGGTACTTGGACCAATATGCCATGTTCTGTTCTGTGCTGAAAATGTTCCTGGATCTGGTCTAATCTGGTGCTTCGCTTAGCTGGGAGTTCTGCTTTCACGGAAGAAGTGGGAGGGCGTCTACTCTCTCCCAGCCTTCCTGCAGACGAGTGAGATGCAGTCCTGCCTTGTCAACTACGTACCAGTGACTAAAAGTCTGCAAATCTATACAAAGAGTTTCATGCTGTATTCTTCTCTGCTCTGGAGAGGTCACCTGCACTTCATCAACACCAGATTCAGATGAGGCAGGTTGCATGGACACTACATTTCAGGTTTTTGAATTTTCATTAACCCTGACTTCCAGAATGGCTATACAAGCAAAGCCATGCTTATTACCTTTGTTCTCCCATATACGTTATCTTCCTGGAAGGAAGCATTTGAAGGCTAATTCCAGTTTAGAGAATTGTAAAAGAATTTATGTAATACTAAAAAATGAATTAAGGATGTGAACTCTTTGATAAGTCTAATTCTATGTATGTATAATGCATGGATGGCTTCTTGTGCTTAATTAAAAAAAATCATTGTCATACGGAATGAACCCTTTTGCCTCCACTGTATTTGAAGAAAACAATTTAAGACTTCAAAATCAGACAGTTTAAAAATAAATTCTCAAGGAATCTTCAACTAAGTTTTAGGGCATATTATTTTCTACCCCAACAAATATGCCCCATAAAAACTGCGTATTTAGAATGACAAGGATATTTTTCAGAATGTTTTTATTTACATTCTTTTCCCTTTCATTAGCAGTTTTTCTTCTGGGTTCATAGAAAGTATCCTTTATCCTCCACAGATCCAGAGGTACTTTTTTTTAAAAAAGGAAACTCAATAAGATAAAATATATTTTAAAAGGTAAAATTCTTCCAGTAATGCAATAGTATCAAACCAGTTTATAATTTTAAAAATAAAAATAATGCTGCTTTTGGATTTTATACACGTTTTAGGATGGTAAATTCTATATGTGACAGAAAACTACAATACTCCACGTACAAGTGATATACACGCACAGATTAGTGACGTGTTCTGTCTAGGTTTTTTTCTTCTAAATTATTTTTAATTTGTACAATTTTTGTTGGTGGTGGTAGCTATGATGGTGACAGTTGTTTTTCACTTGAGTTGAAGTGAAGGAGAACTACATTTACTTTTTTCCCAAGTCATGTGAGAAAAGGCAAACTGTCACATTCGTTTGTCTGTTTCTTATAGCACCTAGGACGCATATGCACCAAGTGATGGCAAAGGCACTGGAAGCCAGTGGATGGGGACCTACAAAGAGTCACTGATTTCATTCGTGATTTGCTGAAGTTCTAAGGAGGTGGAAGTGCTTTGAAACGGCTGAACCCTTTTCTTTACAGACAAACGTAAATTGTCATGGCCATCAGCTTCAGTTGTTATTTGATTTATGAAGATTAAAAAAGCTTTACCCTCCTTTGCCTACATACCCTAACGTTTTCTAGAGTTATGACACCAGCATT
The DNA here is from genome assembly GCF_021613505.1 of Equus quagga. Taxonomy (NCBI): domain Eukaryota; kingdom Metazoa; phylum Chordata; class Mammalia; order Perissodactyla; family Equidae; genus Equus; species Equus quagga. The sequence continues at coordinate 3,187,887 of NC_060281.1, forward strand.
TGTGAATTTATTTTTATTTCAATTGGAATAAAACTACTGTGTTAATTAATTTTTCATAATAATAACTTACCATGATACAGGGAAGATTAAGGGCACAATTAATTTATTTACATTGTCCACATGCAGAAGCACAAGGAATAATATTAGGGTATTTTCTTCCATGAAAATGAATTTTTCAGACCTATGACATTTATTTTCATTCACATGTTTCCAAGTGTATAATACTTCAACCAGTCTAATATAAACCTCTATATCTCAGAAGAATCAAAATTTAAAGATATGAGTTAACGTTTAAGATTAAAATATGGATCTACTTTTATTCTTCACATAGATCTTTCAAGTTCTTAATTACAGATTGAGAAAAAAAAGAAATTAATAATCTGGCCATGTCCTCTGAGAATTAGCTGAAGGATTTTTAATGTATATTAAGTACTTTGGTAAGGAGCTCTGGACCAGAATCTTGAGTCTACAGCATCCAGCAATTTAAAGTTACTGGAGCACTTCACAAATTGGAATTCCAATTTGAAAGAATGAAGGTCTCCTAAAAACCGAAGCACTCCAATAATTTTAAATTATTTTCTACTTTCTCAGTTCAGAGTCCCCACGACTTATAAAGAGAGACACTTATAACAAAAGGAAAGTACCACAGTAATTTCACATGGCCGCGCACAGTGCAGGACAACGTTAAGGCTCTGGAGTGCTTATAGGTTTTCACATTTCATTTGAAGCCTTTCAATTTGAAAGTAAGTGAAGCAGCTTATATAATGTACCCATTCAAAATGCACTCAGTGATTTCAAATTTAAGCAAAACCATGGCCAAAAATAGAGCGTACATGGTTAGAGAAAAATATAAACATGAAATAATGTATATCCTCTGAAATACAAAAGGAAGTTCAACTGTCCTATAAATTAATTGTCGTAAAATAGTGGGATGGGGGTAACATCCATACGACGTTAATACCAGATTTTTAAAGTAATAACTCAGAAAGTAGTTACTGAATTTTGTAAGGAAGGATTTAAAAAAGAACAAGGTCAGCGCGCTGAGGGTGGATGTTTTATCCAGCGGTGTGCTGGAGTCAGTTTGGACAGGCTCACGAAACTGTACACCTCTTCCCAATTCTGCATTGTTCTGTAACCTAATGATGGTAGCTTGAATAAGTCATGGTGGGAGTATTTAACCACGGAAATTGACATATGCTACAAATTAGGGCCATTTCCTCTGGAGAGTCAGTTGTTAAAACATTTACCAGCATACCATCGGTATATTCTATCCAATTCATTTCTAGGCCAGGCTCTTTCAATTGTAAGGGGCAGTGACTCACTTAGGTTGCCTCAGATAACAGGGAGGATTAAGGCGGTCATGGGAAGAATAAGGGGGAAATGACTCTCAGCCAAGAGAAGAGTCCAGGCCGAGTGGGAAGAATGAAGCGACATACTAAAGAACCAAAAGCATTCCTGAAATGATAGCTCAGGTCAGTGGCTCCAAATCCAGGACTGCTCTAGATTCCTCGCAGTAGGATCTTGGCTGAGGATTCCTTAGCTAGATTTCTGCTTCTGTATGCAACTCCAGGCTTATCTTCCCATGCTAGCCAGTTTCTTCCTACTCTACTCTGCCACTTCTCTCTCTGCCATAGTTCGTGCTTACTCACGGTTTTGAATTACTCACAACTTTGTTTACACATCTCTTTAGGATCCCTCCTGCCTCATGTGTGCATCTTCTCATTTTCAGTCCTTGCTTGCTGCCAAATACTCGATTCTTTCTGTATTATCCAAGTCGAAATTGCTGAGGGTGGGAAATCTATTGAGCCAATTTCTGTGATGAACATCTGCCCTGAAAGTCTCAAATCACTGAATGGTATAGAATTTAGTTGTTTGTTGCATATCTTCTCTAGGTATTAATGAAAACATAACCCTAAAATTATCCCTAAACACAAGAAATTATCAATCTATTTAACCATAAAAATCTAGTTGACTAAAGGACTATAGTAAAAAATAGGATGAGGTAAGTATAATGAAAGAGATACAAAAACAGTGGCATGAACTTTCAAAGAAAGGAGAATATATTTCTGCTTACAAGAAGGCAGCTTCAAGGCAAATAGTTTCAAATGGCATTCTACCCTGAAGAAAGAATCTGAAGTTGTTGGGGGACAACTCTCCATAGGTCCATCACATTTCTGCACACCTTTGGAGCAAGTCCCTGACTGCCGTTTTTGTCTGGAATCTATTCCAAGATAGAGAGTGTGTCTCCCTTTGGAGCAAGGGACAGTGCTTCTCCTTGTCCGTCATAAAGGATTCAGGCTTCCTAAGCTCAGGGTTCCTCTCCTGTAACACAACCCACTGTGAGTTTAAGTACTGTCTGGCTCTCTTTCTGTCAGTCTGTGTTAAGTGGGGCTTAAGGACCTGGCACAAGAAAATGCTGATACTCTGGCTCCTAGTTTTGCACTGAGTAACAAACTGTGCTTTGTCTCTGTGCTTGGAGTCTCGTGTACTCCACCAGCATTCATGAAACCGTAGCCGGCTGACTTAATAGACTTCAAGTAGGGGGAACTCCCGGATTCTTCACAGTTCCTGACGGAGGCGGGACATAACAGCCGTGTTCCATACACAGGCTTGGATGTAGGAGACCAGGAAGGAAGCCTGGGTATTGACCAGGAGCCACTTAGTCTTTGATTGTCAGCACGAGGCGTCTGCCCCAGAGAAGCAGTCAGTTCTGAGCTGTGGAGATTTTTGAGCAGAGAGGCACCAGGGACATACTTGAGAAAGGTTAGTCTGGCAGTAGTGTACAGATAGGACTGATTTGAGTGGAAAGAAGAATTAGGGAGGCCAGAGAGGAGACAGCTGCAGGAATTATGGTACACCTGTCACTCAGGTCTTGCCCAGAGCTTCAGCAGTGGGAAGGAACGGGTGCCCCGATTCAGGGCAGAAAGAGAACTTCCAAGACTTCACTCTCAGCCAAACACAAAAAGGGAGGAGAACACAGAGTCAAGGACAATCCCAAAAGAGGCTTAAAAGAGCCTACATGTTTGACTCAATAATTCTCGTGGGAAGCAAACCTAAGGAAATAATCTTAAAATGGAGATAGAGATTTATGTGCAAAGATGATTGTCTCAATATTATGTATTATAGCAAAAAATTGAAAAGAATTTAAATATTATAGGTTTAGGAAGTGACAAGGAATCTGTAATAGCTAGACAATTAAAATATGTATTAAATACTCAAATTAAAAATCTTATGTAATGAAGTATATTTCATTAAAAACACTTTAATGAAAATATTTCTAAAACATAGGACTATATTTATTTGATTATGTATATGAAATAAAGAAAAAAACAGAGTCAAAAATGGTAGATCTCTTGGGCTGGCCCAGTGGCATAGCAGTTAAATTTGCGCAATCTGCTTCAGGGGCCCAGGGTTTGCCGGTTCTGATCCTGGGTGAAGACCTACACATCGCTCATCAAGCCATGCTGTGGCGGCATCCCACATGGAAGAACTAGAATGACTTACAGCTAGGATATACAACTATGCACTGGGGCTTTGGGGAGAAAAGAAAAGAGGAAAATTGGTAACAGATGTTAGCTCAGGGCCAATCTTCCTCACCAAAAACCATACCTTTAAAAAAAAAAGTTGATCTCAACTGTATAAAAATCTTGCAAAAATTCAAAGGGAATTTAGCCACCAGATAATAGAATTCTGGATATTTTAAACTCTACACATCTTTACAGCTTAGATATTTTTATAATGCATATATAGTATCCTTAGAAGTTAAAAAAATAAAATTTATTTAAACAAAAAATTAGTTTATGGGGGCTCGCCCCATGACCTAGCAGTTAAGTCCAGTGTGCTCTGCTTTGGTGGCCTGGGTTTGGGGGTTCGGACCCCAGGCACAGACCTAAATCACTTGTCAAGCAACACTGTGGTGGCAACCCACATACAAAATAGAGGAAGATTGGCACAGATGTTACCTCAGGAGCAATCTTCCTCAGCAAAAGGAAAAAAAAATAGTTTATGAACTCAACCTGTGTGATAGACAAAATGTAATATTATCTTTTAAAAATAGGAATATTATAAGAGCAAATATGAAGGATACATATAATGAATAAGACACAAAACTACACTAGCTATTTCATCTAAACTCTTACTTAAACTCACTACTTATCAGTAAGTGACAGAAGCTTGCTTTTGCAGTTCTCCGAAAGCTTCACCCTGTCTGCTGAAGGATTTTCTGCCAGAAGGGCTCAGATAAAGGGTTGCAGGGAGCAAATTCCCATTCCTCCACATGTCCCTCACTTTCCCTTTTGTCCTCTTTTTCCACGCAGTCCTAAACCCCTTGGGGACCCCCATCATTGTTCTATGGGCTCTGCCTCCTCAGCTTTCTCCCAGCTGTGCTGACGCACACATGATTCCCCTCTCTGCCTTTTCTATCCACCTGCCCATTTATCCAGTATTTCTCTCTCCCCTTCTAGGGACCCCTAGGTCCTGATCTCGGCAGGGTAAGGCCAAAGAGTTGTAATGACTCACAATCAGATAGAAAAAAAAAAATCACTGCTGCAAGGTTAGTTCACCATTGGAATATGCCTTCCACTGAGAGGATGCTTTAATCCTATAAAAACGCGAGTGTCCATCTTCATCTCCACTGCTACCACCACTTCTCACTTTCTTCTTCCTGTCTTAGCCACTAAATGATCCATGAAAGTATAAATTAGGAAGTAAATAAAAAATTAATTTAAAAACCAGACCATTTATTCCGTTTAAAATAATTATTCAGTGTCTTCCCAGTCCCCTTAGAAAAGAATTCAGAGAACTCTCCAGCCCCGCCTGTGACTGCTGTCTCTCGATTCACCCCACCCTCACTCCGGCGCCCAGGCACACTGGCGTCGTCCTGTTTCCAGGCCCCCCTTCTGCTCTGTCCACAGTCTCAGCCCAGAGAGCTCAGACTAGACCTCACCTGGCAGGCTCCTCGTTGTCCTGGAGGCCACGGCGCCACTATCTGCCTCGCCAGGAGGCCTCCCTCACTGCACAAGGCAGCGCCTCTCATTGCTCCTATCTCTGGTGGAAAGTCTCTTTTCTGCTTATTCACTCATTTATTATCTTTCTTTCCCTGCATTAAGAGACAGATTCCCTAACAGCAGAGATCTTGTCTGTGGAGGTTATGCTGCACCCCCAAGGTAGGGCCTGAGGAAACAGAGGCTTAGCTGTTTGATCACATGAAGGAATCAAAACATCAGTGGTTGTAGAAAAACAGACGTTCACGCCTCTCTCATGGAACAGAGATGTGGGGAGGGTGGTGAAAAGCGATACTGAGGCCCCAGGGTCTTACTAGGAAGTCAGACTCCAATCTTTCTGCTCCACTCTCCTCAGCACAACACCTCCAACTTCAAGGTCACACCATCCTCAAGAAAGCTGCTAGAGTTCAAGCCATAAAGTATAAGACTTCCTGGAGGTCATACATAACACTTCTGCTTACATCTCACCAGCCAGAATTAGTCATGTGGTCATTAATAAATGTTAATGGTGTTAGAGTCATCGAGTTGATTCCAACTCCCAGTGACCTTGTGGACAGCAGAGTGGAACACCGCCCGGTCTTTCTGCACCATCTTCTCACCTTCTGGTGCTGTATCAGACAATGCTCCACTGCCATTCATAGTGTTTTCATGGCCAAGGTTTTCGGAACTGGGTGGCCAGGTCCTATTCCCAGTCTGTCTGAGTTTGAAAGCTCCACTGAAACCTGGCTACCATGGGGGACCCTGCTGGTATTTGAAATGCCGGTGGCATAACCTTCAGCATCACAGCAACATGCAGCCACCACAGTGTGACAACCGACAAATGGGTGGTGTGGTTCCCTGATGGGGCAACGAGCCTGACCCCAGTGGATCTTAACCACTAGACCACCAGGGCTGGCCTCATGTGGCCATACTCCACTTCAAAGGAGGTCAGGAAATGTAACGTTTATTCTGTGTGGCAATGCGTCTGAATCAAACATCAAGGTCTATTACTAAGGAAGAAGGAGAAAATGGGTCCTGGGTAGCAATCTCTCCCACAGGTTATAGGGTTAGAGAGATTCTGAGGCTTATTGGTGAAACCAAGGCCTCTGCTTTTGCAGAGAGAGAGAGAGATCAGGTTCTTTCTCAATAAAGAGAGAAAGCATCTTTCTTATACCCCACAGAAAATGTCTCCTCCAATCTCATTGGTCATAACTGAATCAACAACCATGTCTAGCGGAAGAGATTAAACCAATCAGCTTGGGGCTAAGTCACATGCACATTTATAGAACCAGAAGTTGAATTACCTCACGTCTAAGCAAAGGGCCTGTGGGTGGGAGCTGTGGATACGAGATCAATAATCAGAATAATGACCAAGAGTAGGAGGAGAAGTTGGGCGGGGCATTGTGGATGTTGCACATGTTTCTCACTTCAAATGTTATAATATATATGTGTTGAGCAAAAAGAGTGTTATCTCTTCATTTTCCCAATGTATTTACTTCTTTATTTCTTGTCCTCATTAAAATCAACTCAAGAAGAATACTGTCCAATATGGAAGTCACTAGTCACATGTGACTATTCAGCATTTGAAAGGTAGCTGGGATGAATTGAGATGTGCTGTAAGTGTAAAATACACACCGGATTTCAAAGACTTGGTATGAAAAAGAGAATGTAAATATCTCTTTAATAAATTTTATATTGATTACATGTTAAATGTTAATATTTTAGATATATTGGGTTAAAGGAAAGATATTATTAGAATTAATTTTACTTATTTCTTACTTTGGAATGTGACTACTAGAAAATTACAAATGACGCATGTGGCTCGTACTTTATTTCAATCAGACAGCACTGATCAAAAAGGTTTTTGATGCACTTTAAGGTACAACATTGCGTGAGCTGTCTACCTTGGCTTCCTCGACCTTCAAGCAAACTTGAACGACTTGCAACTGACACGCTCTAGTTGCAGCCCCCAACCCCCTCTCCCCGCTCGCTTTAAGCTCTTGCTCAGCTGCGTTCTCTTCCATAAAGCCTTGCCACCCGGAAGCCTCCTCTCCCCATCTCTGACCACCATGCAACTTTGCCCTTGCAGTTTCATGGCAGAGAACATCCTTGCATCACACCAAGGTGAGCTGTTTATGTTTTAGCATCTCTACAGACTTCATGCTTTCTTTTCTGGACAGAGGTTTTACTTCTGAATCTTCGTATTTTCCCTTAATCCCTCAGCTGTGATAGGAGTTTAACAAAATATCTGCGGATAAGAGAATAAATATTGAGGCTTTGAGAAACAAAAGGAACAGATAGGCCTATTCTGGGAAAAAAGGCTGAGAATTAGAGAGTGAATCCCGGACAAAAAAACAACAACCCGGAGGGCTTTGGAAAGTGATGAAATACTAGCTGTGTGGTGCCAAGAAAAAGAACACCTTCTGTGGAAGCTGAAAGTATACAGCTGAGAATCCGTACCATTCAAACAGTCTAGATTCAGGGCTTTTTAGCAAAATGCTTCACTTTCCACACGTACTTGAACTGAAAATGGTTCAGGGGAAAAAGTCTTAGACTCGGCCTTACTACGAAAATTTGGGAAATTACTTTTGAGTGTCTCAAAGCAATTCAGTCTAAAACACCAGTAAAATGTTCATGACATTTCAGCATTCTGGGGTCCCTTGAGAGCAGAGGTAAAGAAAATCCACCCAAAGCTTTTCCTTAGGGTCTACTTCCCCTCATTAATGGTACTTAGAAATTGCACAGCTTCGCGAAGCCTGCATGGACTTCTCGAGCTGACTTCTGGCAGAATTACTAAGGTTCAAGAGTGCACTCGAGAGCCTTCCAGCCAATTCGAAGTTTTTCTGCACTTAGCTAGCCAAGGACCCCAAGGCTGCTGAGACAGAACAGAGGCTGCGCATGCTTCATTAATTCAAGGTCAAGCTGTAAATTATCCTCTAACCAGGCCACAGTTGCCAGGAAAAAGTTCATGAGCCCCTGCACCAGACAAAGTTGAATCTTCCTGAGCACTTAAATTAGAAACCAATAGTTACAGAGTCTCCTCCTTCTTTAGTTTTCCCCCAGAAGATCTTACTTACTTTTAATGTCAAAACTATCATCTTCAGCAGTTTCAAGTGGCAGACTTTCTGTAAGATCTTTAATATCTATGGTACTAGATTTATTTAATTTATGTCACACTTTGTAACTACAGTCACGTGCTGTATCAGGATGTTTCAGTCAATGACAGGCTGCATATATGATGGTGGTCCCACAAGATAAGGACCATATAGCCTGGGTGTGTAGTAGGCTACACCATCTAGGTTTGTGTGAGTGAACTCTGTGATGTTCCCACAACAATGCAATCGCCTAACCACTGAGTTCTCAGAATGTATTCCCATTGTTAAGCGATGCATGACTGACACAGCTTACAGCATTGTACAACATAAATTTAAAATAAGAGAAAAGGCAAAGAAAACAAGGCTAAGTAAGTACTCTAGTATGATACCTTGAACACAGCATGCATCGCAGGAAAACCTATATACTTGCTAAATGCAGGCTACATATTTTAAAATAAGCTGCATTTCCAGTAGTCAGCAATAAAATTGTATAATGAGGATATTTGATAAGTGGGCATTTGTTCTCCAATCCACTCATCAGTCTGATCTAGTTTCCCTTCTATCACTGTTTGTTCCCTTTTAAGGTATATTTGTCCTCTAGACAGGATGGCTACAGAGGAACTGTCTTTTTGCTGCATAAACTCCCATCTGCTTTATTTAGCACAGCAGATACTCATTACACTACTGGAAAAAGACATCGAAGGTGAAAAAGTTAATCCCTTTAAAATATATCAAATTTTCATGGCAAATAATACAAACCAGTAATAACATCCCAATTTAACTTGTTGTTGTTACCTTAAAGTAAAAAAATATATATTTATGAAATTTTGTATTTAACAAATTTAGTTTATAACTCAACCATGCATCAATTCTCATAACAACTGTAGACTCAATCAAATGCTGATTTTCCAACAAAAAATTAAGATAGGACGCAATGAAACATGATATGAGCAATTCTACAACATTACGTACAGAAACTACATGAAGTCAGATCTTGCAAAATTGGAAATTTCAGTTTGCAATTGATTTGCATTAAAATGGAATTTTAAGTTGGATATTTAATATGAGTCATATTCAGGGAGAGACTGTCTAATGAACGGCTTTGAAGGGACTGGTGGTGATAAACGCTACTGTGAGTTGGGTGGTATGTTTTAATGGAGATTAATTTTATAGAACATCACTTGATTGAAGAATATTTCCCTTTTAAGCAACCTTTGGTTCTCCATCAACATCATAACTTGGGTACTCAGATAGTAAATATTTGGGTATTTAGTATGCCCCTACATTAACTAGTCAATTAACTCTATTTGTTGCTTCTCTGTAGATTTTGTTTTCCCATGCTAGAATTCTGCTTTTAATTCCATGTTTAATTATTCAGATAACTACAGTCATATTAGCCTGAAACTGCTTTTTAACTGATACATTGAGCTCAGCATTTTCCCTGTTCTCACCTACTTGGGGGCATCCTACAACCTTCTATTGATTAAACAACTTTCCTTGATAGTCACTGACTCACAATTTATTGGATTCTAAAAGATGCAGCAGGTCAGAGTTTCAAGTCACGAAGTTAGGTATAGACGTGTAAATGTCTTTAATTTTCTAAAACTTAATTTCTACTATAAGCCACAATTGTGCATCTGAGTTCCAGGGACTTAAGCAATCTCTTATATGAGCAGATCCTGCACTGTGCCTCACTTTGGACTGCAAGCTCACTCTAAACCCAACTTCTTCTCAGCTGTGTCTCTGCTCTTCTTGGGCACAGAGCAAAGATTCCAGTGCTGCGGGAATCTCAGGGAGGCGGCCATCTCAATGCCAGGCCCCTGCTCCTGGCACTGGCAACTAAGAACCCCAAGACTGATGCAGGCGCTCTGCCCAGCTCCCACACAGGCTGACCAGACGCTTCTGTGGTGCAGCTTCTGCACCCCACTGGAGAGCAGACCTCTGGGGTCTGGCTATTGCTGGCTCTCTTCAGGACTGTGGCACATGTCCCTTTTGTTCTTATATTCACAAATGTATCTGGGGAAATGAATTATCCTCCTAGCCAGGAAGACATTATTTAGAATTGATGAGAAAAAAACCCAGAAAAATCCAAATCACTGAATTTAGATGTTTGGCAAGGAAATCCAGGAAGAAGCAGTGGAAGATCCTAAACCAACTGGGATTAAGTTATATAAACTAGAGGAATGGAGGCGTGACATAGAAATTAGGATCAGCTTTACACAAAGAAAGTTTAGTTCTTGGGGCCGCTCCGTGGTCGAGTGGTTAAGTTCGCGTGCTCCGCTGCGGCGGTCCGGGGTTTCGCGGGTTCGGATCCTGGGCATGGACATGGCACCCCTTGTCAGGCCACGTTGAGGCGGCATCCCACGTGCCACAACTAGAAGGACCTGCAACTAAGATATACAACTATGTACCGGGGGGGTTTGGGGAAATAAAGCATTCAAAAAAAAAAGATTGGCAACAATTGTTAGCTCAGGTGCCAATCTTCAGGAAAAAAAAAAAAGATTGGCCACAGTTGTTAGCTCAGGTGCCAATCTTTAAAAAGAAAGTTTAGTTCCTACATATTGGAATTTTTATCCTGAAATTTGTACCTTCTGAAAATACCTATCTGATTGTGTCACTTCTTGTTCTAAAACCTGCTATGACTTACTACGAAATACAGAACAAAGTTTCTACTCCTCATACGGGTCCTCAAAACCCTCCTGATTTGGCTCCAAGCTACATTTTAACCCATTCTCTCTCTGTGCTATAAACTATAGACACAATTATCAATTGGCCAACTTGCAACCTGGACAGAAGTATATGTCTACTCAAGCTGCTCTCTGCAGCTGATGCAGAGGATCGGCACGGAAGTGCCAAAAGCCTGGGAGGAGAGAAGGCCCCACCTCTCTGAGAGTTAAACTCAAAATAAATGTGCAACAGAACAGAGAAGATGAGCAAAATCTTCTTAAAGGGACAGAATGTCATCAGACCAAGACTTGACTATAATCTAATTGTTAGAATAAACATCATTCTAGAAAGAATTCCTTAAATCTAAAGTGGATTTATTATCAAGGGTAGGGCATGAGAGAGAAGAGAAAGTCAGGGAGCAAGCACCGACTGACAGCTGACTGCACTGCTGGAGAGAGTTCTTGCAATCACTGTTAGCACAGAATAGGGTTGTCCCTCTAATGCGGATGGAAGGATAGTTATATAGGACCTAAGGATGCAACCCTGGTATTTCATATCTGTGTGTGGGGGGTCTTTCTCTCTCTTGATCACTGTTGTATTCCTCAGTGCAGTGAATGGCAGATCGATGTGTTCAGTATTTGTTGGAAACTTAAGTCTCAGCAACTCCCATAGCTCTGATCTGTGTGCTCCTGGCAATCTTTTAATTATTATGTAACTTCTCATAGAGATATGACAACAAAGAGTGAATGTACTTACCAGTGAAGGGATTATGAATTAATAAATTATCATTTTAATTTTTATCTATTGGTTTCTGGTGAATTTGTTTAAATTGAATCAATCTTCTAAAAACTGATGACCCAGAAGCACTAATATTCAAGTTTGTAAATCTACAAAGCTCAGGGGGAGACTATGTGACTACACCATGGTTCTCCTCACTGGGGGGAATCCCTCTGAGGGATGAGTGATCTTCCCTACTGGCATGCCTCTATCGCACGGCACACTTGTCCAAGCTCCAGGAGCTTCGGAAACTCCTGTTTGCATCATCTTCACCCAGACCCTTCCAGAAGTCCTCTCAAAGCTCATCTCCTCTTTATTCAGATTGCATAGAAAGCATCCTGTAAAGGGATTGAATAGAGGATGTTCCTCCCCATCCACGAAACGTGGAAACTAAGACCTGCCTTGCTGAAGTGTGGTATCAGTGACGACCAAGGCAAAAGTCCCAGTGCACAGGGTGCTCACCGCAGCTGTTGTAAGTACTGTTTAAGCAATTTGCTGATACTTCTAATACTGCATTTTGGTTCAATTCATTTTAATAAGCATGTTTTCAGATAAGCTTTTTGACTCAAGGAATTAAAATGCAACCTCTTCGTGCTTCAGTTTTTTCAACTATAAAATATAGATAAAAATAACACCTACCTCCTAGAGTTTTTGTGAGATTTAAATTATTTTGTACATATAAAATGGTTAGAACAGTGCCTCATGCATTTGTAAGTTCAGAATAAATACTAGCTATGATTAGTAGTAGCAATATTTCTTGAGTTTAGAGGAGAGACAGGTGAGTAAAGATTATGGTACTACAGTAGGATAAGCAACCGCAGAGGTATGTGAAAGGGCCAGAGGTAACCCAAGGAAATAAGGGGTGACTTTCATGAGGGCCCACTGGAGGAGACTTCCTGGAAGAGGAGGAATGTGAGCTTGTCTTTGAAGGGTGATGAAAATTCACTAAGCTGACAAGAGGTGAGGTTGCGGGATGAGAACCTCAACTCCAGGGAGATACATGGAGTCCAGGAGAGCACAGTGTATTTGGGGAAGGATACCAAGAAACTGCTATGGCTGGTGCGCTAAGTGAGGTTGGGGTAAGGCTTCTGGGGGAGAGGGTAGCACCAGAGGATGACACAGAAGTGACAGATATCTTGTGCCCTGCTAACAGTTTGCATTTCATCTGGAGATTCTTAAATCAGAGTTCCTAGACCTGTATTAGGCTTAGGAAATGGGTGTCAGGAAGACCACAAACACCCAGAGACTCGGTTCAAAATCTCAAAATGTAGATGCATTTTAAGTGGGACAATGTTCCATGGCTTTCATCAGAGTTTCAAAAGGATCTCTATCCCCAAAATGAAGGACCACTGTTATTTGTTCAAGATGATATTAAGGATGTTAAGCAGGATCAGGTTTGGTTTTAGAAAGGTCCCTCTAGTGGCTGCACGAAAGAAGGCTAACTAGAAGAGATCTGCAGTGATGGGTGAGGAGCCTTTTAATGATCCAGGCTATGCAATATTTACAATTCAACCAGCTCCTTCACCTATCATCAGGTGACCCTGGGGACGGGCACCCGCCTGCCCATCCTGCTTCACCTGCACTTGGGGTCACTTCAGTTTGTTGTGTCTACAGCTCCCTAACTGAACCGATTAGCATTTTAAGGTCCCCCAAAATGCAGCTCATCTCTGCCTCCTTTAAATTTTTTTATATGGTTTGCATGGTTTCCCTTGCTGATTTTCTGAGTAATACTTAACCTTTTTAAAACCACGTCCACTTGTACTTTGCTGAGCATTAATTGTTTACCTCTCGTGGTAATTTGGGGTGGGGGAGCTGGTGGCAGTAGAGGTAGAAAAAATTTGCTTGATTCAAATAAAGAATCAGGGCTTCCATGTGCTTCTGGATGCAGGAGCCAACGTTCCCATTACCGCCGCCGTGGCTGAAGTTGCGCTAAGGGAAACACTCAGCAGCACTCGGGCTGCTGTCCATGGAGCAGATGACCTGAGGCTGTCTTAGGCTGATGCAGTGGGTAATGGTGAGGGCATTTCTGCCCCCTTCTCTCTTTTTGAGCTGATTAAGAGAATTGATAACATGTTGAACTAAATGTCAACCAAAATCAATAAGCCAGAGGTGAGAGCAGGCTGGGGCCAGATAATTGACTTCAGACAAATAAGCAGGCCGAGGGAACAGAAGCCCCAGTCAGAGGCTAAGCTGCCCCCTGCTGCCATGGCAAAGAATAGGAAATAGGATGTCACTGGCACCCAGAGTCTGGGGGGCCGGCTGATGGGGTCAAGCAGGCTGCCTGCCCCGCTAAAAGGACTGCTTCTCCGTGAGCTCTCAATTGGACGGTCAAGCTTTAGAAAAAGTATAATTGGAGCATCATGTATTCCCATGCAAATAACATTCAATCTACTTACACTGCACAATTTCCTACACTTTTAAAGGCACTTATTCTATCTTTAAAATCATTTTTCTTTCATTTTATGAAATGCTGCTCCATTTTTTATATTGATTCTCCTAGCAACTTTACCAGTTACTGTGTCCTTGATTATATTATTAATTTTCGGTGTAGTCTAAGCTTTAGAGAGAAAGAGATGTGTTTGAACGTTTGTACTTACATAGTTAGAACCATCACTTGCCTTCGTCTTGGAACGTTGTTAGTGGCCAAACCCAAAGTATCTTTTCTGATAATCCAGGCTGAAGCCCTTCTTGATTTAAATGCATGCTCAATGGCAAATAAAGGGACAAGATTGTCCTGAAACCCTGAATGGAATTCAACTCCACATAGATCTTTTTATGTAACATTGAAAGTTATCTGAAATACCTCACTTATAGAGGAAGTTTAGGCCAAAAATTAGAGGTATAATTGTTAAACATTTGATTAGAAAAGCATTAATTTTCAAGACACAAAAGGTTCTTGATTATCTAAACATAAAAATCATCATGTAGCTTAGTGACACAGCTTCCTAACGAGTCTCACCTCCATTTTCAGTACCTCTCCATCCTGGATCCATCCTTGTCACTCACTTGTTTAAATTCTTTACAGCAATGGTTCTCAGATTATGGTCCCCAAACCAGCACCATCATCGTCACCGTGGCTGTCAGTGACACCTCCTGGTATTCACGCCCTTGTGTAATTTCCTCTCATTGAGCATGGGCTGGATTTAGTGACTCACTTCTACCGAACAGAATGTATCAAATATAATGTGATGTCACTTCCAAGATTAGGTTACAAAAAGACTGTGGCTTTTATCTTGGGGGCTCTCTCTCACTTGCCATCTCTGGGAGAAGCCAGTTGCCATGTTGTGAGTTGGCCTGTGGAGAGGCTACATGCCGAAGAACTGAGGGAGGTCTTAGCTAACAGCCAGCAAGGAACTGAGGCCCTCAGTCCAACAGCCTGAGAGTAACTGAATCCTGTCAATGACCTCCTCAGGGATCTTAGAAGCAGATCCTCCTTCAGTCAAGCTTTCAAATGAGACCACAGCCCTAGGGGACACCTGACTGCAATCCTCACCTGGATTCTCGACCCTCAAAAACTGTGGGATAATAAATGTTTGTTGTTTTAAGCCAACCAGTTTTGGGATGGTTTGTTATGCAGCCAAAGATAATGAATATACCTGGGCACTTGCTAGAAATGCAAATTCTGAGGATCTACTCCAGACATAATGAACCAGAAACTTGGGTGGTGGGGCCCAGCAATCAGTGTGTTGACAAGTCCTAAAAGTGGTTCTGACGCATGTTCAAAGCCACTACCTCAAAGGAGAAAGCCTAAAATCCTTAGCTAAGCTTACAGGGCTCTTTCTATGGCTTTTTATTTTTTTTTAACCTTTGTTCCCTCATCTTGTGTCATTCATCCCTAAGAATTTTCCATAATAACCCATTTCAGCAGCAGTGGCTGCAGCTAAAGAAGGTTTTGCAGCTACTGACTAGCTTATTAGCTGCTGAAAACTATGCTCAGTAAATTGTATATATTATTTCCTTGATTAATAATTATGAGAGTAATGATAGATACCACTTGTTGAGTGCAGACTACCTATCAGGCACTCTCTGTGTAGCATCACATGAGAATTCTCCAACTAAACCCTGTGAAATCTACAGTTATTATTATCCCTATTTTAAAACTGAGGAAAGTAAGTTTCAGAGAGTAAAGTAACTTGCCTGAGATCACAGAGCTAACTGTTGGTGTCAAGACTTGGCATGAGTGTGACCGTAGAGTTTGCACATTGAGCCAATGGGTCACACTGCCTCCCAGAACACACTGCTCCTCAGGCTCTCTCAAGTTTCAAGGCCTCTCCCATCAAACTAAATTCAGAAGTAACTGCCTTTATGAAACTTCCCTGACTCATTCTGGCAGAGATACATGCTCATTCATTCACGTTTATGGAAAACTTATTATATGCCTGGAACAATCCAGATATTATGAATTTTAGCAAAGGACGGTAAAAAAAACCAGACCAACAAATAAAAATTCTTTCGGAGTTTACATTCTAGTTGGGGTTTGGGGGAGACAGCCTAAAAGATACTTGAAAACAAATACTTATTCTAGATGATAAGAAATAGCATGAAATAAAGCAGAGAAAGTGCATAGAGAATTTGGTAGTGGTGGAAGGAGGGTGTTCTGACATTAGGGAGGCTCACACTGAAAAATAATACTTGAGCAAATTCCTGATGTAAACAAGGAAGGAGAATGCCATGACTAGATATAAGCAGGTGCAAAGGTCCTGAGGTGGTAAGGTGTCTGCCGTATTGGGGGAACATCAAGGAGATGTGTGTGGCTGGAGTGGGTTGAGTTATGGAGTGGGGATCAGGAGATGAGGCCAGAGATTGAAAGGAGGAGAGGTCAAGAAGGACCTTGTAACCCAGTGTAAGGAATCTGAGGTTTTCTCTGCTTGATATGGGAGGCCAAGGAAGGACGTTGGACAGAGGAAGGGCATGGTTTAATTTATGGTTCAGCAGATCACTTTGGCTGATTTTGTGTTGAGAATAGACTATACGGGCAAGGGTGGGAGCAGGAAGACCGGTTCGAATAGTTAGAGACCTATTTCAACAATCTAGGGTCTAGACCACTGAGCACAGAAGCTTGGGCCATGATAAGCGCAGTGAAATGGATAAGAAGTGATTAAATTCTGGATGCATTTTAAAGACAGAGCTAACAGTGTTTACCGAAGGATTTGATACAGGGGGTGAAAGGAAAAGAGTCAACATTTTTGGTCCAAGCAACTGGAAGAATGAAGTTATCTTTTACTGAGATAGGCAGGAATGTGTAAATTGTAGTTTTGGGGAATAGTTCAAGAATTTGGGTTTGGAATACTAAGTTTGTAAAGCATATTAGCTATCCAAGTGGAGACACCCACGTGGAAATCAGACAGTCAGAGGAATAGTCGATGCTAGAGATGTAAATCAGGGAGTCGTCAGTTAAAATACACTGCTTAAACCATGAGCCTCGATGAGATTATTAAGAGACTGAACACAGACTCCTTGAACACAGTGTACACTCAAATACAGCCCTTTCTCACTCCTTCCTTTCCTTCTTAAACATTTTGTAATTATCTACCCTATGCTTGGCAACCTGCTAGACCTGGTTGTCTGCTTGTTCATTTCTCTCCCCAATGAGAGCAAGAGCCCAGGGAAGCAGGACCCGTTTATATTCACCTTTCCATTCCAGGTACCTGGCATTTAGTATGTTTTTAATCCCTGCTTTTTGAACAAGCTATGAACTATGATCAACTCTATCAAGACTTGGGGGAAGAAAATAAAACCTCTAAAACCAAAAAATCAAATATAGTCCATATCTAATATGACAAGTATGGTTGAAATGCTGATGGAACGTAAGGGAAGGCCATTAATTTTACCTTCAAACTTCTAAATCCCACTAGTCATGAAAGACTTTTATTAGGACATGAAACTTAAATGCGGCTTAGGGAGTTATGGCAGCGTATGGGGAGGATTTCAGGAACAACGAAAGGAGATGCATTCGAGGAAGCCAAGGTCTAGTTACTCATGAGCGTCCACTCCCAGATTCTGGGTGGGAATCCTAAGGACATTTTGAAACTCCAGACATTAGACCAAAGCCGTACCTTCTCAGTGTTCCACACCTAATGAAACCTGAGAATAATTTCACAAGACGTAGCAGAGAGGAGGGAGTTTGGAACCTGAGAGGAATCAGAGAAGATGAATAATACTGTAAGAAAACTAGAATTAGGGGTTCGATTCTGCCTTATTCAGATCTTCAAAAAGATTGGAAAATTGTGATAATCAGATGATATTATAGTCTGCATTACTGAACTCTTTACTTTGGAGTTAGGAGAAGGCCCGCTCACTCTGGAAAGTGCTCTTGTGTTCACTTTGAAGTAGATGAGAAAAAGCTGAGGGGAAGCAAATGAAAAAAATAACGTCTTCAAGCAGTTTTCAGAGAAAGCTGTCCTAAGACCTTAGCAAAGCTGAAAGACACATCAGATAGGGACATTTATTCCCCATAATGTCCTCCAATGAGTAGTATCAATAACGTAAAGTCAAAATATTTCATTTTTCTTTTCCTATTTTTAATGAGGCTATATTTAATTTGAGTGAACCATAATTCTTAGCCAGAACGTCTTTCAATTAGAGCAATACTCATCTATTTACATTGATTCTGAGGCTGCTCAAACCTTGTTTTGTACTGCTTTCTTTGACTGAACTTTAGCTGAGGGTGAGAAATTAATACTTAATGTAATATGTGTTTTTCAATCTAAGTTTAATCATCTTAGGTTATATGGAATTAAAGCTATAAGAGATGAGGGAAGGAAGATTCTATTATCCAAAACTACTCAATACAATTCAATAAGCATTCATCAAGTTCATTTTGTAGCCAAGAAACTTCACCAGGTGCCGTGGAGGGGTGAGGAGACAAATAAAAAACAATCTCTGACTTCAAATTATTTTCAATCTAGGAAGGAGGAATCATGGAAGTAAATAGAGAAAAAGAAAAGCTTCATAAAGGCTATAAAGGTTCATACATATTTCACTTGTACACTGAGATTAAGCAGGAGATGGCATTAAAGAGATCTAATTACTATATGCCGCAAAAATGAACGATTTGGGAGAGTATATCAGACAGAATGATTCTATTCCAAGTAAGAAAACACCAGTCCAAAGAGGCCTACACAAGAGGAATTTATTAATAAATTGCACTTAAGAGGTTGGCCCGGTGGCGCAGTGGTTAAGTTCACGCGCTCTGCTTCTCGGTGGTCAGGGGTTCGCCGGTTCGGATCCCGGATGCGGACATGGCACCACTTGGCAAAAGCCATGCCGTGGTAGGCGTCCCACATATAAAGTAGAGGAAGATGGGCATGGATGTTGCCTCAGGGCCAGTCTTCCTCAGCAAAAAGAGGAGGATTGGTAGTAGTTAGTTCAGGGCTAATCTTCCTCAAAATAAATAAATAAATAAAAATAAATAAATAAATTGCACTTAAAAAAAAAACCCTCCAGATATAGGTAGTTCTAGGGTTTGAGAATGCAGCAGCTCAATGATTGCAGGACTGCAGTCATTCTGTGAAACACTTGGACTTTCTTTATGGTCACAAGCTGGCTGTCACCATTCCAAACATTACTCCTCATATAGAAATATCCAAAGTCATGCAGGGGAAGAGCGAGGCCGCTCAGGAGAATTTCTCTTCTTTTTTAAGCAGAGGGGCAATTTGTTATCAGAAGCTTGGCCCTGCTTCCTGCTCCTCTGCTACACACGCATTCCCCAAAGGTCCTTTGCCAGAATCAGATGGCCAAGCCCAGAAACGAAGTCTCGGAAAGAATGTGTGTGGCATTTGAGCTTTTGTTGTAAGACATGAGCTCTACCCAAAAAACCCCCCAAAACAAGAAAGGAAAGGAAATGGCTGTTGGGTGGGAATCCAACAGCACATGCTCTGGGGAATATCATCGTCACGTAACTTCTTTGGGCAAAGTGCACCATCCATCAGCCCCCTGCTGCACATGCCCTCCCACCCGCCCCACTAGAGGACAACAGCTCCCCACACATCTCTGCCCCCAGGTCCTCGGTATCGGGTCTTGCAATATTTGACACCACCGTGTTCAGTGGCCTACTCTTTTACATTTTTAACAACCATTTCATAGCAGTTATCAGGTACTGTTCTCCGCAATTTATGAATACTAACTCATGCAGTTCTCACACCAACCCTGTGAAGCGAGGGTTATGATTACTATCATCTCTGCCTACAGATGAGGAACAGAGGCCAAGAGACGTTAAGTAACTCATCCACAGTTACACAGCTAGTAGAGTGCTGGGCAGGACATGGAAGACAGGCCATCTGGATCCTGAGTGGGCATCGTCACCACTGAGCTGCTTCCTCAGTGGCTTGAGGAAAGCTGGCGTTAGCTCTGCCTGCAAGCTCAGGCCTCCTGGAAGGAGGAACATTAATCGACTTTGCTACGACACGGCTCGATGGAGGAGTAAGCTGCATTACCTAACAGCCCTGGGCTTTAGCTTCTTCATCTGTAAAATGAGCAAAAGCATGACCTCCAAGGTCATTTTCATCTTAAACATTCAATGACAGAACTGAAAATTAACTGGAGTAGCTCTGATGAAAGTTGAGTCAGCCTCCTATTTTCTCAGCGGCACTGGTCTTCCATTTCTATCCCTGTCTCTTTACAATCCATTGTCCTCACAGTAACCTGAGGGATCCTTTAAAAAAGTAAGCCAACGAGGTTGTTCCCTTAGTTAAGGGCCCCATCTGACTTCTCACCACTTCTAAGAAATATCCAAACTCCTTACAATGTCCCAAAGACCCCGCATGATCTTACCCCAGACTCACTCTGTCTTCTCACCTCACGCGCCCCAGCCACGCAGACCTTCCTCCTACGCTTCCTCCCACGCGGCCACATCTTGCTCTGTCCTCAGGGCCACTATCTTACTCCAGCTCTTCACGGAGCTCACCAACCTTCAGGTCTCAACTCAAACACCGCCCCTCCCAGTGGTTTTCCCTGCCCGCTGTCTCACCTGCAGCCCCCTCAGCCTCTCTGCTCACCCCATCCTCTATCACACTGACCTGCTTTCCTCCCCTTCCAGCACTGTTCCATTTTCTGAAATCATCTTCTTCATTAATTTGAGGGCAGACACTATGCCCATTTTTTAACCAACTCCTAGAATAATGATACTTTGTGGAAAAGGAGATTTCCATTTCTGTGAAAGACAGTCAAAATATTTTGGGGCTTAATTAATTGAGAATAGGTTCTCAATTAAAATTTTAAATTAAATGAATGAATGTCTATAAAACTAAACCAATGAGTCTTCTAATTATATTTGTGTTTATTGTTTGACTCTCACGAACTATGTACAAGAAGCATACGGACATATATGGACACTGTCTGATTGCCACATTTGTGAAAAGGATGGACTTTCCTCAGGGTTTTGTCCCAACAGCGGCATTCAGACAAGAAATGTCACATGACTCCTCTCATTTGCAGCTTCCAGATGAAGAAACAAATCCTGCTCCACTTTACTTAACTATGTCTTTCTCTTCTAAGAAGCAGGTGAAATTTACGTATTTTGTTAGGAACCTGGTGGCCTATGAGAATTTCCAAAGGATAGAGATGACTTGTACTTCGCGTCTGCTCTAGAGATGGCTCCCACGTTAGATGACAGCGGTGGCTCGACAGATGGGGACTGATGGTCTTAGCTGCTGCTCTTAATTCCCCATCTTGTGATGGTTCCACTTATTCCTGCATCTAATAATCCTTCAACAAACGCCACTGACTTACGCTTTGTAATAATCTAGAATTTATAATGCACCTTGATAACGAGCAAAAGGTATATACTGAGGTACAGGATGGCATAATGTCGAATTTTGTATTTTCTTGGAATTTCTTTCCTTTGATTTGTTTTGGAAGCAAACAAAGCATTGTGAATTGTTATTTCTATTTTGGCAGATGTAAGCACACAGAACCCGCTTGGTGGCCCATAGCAAAAGGTAGATGTTTACAGTTAATGGAGGCAGTATTTTGGGAGAGACGGCAACATTGCCAAGGCGTGAAGCATTCAATTTATTCCTTTCTCCCTTCTTCTTAGATATATTGGACATATCCTTCCACACGAGGCAATTTGTCACATTAGGTTATTAGCTCTATGAGAATTAGCTCTCAAATCCAACTTAATAAATCACGTCTGAGACTTTAGAATACTTGTAAAGACTATTAAGAGTTTCAGTGCTGCTTAAATAACCAGATGTAGGCAAAATGCATTTTCAACGTTCTCTGCTCAACTTATTACTTTTAAACTGTCAAAGCTACTGCACTGTTAAAACTTTTAAACCGGTGATTCTTTACCTGTAAGAATATATGCTATCTCAGCACGGAGCAAGGGCCTTGGTAAACACAATGAAATGCAATCCCTGTTTGAACAATGGGTGGATGGGTAGAAGACCAGATTGTGGCAGACTCAGACATACTACTCAGTTCAGCTCAACAGACACTGAGCATCTAAAGTGAGCTAGGCACTGTGCTGGGCACCGAGGAGATCCAACTAAAGGGGCAAGTCTTCAACCTCTAGGTCTGCACTCTGGGGCAGAGACTGCCACTAACACAGAAGCTCAGTACTGTGTGCTATGTGCTAAGTTAGTGGTAGGTAAATGGTGCTTCTGGAAAACAGAAGGTAGGGGCTGAAGCCGTGACCTGAACTTGCCAGGCAGAGACAAGGAGATGGAGAGAGCTCCAGGCAGATGGAACAGCAGGGAGGAAGGCGTGAACTGGTGTGGTGTGTGGGGGAAACTACAAGTGGCTGACTGGCTGGGATGACAAGACAGAGGTGCAGGAGGGAGAGAGAGAACGATGGGAGATGGGGCTGGATCATGAAGACCTCCTCATCGTGCTGAGGAGCCTGCGCTTTACTTATCTGATGAGGGGGTGGGGAACCATCCAAGGAGGAAATATTTTGGCAGAAAAATGGAAGAGAGATTCAAGAACCAAAGACCAGGGGTCAAATCATGTCTCTTACTATGATTATTGATTACAAATGCAGGTTTCTCATCATCACATGAAAAGCAGGAGCTGTCCTTAAACCCTGACATTGATCTATTATGGAGATGACAAATAAGCGGAGACCTGTGGACAGAGGACATGCATATATACAGAAGGTGGCTCTAAGGTCACCAGAGACCAGTCTTGAAGCATGGCTCCAGGAGTCAGGCTCATTATTACGTCAGGACAGCTCATTTTGTTTTATTAAAATTATGCAAGGTGTACTTGCACAATGCCTCTAGTGGAAGTCAATTTATTCTTACTAAATCCTAATGATGAACTTTTTTGGGGGTGGTTGGGGCCTGAGATAAGTCAAATGATCTTTATCTGATGCCTTCCATTTGAAATTTCCCACTTTTTATTTTTTTAAAAAAGATTGGCCTTGAGCTAACATCTGTTGCAATCTTTTCTTTTTTTCTTCTTCCCCCCAAACCCCCCCACATAGTTGTATATTCTAGTTGTAGGTCCTTCTGGTTCCGCTATGTGGGACGCTGCCTCAGCGTGGCCTGATGAGAGGTGCCATGTCCACACCCAGGATCCGAACTGGCGAAACCCTGGGCCACCGAGTGGAGTGCCATGGGGCTGGCCCCTTCCCACATTTTTATATAGCCACGACATTAAAATTGATTAATTCTTCTTTAGGATAAGGCTATGGTGTTCTACCTTTGTTGAAAAAGAGCTTCTCCTTTCTGTGAAAGACAATTACAACATAGTGGAATTCAAAATGCCAACCTCTGCCATCCTTTGCTGTTCCCTCCATTTATCTGTCAGCCTATCCTCTTACAATCCTTCTCGGGCTTTCTGTTTCCCCCAACAACCTCCCTTTCCCTGAGTTATTCCATGTGTTTGTGTCTTTGCCTCTTTAGGGTTACCAAGCTTGAAAAAAGACCACAGTACAATCTCCTGGCTCACAAAGCCACGTGTTTAGAAGCAACAGGATGGGTGAGTCTGTAACGTCCTTTCTGTCTCCTGCCATGGGTCAACCTCTCTCTCCGCATTGTGCCTTCTCTCTCTGTCTTTTGTAAACATTTTCTGCCTTTTAACAGAGTTTAGAATTGAAAATCCAACTCTTTATGAGGGTTTCCTAGATTTTATAGACAGTTCTCTTAATATCTGGAAGGACATTTTATACAGAATTCACTTCTACAGCTCAGCACCTGAACGTGTTTTTGTAATCTTTTCCTTAGCACCATGACATATATTTACTAGAAAATAAGTGAGACCATGAATTGAGTGCCTCAATGAGCTCCATGACTCTCAATTTAGCCGGAGGAATATAAACAAACCCTTTTACAATTTATTTAGACTTTTCACCTGCTATTACAATATAGTATAAAAAAGGTAAATAAACACAATTTCTCTACATGCTTTACCACCTTTTAGACATTCAATCACATTCTGCTATAAAATACTATATAAAATTGATATAAATGTGTCACTAACAATTTTCTTAAATGTGGATCAGTTGTGAAGGGTTAACTTTGATATTTATAAAACAAAAATACATACCTAGTTCTGCTTGTGGATTCTGGCACTTACACTTGTGGATTTAAAAACTAGGTAGCCAACACAAGTGCCCCTGTGAAGGACTTGGGGCACACAGAATCAGCTATTTGTGTTCTTGTGATGAGGGGAAAGGCATGAACAGCACCTGTAATTAACCACCTGTTTGCCTAATTACAGAATCACAGATTAGATATTCTGGAAAGCAATTCACTTTCTACATTTCAGATTAAAGATACAGATTTACATAATAGGAGAACATTTATCCTACTAATGGTTTCTAATAAGTTCACACTCAATTTGCATTAAGGAGAGTCACCTCTGGGACCTGAATTTAAACACTATCTTTCTAAGATTTCTCTCTGGATGCTGTGGAAGCTACAAGAAGCAATTGCTCCATATGATAAATCTACTTTGAAGGAATAATATAAAATAATGCATGTATTTTTGACACATCAAAATAGATTTAGAGCTTAAAAAGAAATAAGATTATTCTTTTCTCATCCCCAAAGATCAGCTTTAAGAAACAAAAATGAAATCCATTCGTGAGCTTTGGTTGGGCCCTTTCAAATAATATAACCAACTAGTCAAACCATTCATGGTACCAAAAATATATGGACAGGAGTTACTAGACAGGATTGTTAAGAAAGAGATTAGTTTCACTCATTCATTCATTCAACAAACATTTAATGAGCTATGCCAGGCACTGTTTTAGACGTAGTAGTGAATAAAACAGACAGAAATCCCTTCCCTAATGGAGCTTGTATAGGGGCAGGGGCAAGTAATAAGCAGGATAAATAAGTAAAATAATATAGTATTAGGACAGTGAATGTGAAGGAGGATAAATAAGGCGAGGGAGGGAGATAGGAAGAGTCAGCGTGGGGCAGCGACTGATGCTTCAGAGGAGTGGCCTGAGACTGCCTCACTGCGAAGGCGACACATGAGTAAAGAGCTAACAGAAATGAGAAGGCCACAGGCATCCAGAGAGCAAGCATTCCAGCCAGTACAAAGGCCACGCCAGAGGGCGCGTGGTGTGCAGGAGGAAAAGCAAGGAGGACAGAGGAACGTGGAGAACCAGGAGGGGAGGGAATCATGGAGGGGCAGTTCATGTAGAACCTGGAAGGTCATAGGAAGGACGCAGGTGATGAGTCTGGGAGGAATTTTGTTAACTGACAGCATGGGAAGGGAAAAAGTAGGTTGTAAAGTTTGAGAAATGGAGAAGTCAGAGTATCTGAGTTAAGAGCCAGCCTCAGTTCTGCGTTTGAAGATGGGGAAATGGCAGCACAGAGCAGTGGGGATTTGCCCAGGTGCAGGTAGAAAGCAGCAGGGCTGGAAATTGAAGCTAAATTCTACCCCAGTCACATATGCTGCCTCCGAGTTTCACAGACAGGTTCAGCAAGGAGTGTGTCTTAGTTCAAGGAGACCAGAGATTAGTACTGACGAGTTTAGAATCACTGATCCTAAGCTCAAAAATCATAATAACAAAGTGTTGGGGGAAAATGGAATTCTCTAACATTATGCTTTGATCTTGCTTTTAGTTAGCATTTCACTTGCTGAATGTTTTTAATCGTAGCATGTTCCATGAGGAAGATTTCAAGCAGTTGCTTTGATCTGTCCCTACATTTTCTCTCCAGGGGTTAACTTAGAGTGGTGTCAAAAATTGTTTAGGTAGGGGCTGCCCAGTGGCGTAGTGGTTAAGTTCCCACCCTCTGCTTCAGTGGCCCTGGGTTCACGGGTTCAGATCCCAGGTGTGGACGTATGCCACTCATCAAGCCATGCTGAGACCGTGACCCACATACAAAATAGAGGAAGACTGGCACAGATGTTAGCTCAGTGACAATCTTCCTCAAGCAAAAAAGAGGGAGATTGGCAACAGATGTTAGCTCAGGGCCGCTCTTCCTCACCAAAAAAAAAACCCAAAAAAACCTGTTTAGTTAGGGGACATGTAGTGTCCTCTGTGATCTGCATATGTGAAGTACATCTGTCTTGGTCTACACTCGTCCATGAGGGGTATGTGCATAGACAGGCAGGCTTCATGGGAAAGTGCTCAATGGTCATTTAGCTCAGTTGGTTAAGGCATCAAGCTAATTACGTTGAGAGCATGAGTTCTTCCCCATGTGGGCTTGTACCTTGGCCCCATCACAGCTGCAGAGTGCATCCCAAACCCTGACCAGCTGTCTTGAAAATGCACGCCCTTGGTCAGAGAAAGGACAGAGCCACACAAGCCAGTCACTGTGGATGGAACAAAGCTTGCTCAGAGCACGCGCCGCACTGATAGTGGGTCAGCAGCACCCTCTTAATGATCACAGACCACCCACTGATGCATCTTGAGTTGGAATAAAGCTGGCTACTTTCATGGCTCATGACAACAAAGGCAGACGAGCAGCAATTTAGTTTCTCAGTGTGAAAGTCTCCTCATGTCTCCGGGGGCCTCTGCTGAGAGTTTGTCTCTCAGTGGGTCCTGCTGTGGGCGTAGGTACATGTTCCAATCTGGGATGCGATCAAGTAAGATTGCAGTTTTCAAATTTATTTTTCCTCTGTGCTCTTCCTGAAAGGCTGGATCCAGCTCCAGTCCCCATGAATCGTCCTATTTACTCCAATCTTTTCCATCAGGCATTAGAGGCTCTTGAATTCAGAGCATAAACTTAATGATATAATATTGCCAATTAGTATGTTGCTATTAAACTTAGAGTCTTTATACTTTTTAAGATGCTATGCTTGCATCTAAGATGCTAAGATGCTGAAAGGACAGGTTTTGAAAGAGATCAGTTTCTAAGTGGCATATTCAATAAATCATCCAGGCTGCCGTGCAGGAGGCAACATGCGATAGAGGCAAGAACGCTGACTCGGTTCTAGTCTGTGCCATGCAGCTGGCTGATGAAGGGGCCTCGAAATGCGAGATCTCATGTCAGTGGGTTTCAGTATAATACCTGATCTCTAAGTTTCCTCCCAAACATAAAATGTCTCTAATTCATTCACTTTATATCGACAGTCAAAGTGAAAATATATTTGAATTCAGGAGAGACTAGTTGTTATTAACACCATGGGTGTTGGCCCTGGACGGACGTGTGTTCTAAACTCATCTCCCACTGATTGGTGGGTGAGCTTCTGCAATTTACATAACTTTAAAACTTATCTCCTCATTTGTAAAATAAGGGTAAAAATCCAGAAACAATTTTGGGGAAGATTAATTCAGGTAACATATAAAGTACTTAGATAAGTGAATGGCAAATAATCGTAAAAACAAAAAATAATGGTAGCTATGGTTATCTCTTTCTCTATACATTTATACATACAGTTTATGTATATAAATAATTTCATTACCTTTCATTACCTGTGATGCACAAATAAAAAGAATTATTCACATAAAATGCACCCTTATCCCATACACATACGTCATAATCTGAGGGACAATGAAGATACACCCACAGTAAAATCGTTCCCTGAGTGCAGCATGCCTGAAGTTCCTGCATCACAGTAACTTTCTAGCCTAGCGGGGCACTGAAGAGCCAGTCCTAGCCTCAGCGAACCACACTGGCATTGGTTGGCATTTGATGCCTGCAGGAACAAGTCCTGCGGGACCGCTACCAAGTCAACAAGGAGGTAAATGTGTGAGTGGAGGTGAGCAGGATGTGCCCAGGCTAGCGGGCGAGCCCTGGACCGTAAGGTGTAACTAGGTGTCTGATGTGGGAGAGGGTGAGCCCTGGACCGTCAGGTGTAATCAGGTATCTGGTGTGGGAGAGAGCAAGCCCTAGACTTTCAGGTGTAACCAGGTGTCTGGTGTGGGAGAGGGAGAGCCCTGGACCATCAGGTGTAACCAGGTATCTGGTGTGGGAGAAGGCGAGCCCTGGACCATCAGGTGTAACCAGGTATCTGGTATGGGAGCGGGTAAGCTCTGGACAATCAGGTGTAACCGGTTGCCTGGTGTGGGAGAGGCTAAGGGAAAGAGGAACAGCTCCACAAATACCAGGGTCACCGTATGCTGAGTGACAGGATACTGTAAGGCACCTGATTTCATAACGGCACACAGACATGAGTGGCAGTTACCTCATGTTGAGCCGTTCTCCTCAGGATTGGTCAATTTTCAAATAGAAATTCTTGGCTTAGAGTAAACTCACAAATCAAGAGCTGCTTGTTCTGAATAGAGCCATGCACTAGTTAATCTTAAAGTAAAATAATATTTTCCTCTAGCGGCTTCTGATGAGCATAAAGCAATTTATCTCACATGAACATTTTTCTTCTTATAACCTTTGGTTTCCTGAGTCACTTGAATTATGATGTAAATTTCATCGTATAGCTCTCCCTTTCAGTCTTAATGGCAGCTTTACAATGGAATATTCTGGTTCCTCATTATAATTCATTAACTTAGCATTTTATAAACTTAATATTGTAAATCTCCTTAATTTGGAATTCAAGGAAGAAAAAAATAGCAACCTCCTATAAAAATGAATTCACTGTGTCTGATAACTCATTTTAACGACCCAAGAACCTGACACTGAGCCCGCCTCCTCCAAGAAACGAACTTTTGGAAGAATCAAAGAACTTGTCAATGGGTGTATGGAGGCTGGGGGTCGTTAAGGTTCATTTCAACTCTCACTCTCATTTTGGCACAATTATATTGTGAACACTTGGACACTGGCTGCTGCTGAATAAGTTTATCAGTAACCGTGATGATAAATAAGATGATGGTATCATGTCAGAACGATTACACAGCTATGCTTGAGCCCCAAACGACTCTGGAAATGGGCAGCTGAATAGGCACACTGAAGACCTTGAAACAGCTCCCCACGAGCTGCCTGCAGCTGGCTCTTCCTACACCTTTCCTGATTCTGGGACAACGCTGTGGAGTAAAGAAGATGACAGAGACTGCCAGCGCTTCTCCAAAAAGCTTTCTTCTTCTTCCTTCTTCCTGGGAACATAGTGCACCGCACGCTCCAGGCTTCCTCCTTGTAGTTAGGTATGGTCACTACGTTTGTTATTATTGTATTTTATATTATATTAGTATACTTGTTTCTGTGTTTGTTTTTAATTAGGCATGATGCAGTTTCAGCTAACAGAGTATACACAGAAGGGATAGCTACCATTTCCAGGCCTCCCCTACCCGTTCTTCTTCCATGCGTTCTCTGCTTTCTGTTGCGTGGAATGGACCTGACCCCACAGCAACCTCTGGAGATGTGTAAAGATGGAAGCACGTTCATCGGCTGCATTGCTGGGCAACAGCTTGGAGGAGGGCCACCCTGCCAACCGCTTCACCTACTTCACCTCGTGTCTGTCAACACGAGAAGAGAAAGATATCTACTGCGCTCGAGGGATCGTCAATGCAGGGACTAGTCCTCACAGGAACTAGAATGCTGTAACTAATATAACGAGTACTACAACTTGAGGAAGTGCTGTTTGAAGGCACTGAGATTTATTCGTGTGTTTGTTTCCAATTTACCATAACGTAAGGTAGTGCATCTGGACCATCCAGCTAACCACAGGAAATGTGTTTTCATAGGTTTATTCCATTATTTTATGAATTGGTGAGGTCTTTAGCAAAGACAAAAATCACTGGATGTAATCTGTTTGTCAAAGGGCGACGTAGTTGTTTGGGAGAAAAACAAGTCTGTGTAGAGACAAGTGGAAAGGCCTTTAGACATTTATAGACTTTTGCATCAAGATTCCACACCTAAGACTCACAAATGCAGGGATTACACGTGACCGCACTGACCATCTGTTTTAACTTCACATTTGAGACTCAAAAAGACCCTACAAAAAAGAAACCTCACTGCATGGTGGGGTAGGGAGATGAAAGATATTTTTTATTGGAAAAATATATTATTTTTAAAGTGAAGGAAACTAACAGTGAGACTGAAATTTGTTTTTTACTCAATGAAATCATTGGCCCTAAGGGACACTATCTGTTCATAGTAGATAAGTGTTTCTACAACTGTAAAGTACCACAAAGAGCTGGGCATTATGCAGAGTAGGAAGACATACTCTCCTCTGGATACACATATAAACAAAACAGGCTGCCCCTCGCAGTTCCGGGTTCTAAATATAGTCTGGCTGATGAAGGAAATGAAGACGGTTCAGAAAGAAACAAAATGATCAAAGAAAAGGCTGAAGACTGAAGAAAAGGAGAATTTTTCCTTTTGAAGATGGAAAAAAAAAAGATAGTAAGTAGAGAGTAACCAAGAGGAATGCAATTATGAAGGGGATTTTTAGAAGAATATGAATTTGCTTGTGGAATTCCACATGTATAGACCTACAGAAGTACACAAGAAGGTTACAATATAGTAGAATGCATATTTCTGTAGCAAAAAGCATTGGTGGCATTTAGGACGGGCTGACCAAGACATAAAGAAGGACGTAGTGGCATTTATAAATGGTACAGTCATAGAGAAAAAGAGATGTTAGGTATGCATTCCTAAATGTTTTGAGGCCATCATCACAGAGTATATCATCTGTGTTTTCCCCAGAAATGACTGTATGATATCCGTGTTCCTTACAGAATATGAGAGGGAAAAACAAGGTTTTACTGAGGCTGACATTTCTTATGCTCTAATACTGTTTATAGCCACAGTAGTTTGCACCTTATTTACAACTATATACACATTTTGTACACACACACGTGTTTACAGATACAGGTGCACGCACGTGTATATATACACACATATTTAAAGATGTATCTTTACATACTTATATATGTATATTCATGCTAAGGGCATATTCTTGAAACTATTTCTCTTCATTAAAGAATATGCTAGGAAAGAGAGATCACAAGCTATTATTTGGTTTTGGTCTCTGCGGTTTTCCTCCTTCCTCAGCGAAAACCCCATCAAATACTCTTCCTCGTATTTCATTTCAGTTACACAGAGCATCTCTGGTAGAGTGAACATTTTCTGTTTTACATTCTGTTTATTGCCACAGACTAACCTGTTACAATTTTTCCAAATCCAGCACTTGGCATTTTTCTTCTCCATTTAATCGTCCCTGGAGTTTCTTTTCCTGGTTATTATGGACCTTTTTATCTTCAGGCAGATTTTTGATCACCATAAGTCAAAACACACAAGTTGCTGAATTTTCCAAGTTAGAGTTGAAGTTGGTCCTTTGGTATCATTTAGACACAAGAGACTGCGAATTCTTGTAATTAATATGCTTTAACTTGCTGAG
Source organism: Equus quagga (assembly GCF_021613505.1). Classification (NCBI taxonomy): domain Eukaryota; kingdom Metazoa; phylum Chordata; class Mammalia; order Perissodactyla; family Equidae; genus Equus; species Equus quagga. Next base: position 3,219,049 of record NC_060281.1, read on the forward strand.
TATTTTTTGAGCCAAGACAAGAACAATTTTGTTTTGTTTTTGAGAAAGACTAGCCCTGAGCTAACATCTGTGCCCATCTTCCTCTATTTTATGTGTGGGACACCTGCCACAGTGTGGCTCGATAAGCGGCGCACAGCATCGGTGCCAGGGATCTGAACTGGCGAACTCCAGGCTGCCCAAGTGGAGCTCGCGAACTTAACCGCTGCGCCACCTGGCTGGTGCCAACAAGAACTTTTAAAAATAATGACATAGAAAGTATAAGTGCCATGTTGTCTGTGCTTATGAAATTTATATATAGAAATTAATTCACGTATAGCCTTCCTCCTTGCTTAATATGACAGAACATTTATTCTGTTGAATTAAGAGAACATTTTTTTAAAAAAGATAACTCCATTTTTGTTGGCATTAAATTAGCTTATAGAGGACATTTTTATGGACCCGATTGAAACAATGTCACCAGGTGAAAATCTGAAAACATTTTACTTAAAGAGGCCCGATGTAATGCATCGAAATCCTTACCAAATAAAATGTAGTTGTGATTTTTGCAGAATAGCACTTGCATCTGTTAGGCTACTTCCAGAAGAAAAAGGAAGATAAGAAGTCAATGATGGACAACAAAGGTCACTACTTGGTACAATCAGCCCTGTTCCTTATCTGTAATTTAAAAAGTTCCCTCCTGTTTTAACTTCTATGTGGCAAATGGTCCTTCACGTCTCTAGGGAGCAGCTCAGGGTTCCTCTTAAATTAAATTCTAAATGTATTGAAATTTATACCTCTTAGAAAATACTGTGAGAAGAGATGATCTTTCCAGAGAACAAAAAGCACTCTCAACAGGGATTGCTCACGTGCCAAAGAGGAAGTTAGCATTTAGGCCTGTGTGGTCTAAACGTACACTCATTACATTTAAACTACATAATACAACCTACATAGTCAAGCTTCTCTGATAAAACACATTCTATGGAGATGTCACTCCTCAAATTCCTTTAAAACCTAGCTGTATTATTGTCCACATGCTTATGTATGATCTTGAAAGTGTTTTCCAATTATTTTAGGTATGTATGTACATATGCCCCTCAATTAGAGAATTCACCTTACTAGAAAACTGTCCTTTTGATTTGCTTGTATCCACTTCTCTTCCTCTTTCCACACTGGCTAGTTTTTACTAAAAAATGCAATAATAATCATACGTGCAATATGACACCCAAGGTGTCATGGTGGCTACAGAGAGGCAAAAGGTATGGTCCCCAATCCCAAGTATATTCTCACTGTACAACTGGAAAAATAGGACACGGAAGGTTACCTGACAATAATGTGTGTGGTGGCCACAATAAATAATTAGTGCTCTAAAGGATACAGCAAGTTATGGTGATGAGGAAAAGCTTTCAGGAGAAAATGGGATTTGAGCTGAGCCCTCAGTAAAGGGGGGATTTGAGTTGGTAGAGAAGTGTAGAGAGCATAATGGTGACAGCAAATGACGTGAGGCTAGAGTGGATGGTTTGTAGGGAGAATGTTTATTTAAGCATATGTATGACTGACAATTTTCAAAAAGTTTCATTTAAATCCTTGAGCTTCAACTGTGAAGATACACGTGGAAATTGTACTTGTTGCAATTACACACTATGCACTTGTATTCAAACTTAAAATTACTTTCTTCAATACCATTTGGTGCTAGACAATGAGGATTTTCATTGTCATCTCTCTACTCTGTTCTAGTTAATTTCCAATATTAGCTTTTAGTACTCTACTGTTTGACCTCCATGATAATTCCATGCTTTCTAATTAAATGTCTTATACTAAAAGGCTGTTGAGTTAAACACTCTCCTTTTTTCTAATTTAGAGCTAATTTATATTAGGTTTTAATCCTGAAATAATTAATGGCTATCTTCCAACGCTTGAAATTCATGGCTTCTTTTCAGAACATCATTCTGTTTTAATAGTTCTTAATTCTCATCTGGAGATTTTATTTTCACAAGAAGTATAATTAAAAATTGGGGGAAAATTAGCAAAAATCTATGTCCTATATCATTTAATATTGGGTAAAGAATTAAAAAATGCTCAGAAGTAGACCGAGAGAGGTCTCTAGCAGGATTTACTAGATGGAAGAACTACTACAGGATGTATCTCAAGCAGAAGAAAATTGATACAACAAGAAAGAATAAAATGTGGAAAGAAATGATGGGCAAAGAATTTGTTAATCATTGCAGGTAAAACTTAACTAGCACAGACTCTTAAAACAAAAACAAGGACTAAATTTAAGAAGTATAAACACAAAACAGATCTAAAAGTTTGGAAAACAATAACGAATAAGTCAGAAGGGCATGATGACAGGAGTTAAAGAGTATCTTTGTATTGTTCAGGAAAAGGGCTGAGATACAGATCCACATTAGACTTTGTTAAATCAAGCCTACAATATAAAAATAGTGGGTAACCGTTAAAAGAAATGAAACAATGTATAACTTCTAAAACCAGAGAAGAGAAAAAAAAAAGGAATCAAAAATCCCCAAATGATCCAAAAGAAAGAAACAGAGGAGAAAAATAAGCCTGGGGGACACGGGGGAAACACTTCCAAATACACTTTTCTCCATTCAGAATAGCACCTCCCTCCCCTTGGGAGGATACTAGTGTTAGTCAGTGATACGGGGCATGTAAGAGGACAAACATGCTTTGGGTGACAGAGTTGTGACTTGGGCACGTTAAGGTAGTCATGATAGTGCATGATAAGAATGGTAACCGGGGCCTTCCCACCATCTTTCTGACCAACTGGTGTCTATAAAAACTGATTACAAATAATTAAAGCAGGTTATTTACTGGGAAGGGGAAAGTGGTAACGACAGAGTCTGGGAGAGGTATTCAAGGTGAGGATTGATAGCGTATTTCTGCACCAAAAAGAATCCTCAGCGTACATTTCCTTTTCTGATTTTCTGTGCTGTAAAGGCTCAGTGAAGAGTACAAGGCCATCAGCAGCTATAGTTCAGTGAAATGATTCTCCCAGCATCTGATCTGAACTGGTGTCTGAGGAGGATGCACACGGGACTAAGTTACAGCGAATGTAACCTGGGAAGCAATAATCCGACAGCAAGTGTGTAGCGATTCAAGAATACAACTTTCTGATTTTACATTTTCAATTTGTGACGCTCTTCACCACCCACCAACAATGCTTTCTCAGACTTTTTCTATTTCACACTCTCTTCTTCAATGTCCCATTTCTTTTTTAACTTTCTCCTGTTTACACTGTGCGCTCCGTCACCTGCACTAACATCTTACCTCGCCATTTCCTATTCACTATTCTTTCTTCAGAGCTCCTCTCCAACTTCCTCATCCTACCTTTTTCTCTCTCACTTTTCTATTTTCATCTCATCTACATTGCCTACAATTTTTTAAAGTTCTATTAGGTTCTGTAGGAGCTTATTTAATTCCACACACATGCACTGAATTCTTATCTTCCACTGGTGGACAGTAGAAGGCAGGACTTCAGAGTTGTCTGGGCTCACAGTTTTCCTACCTCACATGCTAGTTGTGTGGGTAAAGTACCTTCTGCACTCCAGATTAACTTCAGATTAACTCAACTGTAAAACGAAAATAACAGCAATGCCTATTGCATTAAGTTGTGGAAGATTAAATAAGTTAATATATGTAAAGAGTGTAGAACAGTACCTGGCACACAGTCAGCATTTTTTTTATTAAGATTTTTTTTTTCCTTTTTCTCCCCAAAGCCCCCTGGTACACAGTTGTATATTCTTTGTTGTGGGTCCTTCTAGTTGTGGCATGTGGGATGCCGCCTCAGCGTGGCCTGACGAGCAGTGCCATGTCCACGCCCAGGATTCGAACCAACGAAACACTGGACCGCCTGCAGCGGAGCACGTGAACTTAACCACTCCGCCACGGGGCCAGCCCCACACAGTCAGCATTTTTAAAGTGATATCTGTTATTATATGCTCAAGGCACTGGGTTAGTCTCTAAGTGTAAGAAGGGTCAAACATGGTTCCATGTTACTGGAAATTTACAATCCAGTGGTGTTCCAGAAAGGTGAATCCCCAACCTGAGCAAGAGGCTGACTGAAACAAGCACCACATGGAGAAAGGATTCATAAACTGAAAACAACTGGTCTTCCAGGTTCATTGCCACATTATTCACAATAGCCGAGATATAGAAACAACCTGTGTCCATGGATGGAAGAACAGAAGAAGGAGGGATGGTATACACGGAATATTATCAGTCATGAAAAAGAACAAAATCCTGCCGTTTGTGACAACACGGATGGTCCTTGGGTGCATAATGCTAAGTGAAATATGTCAGACAAAGACAAATACTATGTGATATCCCTTATGTGTGGAATCTAAAAAAGCCAAACTCATAGTAACAAAGAGTCAAATCGTGGGGGGTACGGGAAATGGGGAGATGTTGAGCAAAGAGTACACACTTTAGTTAGAAGATGAATAAATTCGGGGGATCTATGCAAGGTATTGTAATTATAGATAACAATACTGTATTATATGCTTGAAAGCTGCTAGAGCCTAGATCTTAAATGTTCTAACCACAAGAAAGAAATAGTAATTATGTAATGTGATGGGGGAGTTAGCTACCATTACAATGGTAATTGTATTGCAACATATAAATGTATCAAATCAACATGCTGTATTCCTTAAACTTATACAATGTTAAATGTCAACTATATCTGAAAAAGTTGGGGGGAAAAAGACTTTTAGACGAGACCCAATTGATCGAGTGCAAATTCAGCAACCCAGAGTAGGAAGATATTTCAAGATGACCCTTAGATTTTTATGAAGGTCAGCTCTTGTAAGTCTGTAACAAACAGAATTACAATTTAATGTGACAGGAAGGCCCCCAAATTGGAGTAACTAAATTCCTTGAAGACAGTCTGAAAATAAACAATTTAGAAAGCAAACTTGTACATTGAAAAACGGTGTGAGGAGAAAGCACCATTCCATTTACATTTTTATTGTGTGGCTTGTTGAAGAAGTACTGAAAATAGACTGCTTGGCTTCAAGCCTAGATCAATGACTCTTGGAGCTCTTTTTTCCTCTCTTTTCCTTTCCGGTTGAGGTGAGTTTATATCTACTATGTGATTAGCCAAATGGCAAAAAAAGATTTCAGAAGAAATTCTATGATTGCAGTTACTATATATTAAAGGCAAAGAAAGAACATTTTAAATTATCATTATTATTCCTGCAGAATAAATAATTGTCTTCAAATCATGGACCACAGGAGCCCCTAACAGCTCTCTACACTTAAACTGGGGCTTTAAATTTTAATAAATGACTCTAAGCTGTGGATTTTGTCATTTTGGCTTTGGGGAATTAAGTCTTTAAGTAAAATTGATGTGGCAAAGATACAGAAATGCATTTGACTTTCAAATAAAGGGATAGCTCTTAGCTTCTTTCTCTTATGAACAGACAGGTGACAGTGAGTGTAAGCAGACGTGTCCTAAATACTGATAACGGGCATAGACAGTTCACTGGCAGCCTGCACCTCGCATAGAGAGGCTGTGCCCAACCTACAATTTCTCACTGGAAATGGAGTACGTGGATTTTTTAAAAATGGAGAACCTGTTCACATGTGAACACATCATGCTGGCTCTCTACATTTGATTTCCTTTCTCTGTTGGGAGACGGCTCTGGTGTTCTCTTTAGGGAACTGGTGCGAAGGAGACATTGAAAGGCTCTATGTCCAAATGCTGCATCAGAAGAAACCCCATTATCTTGGCTGCAGCTTCGCTCTGTAGGCCCTGGCCTCACGTGAATTCCAGGCACTGGAGCACTCATGCAGCAAAACTTTAACATTAAGAAGCTGGGAAAAGCTGGTACCAAAGTGTTCTCAGTATCAAGAATTTTTGGAAAAAGAAGTCACACCTAGATAAGAGGTTGATCTATTCTGGAATAAAACTGGTCTCTGCAGGGAAAACCCAGAAAGGAAGAAGGTTCAGTTTTCTGAATACTAACCACGATCCAGCTGTCTCTCTACACTGAATTTGATACACTTTGAGTAGCTGATATGACATTCTCATTTTTTGTAACAGAGGAAAGTACGACACAGAAAGGTTAAATGATACATCCCAAGTTGCTCAGAGAGTGAGTAGAAACTGGATTAGAGGCTAAGTCTGTAGTTTCAAACCTAGAAATACCTAGACTGTCACACTCTCACTTGGTGGTTCGAGAAAGGGCCACATGGACTGACTGTGTGTATTTTAAGGTTTTCTAATAAAGCAGACTCTGCTCACGTCCAAGAAGGAAAAACCAGGGAACTACACATAAGCGACAGGAATTGACAACAGCAGCCACTTCTTTTAGGAGAAAGAAGAAAATAAAAATTATGTAAGTCTCTATTGAGGAGTACACATGGACATTTAATTTCCAAAAGAAAAACACCATGTGGCTAAAAAAAAATATGTTTTTTTCTCTTAGTATTCTAAAAGTAACACAGCCTATCAAGACCTGAATTGATGATGAAGGTGGTAATTACTAACTGTGGGACAAAAAACACAACACACGGCAAATTTAGACATTATCTGATATTAAGGCTTCAAACTTCAAAAACGATTTTGTGTAGTTCATGGGTCAGACTGACCTGTCCAAGATCAATTTTAATAGGAATCAGAGATCAGAAATAGTATCATAAAGAGACAGAACACAGCTCAGGAACTGTCATGACAAAGAGAAACATGGAATTTTGAATCAAAAAGAGATTTGCATAGAGTGCTGTGCACTTCTTTTTTCAGACGACAGATGGCAAAAAATCCAGTTCGGAAATTACAACTTTGGATTACGAGAAGTACTCAAATACAAAGGCAAGAAATATAAAGTTTGATTCGTTTCAAATTCATGTTAGTTAACCCATATGCAAATAGTAATTAACATGAGGATGTTAAGCAAGAAATGATCCCATAAATATTGTTTATCCTTTTCCCTCTAATGCTGAATCAATTAATATTTACTGACTGCCTAAAATATGGTAAAGCAGAACCTGGTGTGGAAGGCTAAATAAAAGTCATAATAAATCAAATGTGTCTTGGTGGGCTTGTCGTGAATGTTTTAATGCCACTTCCGGGTTTCAATTTTTCAGGATTGAGAATGGGAAGAGGAATCCATTCCTAACCCCTTTTCAATTTTCAAAGGAATGAGGCAAGTGGTTTTGGGCATACCTGAGTGACTTTTGATCAGCCCGTGTGATAACTATATTTGGGCCTCAGAGATTGCTAGAAAATTAATGAACTGCCATGATGGTGTCCAACCCAATCTCAGAGAGAGATGCATTTGAATATTTTTTCTCTTAGCACTGAAACACAATTACTATTTAATTAATGATAAATTAGGCGTTTTTATTGGACAGCATTTGTAAAGCACCCTACTGTAATGTACATCACTGGATATCAAGAGCTCAAAATGATAAAGTCAACACTCAGCTATGGGTGAACATGAAACTCCTTTATGTATTTATTTTAGAATTGTTCCTAGTTTTCTCTGACATGGTCTCCATCTTAATCAGCAGTGATTTTCGGTGGGAAAATGAAATTCATTTAAATCTTATAAATGTACTCTAGTCCTACAGTTTTCTCAATCACTTCCAGATTAAATCTTAGTGCCCTTTGGGTGAATACAGTCATTTTCAAACATTTCCATGATCTCTCTTTCATTTAACACTCTTTCCAAACTCCCTTTCCTCCTCCTCTTGGACCTGATTGAAATCTGTCTCAGGACAGGCCAACCAGCCCCGGGGGTCTAGTGATTAAGATCCAGCACTCTCACCCCCTCGGCCAGGGCTCATTTCCTGGTCAGGGAACCACACCGCTAGTCTGTTGGTTGTCACACTGTGGTGGCTGCATGATGCTGTGATGCTGAAAGCTATGCCACGGGTATTTCAAATACCAGCAGTATCATTCATAGTGGGCAGGTCTCAGTGGACCTTCCAGACTAAGACAGACCCTGGAAGATGGACTTGGTCACTCACTTCCTAAAAATTGGCCATGGAAACTCTATGAATAGCAGTGGAACATTGTCTGATACAGCACTGGAAGGTGAGAGGATGGCACAGAAAGACTAGGCAGGGTTCCTCTCTGCTGTACACAGGGGCACTGGGAGTCAGAATCCACCCAATGGCACTAAGGACAACAGAACAGGACAAAGGATTTTCACACGGAGGGATGAACAAATTGGTCACAGGCTGTGAGCCTGGCTCTGGCCAATTCTCTCTTCGTCAATCCTCACCTCATCTGTCCAATGAGCACATGCAGCTTCTGACTCTGTTATGTGGCCTGTTTGATGAGTTTTGGCATTTAGCTAAGAGCCCATCTACAGTCTCCTGACTTCATGCATCCTCCTGAAAAGTGGCTACCTCCAATGGGCAGTCTATTCTCTTGCCTATATGGGGTCCTTTGCCTCACTGAGTAGCACCTGGGAGTCCAAGCTACCCTCCTCAGTCATCTCTAGGTGCATTAAAAAATTACAAAATTCCCATCATGTTTATTTTGACTTTGCAGGAACCTGGGGAAAGGATGATTTTCGACCTTTTCTAATTCATTTTTATTTTTATTACTACACTCTAATCTCTCTACAGCCCTTTCATGGTATTATGGGAGTTGATTAAGAGGTTGAACAGCTGGGCAAATTCTAGCCGGGGAACTGGGTGCTAATCCCCCTTGTTAGCTGAAATCCTACAATGCGGAAGGGAACAGGGAAATCTGCCATTCTCACTTTTGCTCCCTACACACTGTTCTCAAAAGTTCCTCTTCTTCTCAAGCCTCCAACCCAATCTCACTTCCCTATACTCTTATATCTTCCTGGCAGCAAACTCCAGCAAATCTATTCTGCCTCATGTTCCACTGGGGAAGAAGAGGGTGTGGACTGGGGGGAATAATGTTCCCTAATTTGGGAGCTGGAGAATTTAACCCCTATTGTTCTCAGCTTGGAGATCCCTTGACAGTAATCCAGCACACTCATCTTAGAGCTGAAGGGTCAGACCCTAAAGGAAGTGGAGGAAGGGAATTTCCTGGTGTCATGCACCTTGCTGTTCTACAGACCATCATGTTAGGCCTTACATCTCCATCACTCCTCGTCCATATTCAGACGCGGTAGTGGGGGCAGACATCACAGAGAGCACAGACTGAAAGATGTGGGCTTGACTTTGGCCCCAAATGTGGGACAGAGCACAAGCTTCCTCCCCAATTTGCTGCTTCCTCCAATTCACTGAATTGACATAAAATGTGTCCTCAAGACAAGTCCCAAGGGCCAAGCAGTAATTTTGAGAACACAGATGCAGATGGAATTAGACTGAAAGAGAAACCAGAGCAGAGCAAACTGCCTTCAAAGAGAGTGGTAAGCATTGCTGTTTGTAAAGAAGCCCTGACAAGACTTTCTTTTCTCTATTGTATGTTCTTGGTCCCTTTGTTGAAAATTAGCTGTTCATGGATGTGTGGTTTTATTTCTGGGCTCTCATTTCTGCTCCATTGATCTGTGTGTCTGTTTTTCTGCTAGTACCATGCTGTTTTGATTTCTATAGTTTTGTAGTATATTTTTGATTCAGGAGTGTGATATCTCCAGCTCCATTCTTAAAAAGACAAGAAATAACTAGTGTAGGAGAGGATGTGGAAAAAGGAACCCTCATACACTGCTGGTGGGAATGTAAACTGGTGCAGCCACTATGGAAAACAGTATGGAGGTTTCTCAAAAAGTTAAAAATAGAGATGCCACATGATCCAGCTACTCCGCTTCTGGGTATTTATCCAAAGAACATGAAAACACTAATTCAAAAAGATACATGCACCCCTATGTTCACTGCAGCATTATTCACAATAGCCAAGACTTGGAAGCAACCCAAGTGCCCATCAATGGATGAAGGGATAAAGAAGATGTGGTATATATACACACAGTGGAATACTACTCAGCCATAAAAAATACAAAATTGTGCCATTTGTGACAACATCGATGGATCTTGAGGATATTATGCTAAGTGAAGTAAGTCAGAAAGAGAAAGACAAATACCATATGATTTCACTCACATGTGGAAGATGAACAAACAAACACATAGATAAGGAGAATAGGTTGGCGGTTACCAGAGGGGAAAGGGGGTAGGGGGAGAGTGAAAGGGTAACGGGGAACGTACGTATGGTGATGGATCGAGACTAGACTATTGGTGGTGAACACGATGCAGTTTATACAGAAGCCAAAATATAATGACGTGCACCTGAAATTTACACAGTATTACAAACCAATGTGACCTCAACAAAATAATGAATAAAGAAGTGCTGGAGAACTTTCAGAGTCAATAAAGAAATTAAACAAAGGATTGTTGGGCTGGTCAGGTCCCTTCTTACTCTTTAGATACATACAGAGGAATTGAGGTAAAGCCTGGGAGGTCCCAAGAGAAAGTGCCTGATCTGTCTGGGGAGGGCTTCTGGCATGGGTTTGGGAGCTGAAGAGAGAATCAGAGTAGAGGCTACAGGGGATCTGGACTCCCACAAATGATACGGAAGAAGGGCACATGCAAGGAGAGGTCACGCTACGTTAGGTTGGCGACTGTCTGGTCTGCCTGCTGTTCCCTGCTCAGGTTCCCTAAGAGGACACCTGCCTGTCTCCACCTCCGCCTGGTGACGCAGTCCTGCAGGGGGCCTTTCCACCCCAAGGGGCGAGCCAGAGGAGAAAGCGACTTGCACTACAGACAGGATCCCCCCGTCAGCTATCTATGTACAAAAATCCACTTCTTTCATCTATTAATATGGGCTGACAACCGAGCATCTCAAGGCATTTGAAGTGAGCCAATGGCAAAAAGAAAGATACCAGGAAATCAAAACAGAATGGCAGACTCTAGAAGAAATAGAAACAATTAACTTGGGGAAGAAAATTATTTTTTGCTAATTGTTTTTCTCAGGGAGATTTGACAGCATATCGTACACATGGAAAAAAGACTAGGCTTCCCTGTAGAAGGAATGAGTCAAAAAGTGAGAAAACATCTTTGGAAATTGAAATTATAATTGCCTTAAATTTTTTAAAAAATCAAAAGAACTGTTCAATATCAGTTGAAGATACTGAATACTGAATTAGTGACCTGGAAGATAAATAGCTAACAGGAATTTATCATTCCTTATGAACTCATTTGTATACCTATTTACACCTAAAATGCAGGTATTATTATGAGAATGCTCATTTTATAGTTGAACAATCATAGACCACAGAGAGATTAAGGAAATACCCCAAGGTCACGGAGAAAGCAAAGGTCAAATATGGAATTCTGTCTCTGGCCATCTGTAGTGTAGAAAAAGATAAATATGTGAAACTTACAGAAAGAAAAGTTAAGAGATGTGAGAAGATCCAGAAATCCATCATCCATCTTATAGGAATGTTAGAAACGATGAGATAATGAAGAAAAAGAAAGGAAGAAATAGTAGAAGAAATTTTCCTTGGGTGAAGATCAGAATCTTCAGCTATATGAGAACAATTTTTGGAAAAAAGAAATAAAACACCTACCTGGAAACAAGCTCTATGTAAGATACAAAGATAATGAGAAATGCCAAACATTGCAGAGACCTGAAAATACCATCTACAAAAGAACAGAAATCAGAGTCTTGTGTAATGCTGCATGGTTGGGGTCGATGGTGACTGCAAAATTTATAGAGAAGATGATTTAATCTCAGAAGTCTATTTCTGGGTAAGTTCTCAATCAAATGAGAATGCAAAAGGAAGAGATCTTTGGATGCAAGTCAGGTCACGTAAGTCCTCTGCCAAAACTCTCTAGAGGTTTCTATTTCACTCCAAGAAATTCAGTTCTTACAAAGGCCCACAAGGCTCTCTATATTTTGCATATTGTTCGCATCTCTTAAATCTCTGTCTGATCATATTGTCCACCTTGCTGCTCCTAGATGTGCTCCAACTCAGGCCTTTGCAGTTCCTTTTCCAAAAACTCTCTTCCCCAACATCCACATGGCTCAGTCCCTCACACCCATGAGGTCTAGACTCAAATGCCACCTTATTGGTGCTCCTTCCCTGGGCACTCTATGTAAAATTACCTTTCTCTCACCTCTGCATTATTAATAATATTCTTCTCCCCCATTTCATCTTCCTCCACAGCATGTATTACATAGCATACGCAGCATATTATGTAATTTGCTGATCTTGTTTCTTGCCTGCCTCCACCCACTGGAATATAACTTAGAGGAAGGTGTGGATGTTGTTCTGTTAGCTCACTATTATCTCCGAAGCATCTAGAACAGGGCCAGGCACAGAGCAGATGCTCAACATGTATTTGCTGAGTGAATGTTGAATGATCTGCAAGAATATCCCTAGGGAATTTCAGAGGCAGGGGGTAAAGTTTCCAAAACAGGCAGCTGAGGATTGACTTAAGCTGTACTTGGATAAAGCCAGCCTTTTTAACTCTGCTGTATTGTTTAACTCTGTATCTATTACCTTTATTCTCTACTGAATGTATAAAAACACAAAATGGTAGTTAACTTGTAATTTACCAGACCAGTGATGTTAGTCCATATTTGAAAATTTATTCATTTTTGTGTCGACTGTAATAGCTTCTCAATCAGAAACCTAGAACGATGGAGATTAGCATGACTGACTATCAGGTGATGCTTTTCCCCGGAAATCAGTATGGCAGATCCGAGCTGGTTTCAAACTTTTTTTTCCCACTAAAACCCTTTGAAATGCACTGCAATATACAAATACATATCCCCCAACCTTTAAGGAAACGACCCAGCACTCCTATTCCTATCCCACAAACCTAATCCATATGCATTTTTCTCCATCTCACTTAGTGGTGACTCCATTCTGCTATGTGCTGTGCTCTCTTGGGAGCTCTCCTGTTGGGTCTGCCCCTCCCTCACTGCCCTCCAGCCACCTGCTTCCCTTCCTTGGAAGCTGGCACTCTCCTCCTCAATGCCTTTACCCCGATGTCCCCTCTGGCTGACATGCTGTTTCTCGAGAAGGTCAGAAGAATAAACTTCCTCCTTTCCTTCATCTTTGTCAAACCTCCTATCTCATCGAGGGCCACGCTGCCCACATCCCACCACAATCTCACCCACCCCTCCTTGCGCCTCTTCTTACTTTTCACAGCATGAATTACCTTCTATAATATAATTTGCTTATGTATTATGGTTCTTGTTTATTTTATGTCTACCCACGTCAGAATCCATGTTCCACGAGGATAGGAATCTGGGTCTGTTTTGCTCACTGATGCATTCTCAATCCTTACTACTGCCTCACACACAGTAGGCACAAATAAATAATTGCTGACTGAGTGATTCTTCCTATTCACTTAACATTTTTTCACTGGCTGATAGATTCCATGCTAATTATCTGCTCTTAGAATCGGCCAGTCATCAGTATTCTTTTGAGATACATTCTAGCTCAGCTAGGCTCAGAAAATAGAATTATCAATAATTTCTGACTTCTATGTAAATCAGAAATTTTCTATGACAGTGATTAACTGGCAGAAAGGTATTTATATGGAGGCATGTCGACTCAAAATTCTATTAATAACAAATGTCGGCTTTAAGAAATCGGTAATGTAAAAGTACCAGCATATATCCATTACAATAGCAGCTCTAATTCTTTTTGAGTAGAATAAAATATGCACTAAATTATAGCTTAACTCATAGCATATTCTTTTAGGGCATATTTATCATATACTCTTCATTTCAAGGGAAAAAAATGATATTTAGAACATTGTTATCAAAAAAGCAATTTAATTATAGATAGACCAAATGTAAATTTGGTTATTAATTATTAAATAATCACTTTCAAAACTTTTTACAGTAATATATTCCCATTTAAAAGAAGTATATGTACTTACTAAGACACGAAGGCATACTTTCTGGATGAAACAGTGGCCTCTTCCTGGGTATCTGCTGCCATTGTGAGACTGAGAACATCTGGGGCTGTGAGTCGACTCCCTCAACACCTAGCCCCACAGCGTGCACCGTGTACTGCACAGGCTGGAATCTAACACGCGACATGTCTCGACGCCCTGCAACTAGGGGTCTGAATGTGACTCAGGTTTCACCAGCTGCGTGCACTCACTGGAGGGTGATTTTAGTACTGAGGTAAATAAGAAAAGCAGCAGGCAGCCAGGCATCCATTGGTTGGTGCAGGTGGGTGGTTCGAAACTTTATCTCTTGTAGGGAGCGTCTGGATTATCACAGGAGCATCACTTACCTGGGTGGCTGGCCAAGTCCTGTGACGAGGCTTTGGGGGTCTCTCAGCCCAGTCAATTCAGTAAGCCATTTAACATCATATACTAACCTTGGTAAAGTGGATTGTTTCTTGGCAATTTGACTCTGACCAGTACAGAACCCCAGGACTGGTAGTCATTAATGCATGAGTGAGAACAAGCTCTGGTCTTCAGTGGAGTGTACTATTCCAGAATTATACCATACCTGGAAGCAGCTCAGTGAGTTCAACTGTCTCATGTTACAGGTGATGAAAATGGGAACCAGCTACTTTCTCAACTGGATTGATGATAGAACCATATCTAGACTCCAGGCGTCTGACTACCTCTTAAAGTAATTCTTGCAATGGAGCATAGACTTGGCCTGAGAGCCTTAATTACACTGCTAATTGATGACTTTGTCAAATGCATATGTTGGTAGAAAAGTCAGAAAAACAGAGAAGGAAAACTTGGAAGTTGCGATCATACAATGCTGCAGTCTACACGTTTTAAGAGAGTCATTCTAGAAATGAATGATACAACTGTACACTGTGGATATCAGCAATTCCTAAAACAGGGAGTAGTGAAAAGAAAGTGGGCTCTCTGGAGACCACTGCATAACAAGTTCCCAAACTTAATTTAAATCTAATTCAATAAAACACATCATACTTAGACACAAGAAGACAAGACAATAGTTAGAGGACACTGAAAATTTGTCTTGGGTTTGGAGGTTGCCTTAAAGTTCAACACAATGAAAAATGTGAAAACAAGACGCCCTTGATTCATCGCTTACTCTGAACTTGTTGAGATAATTAAATTTTAAACTAATGTTTACTCCTGAAGTATTACCTATCGCCTGCAAGAGTTTGGCTTACCATAATATGGCTGTGATATTACTTATTAGAGTGTGATGATTTAATACACTCGTATATCTTTTTATATTCCTCCTGCTTAAACACAGAGAAAAAAATTAATGTATGCCTGGTAGCCTGAGAGCCACAGAAATCTCAAGAATGTGTGTTCTAGTGGAATAATACATTTTCTACTTTATCAGTAGATTACACACTGTAATATGGTAGAGAATATCAATACAATGGTTTCTATGCAGAGCCTTACCAACCCTTGTAGAAATATATCTGTTAACACAGAACTATATTAATGATACAATCAATGAAAAAGCATGGTACAAAACAGCACATAAAGCATAAACCCATTTTTGTAACTATGTTGTGCCTACATCTGTAGCCAGATCCACATTAACATCCATGCTAAATGAAAGGGTTTAGGAATATGTGCCAACATGGATGGTAGAATTACAGATACTTTTTTGTCTATACTTTTTTCTAAATTTTATTCAGGAAATATATATTGTTTTTATAATAAGAAAAAAAAGAGGTACTATTTGGAGGTGGAGGAGGTATCCATCGCCGGGGCTTTGACTTCTGAAGTCAGCTCGGCTCGGCTGGAAGGAAGGGATGGCTAGGAAGCAGGCTGCACAAGGTCCACCAGCCAAGGGCCAGGGCTGCCCTGCTAAGTCCCCTGGCAGGCACTGAGGGAGCCTGCATACCAGCGAGGCACTTTAGGGGGCCCAGTGTGTGCGCTGTCGTAGTCATGTGCTTTCAGGAAGCTCTGCCCCAGGCAAGGAGCCACCTGCCCAAGGACAGTCCACCTGTTAATGAAAGTTTTCTTCTGAAAAGCATTTACTTTCATCTCACTCTGGCAGGGTCAACCTTAAAGAAGGCACAGCTGTTGTTTAATAGGATACCTTTCAGAAACCCCACCATCTTAATACCACCTGGGGCAAGAAATCACCTTCCGTTTTCACTGTAATCCACAGAAATAAGCACCCCCAAACCCTTATTTTTCCTGCCCGTCCTATCATGAAAGAAAATTTTATTTCTCATAACTTTGAACCTCATCTGGATTTAAAAAATATAACTTTCAATCTCCCCAGCCCTAACCAGAGGCAGGAAGCCTAAGCACAGTTTCTCTAATTTAGTTTTAGTTTTGTGTCCTTAATACAGAAAAGGAGATTTAGGGGTGAAGGCAGGTGTGTGGAAGGTGTTACCTGAAAATCCACATGGGATGGTTAACTTTACATGTCGACTTGGCTGGGCCATGGTGCCCAGTCGTTTGGTCAAACTCCAGTCTAAAAGTTGCCATGGACGTGTTTTTTGGATTTGATTAATATTATAGTCAGTTGGCTTTGAGTAAAGTAGAGAGCCCTCCATGATGGGGGTGAGCCTTATTAAACTGGTTAAAGGCCTTAAGAAAGAAAATTGAAGTTTCCTGGTGAAGAAGGAATTCTGCCTCAAGACTGTAACAGAAATCCTGCCTGATAGTCCAGTCTGCTGGCCTGCTCTGTGGATTTCGGCCTCAAGGCAGCAACATCAACTCCTACCTGAAAAGCGGGAAACGACAGTCTCTTCAATGAATGGTGCTGGGAAAACTGGACAGCCACACGCAAAAGAATGAAACTGGATCACCATCTTATACTATATACAAAAATTAACCCAAAATACATTAAAGACTTGAATGTAAGACCTGAAACCATAAAATTCCCAGAAGAAAAACGTGGTAAGCTCCTTGACATCGGTCTTGGCAATCATTTTTTGGATCTGAAACCAAGAGCAAAGGCAACAAAAGCAAAAATAAACAAGTGGGACTACATCAAACTAAAAGGCTTCTGCACAGGAAAGGCTTCTGCAAAGGAAACCATCAACAAAATGAAAAGGCAACCTACTGAATGGGAAAAATATATTTGAGAACCATATATCTGATAAACGGTTAATATCCAAAATATATAAAGAAACCATACAACCCAATAGCAAAAAAAAAAAAAAAAAAAAAAAATCTGATTAAAACCTAGGCTGAGAACTAGAGAACTGTAGCATTTTCCATTTTTGCAGAGAAGACATACAGACGGCCAACAGGTACCTGGAATGGTGCTCAACATCACTAACCATCAGGGAAATGCAAATCAAAACCACAATGAGATATCACCTCACACCTGTTAGAATGGCTATTACCAACAGGCAAAAAATAGCAAGTGTTGGCGAAGATGTGGAGAAAAGGGAACCCTTGTGCACTGTAGGTAGGAATATAAATTGGTGCAGCCACTAAATTAAGAATAGAGGGGTCAACCCTGTGGTGAATTAAGTTCACATACTCCACTTAGATGGCCCAAGATTTGGGGTTTGGATCCCAGGCACAAACCTACACACTGCTCATCAAGCCATGCTGTGGCAGCACCCTGCATACAAAATAGAGGAAGATTGGCACAGATGTTAACTCAGTGACAATCTTCCTCACCAAAAAAATAATAAAATAAGAGTAGAGCTACCATATGATCCAAAAATTCTACTTCTGAGTATTTACCCAAAGAAAATAAAAAAGCTGATTCAACAAGATTTATGCACCCCTATGTTCATCACAGAATTATTTACAATAGCCAAGATATGCAAGCAACCTAAGTGTCTGTTGATGGAGGTGTAAATAAATGAGAGAAACACACATACACACACACACCAGGACTATTATTCAGTCATATAAAAGAACGAAATCTTGCCATTTGCGACAATATGAGTGGATCTTGAAGGCATTATGCTAAGTGAAGTAAGTCAGAAAAAGGCAAATACAGTATGATCTCACTTGCATGTGGAACCCAAAACAAACAAACCAACAAAACTGAGCTCAGAGATACAGAGAACAGATTGGTGCTTGCTGGTGTGTGTGTGGGGGGGGGGGGGAGGTGAAATAGGTGAAGTTGGTCAAAAGGTACAAACTTCCAGCTATAAAATAAGTAAGTCCTGGGGAGGTAATGTCCAGCGTGGTGACTATAGTTAAATGAACTATATTGTGTACCTGAAAGTTGCTAAGAAAAAAAAGAAAACACCAGCAACATCAACTCTTACCTGAATTCCCTGACTGTCCATGAGCACTGGGGTTTGCCTGACAGGTGGTGCAGGGCAGACTCCTCATGGAAGATGAGAGTGGGAAGAGGGGCCTCAGGGACCTGGGGCCCCTGGTGTTTCTCATCCCAGGATTCCCTGCCAACCTTGTAGAATTCCCGGGATCCCACCAGACGGGGCTTCCTCTGGGAAAAGTGGTGTGATTCTGCCATTCTTGGGCTGCCCTGATGCTCATCTCCTCTTTGCCCCTCCATCGGGACCCGTACCTACGTCCCACACACACCTGAAGCCACATGGCCAAAAAAAGTCCTCTCCCTCTCTCCCTACGTATCCTATTGGTTCTGTTTGTTTGGAGAACCCCGACTGACACACCTACTTTTACCCAGCTGTGAGTAAGAGCTGTGGATTTTCAGGCGTTGTGGAGTCAAGAGAAAGTTGAGGGAACCAGTGGTCTTGTCTTGAACCATCCCATCCCTTTTCTAAGCCTCAGGTTTCCTGTCTGTGAAACGCTGATCGTAGCACTTACCCAAAGGATGTTGCAAGGACTAAAAGCAAAGCACAAGGACAGTACCGGGAGGGGTGAGTACTCAGCAGCCATGGCTTAAAAAATGAAAGACTAAGCCCTGTCGAGACACTATTGGGATACTCCACGTTTTTCCTCTCTAAATGTCATTGTTTGGGCCCTTCGCTGGCCTAGGCACCAGAAATTCTGCAGGGCTTATCCTGGTTATCCCGGTGTTCCCAGTATTACACGAGACACCCGGGGATGCAAATCTCTGTTCACCGTGCACTTGAAAGAGAGCACCCAGGCTGCATGAACCCGGCCGCCCAGGCTGAGTCTGTGACGTGATTAACGTCTGTCCAAATCAGCCCTACGGTAATAGTCATCCAATTATGTGATACTGCAAAACATTATTAGGAAAAGTCATAAAGATAAAAATTATGCCCACTTCTGCTCACGCAAGGGCTTTGGATAAATCACCTCCTAGAAGTAAAATAATTGACTAATAGCCTCAATCATGTAAGTTTATTCTTCTCATATTTTCATGCCAGGAAATGTTGTAATCAATAATATAAATTTCTGAAGGTAGGTAATATGTTAATATATTTAGTCATTTCATATAAATATTTACAATATACCGAAATGATAATTTGCTTTCTCACTGAATTTACTTACAATTATAAAGGAACTGGAATTTTGCATTCTATTGTGGTTACTAATTATAACTTTAGTTTTTTTAGAACTTGAATTTCCACTAATTTGTGAAGTCACATAAGAATTAGAAAAAGTATTTCCCTGGGAAGTAACTGGAAGGGGATGCATCTATGTGTGTGTATATTATTACATGTATAATATATGTAATATAATATACACATAGATAAGGGTATGTAGATATGTATAAGAATATATTCTAGTATTAATGTCATGGAAACATGGAGAAATACACACACACATAAATTGTCCCCAGTGTTCTCATCTCTACAGTATCAGAGTCCTAGAGAGTTTTAGAGACTACATTTTCCCAGACTTCATTGCAACCTGATGGGACACATGGTTTTGACTTAGTTTTGGTCAATGGGATGTGAGTGGAAGCAATACGAACAAGTCACACTTTATACAGGAAACTGTTGACCATCCTCTTTTCTCTTTTCCCCCTTCTGCTGGCTGGGAAAGGGTTACCAGTGGAGCATCTGCCTTTGATCCAGAGATGGAAGCCAAGTAGAGGATGACAAAGTAGTACTCCTCAGGTGACTATGTGTGGAACAAAGTCACCCACCCTCTCTGGTCTGCCTGCCTACCCACAGACTGGAAGGAGGAGGAAAGGAAGCTTCTTCCTTGTTTGAGCCCCTTGGTTTTTAGGTGTGGCTGTTACAGTAGCTTGCTCTATTCCCTAAATGTCACAGAGCCCATTTACAGTCAGGAGATTCCTGTCCCCAAATTATTAGATAAGTTTTTGCCCATGAAAAATATTCCAAACCATTGGAACCATAACTGATTACTTCTTGTCAACTGAAAATGACTCATACCTCAACACATACCTGATCTGCCACCCAACTTTCTTGGGTGGAAAACAATTCTTTCATGATTTCTACCAAAGGTATCATAGGTTTTTGAACCTGATGGCCCATATATGTTCAACTGTTTTGTTTCTTCTGCTTTTCACAGATCTGAAGTGAAATGGCATTTTCCTTAAAAATATTTCATTGCCTCAATTGCAATTATCTTGGTTTCATGTCACAGAAAACTAGACTCAAACTGACTGAACAATTAGACAAACCTGTTGAGTTACTTAGCTGAAGAATCCAGCGTCAGCGCTGACTTCAGCTGTGGCTTAAGTCAGAAGCTCCACAATGCAGCAAGGATATGTTTTATTCTTCCCGTTTCTCCAGGCTGCTTGCGCACGTGAGAGTTTCATCCTAATGCTGGCTCCCCAGGGTCACGAGATGGTTGCGGGCAGCAACCAGGACTGCACACTGTCTTACTCAGGCCACGAAAGGGGAAATAAGTTGCTCCAGAAACAGCCCTGAGGTGTGGTTTCACTGGACAGCCCTAGGCCATCTGTCAGGTGGCCATGATTTAGGCCAGTGAATGTGTCCCATCGCTTTGGTTAGGAATGAGGTCAAACTTACACAAAACACACACGGAGGGATGAGTGGTTTTGCTTAGGACAGTTGTGCTGTTCTCCCCAGAAGGAACGGAAATATATGCTGGGCAGCAAAACACCACTTATGTATTTCAGCCCCCGTTTATGTGGAAGGTCTCTAAGTGATTCCAATGTGCTTAACTGAGATATGATTCTAATAGTGTTTCTGTGTGAGAGGCATTCTATTTGTTAATAAAAGAGAACATCTTTATACCACCACACTATTTCATTAAAAACTAAGTTATCAGGAAGAAATCAAATCCATTTGATATTTTGAATAATGATAAAAGGCATAATATATTTTAAAGAAAAATTTCCTAAATGTATCTATTTCCATGAGGTTGAATGTTTCCACAAATGGAAAGTCTAATCATGCAAATTCCACTGAGAAGCTGAAGAATAAGATTCCAAAATGTTCACTATATGTAAACTGAAGATAACAAATATCACCATTAAGAAGATTGTTAATTTTCCTGCTTTCTTTATATACCCCTGGTACTATCAAGAGCCTGAAAATTATGTACTAAATGTTTATACTTTCCACTTTTGATGGGCTTTGTATTACTATATGAAATAAATGGCTTTTAAAAATTATTTTAAAAATAACTTCTTATCTTCTCCCACTTTAATCAGAAAAAAGGGAAAGATAAGGATGAAAGGTTTCAAGAGACATGTTAAGGACTTGATTACATACTCACTATCAACATAAATCCCACAACAATCAATGAGACTTCATCAACACAAGAGACTGAAACCTCTCCATAGTGAGTTCTGTTTTCTATCGCAGTCTCCTATCTAAATTATGGTGACTTTTTTTGTTGTTTTTCAACACAGAGTGACTAGGCTATCCCAAATTGCTCACTACTCGTAGGAGGATTATGTCCAGAATATGGCCTTCTCCCTCTTCAGCTCAACACGTGGAAAGCTTTACTCTCATTATGAAGCAGGGCAGCTATTCCACAGTGAGCACCAGGGCCTCAGCAATGTAAGAATAGTTCATATAATTAAAAAAGAATGAAGGCAACCGTAGCATCACTGTCCCATTTCCACGTTGAAAGCATCAGTTACAGATGGAGCTGAGATTAGAACTCGAGTTCATTTGACTCCCTATCCCACACAGCTACCTGGACCACGTTGATCTGATGGCTCAGGTTCACTGCACTCAGCCTCAACGGTGGAGGAACTGCGAAGTTAAGAAGTCTCTTGGCCGAGTTTAGCATCTACAGTATCTCTTAAAAGGCGTCTGTGACCTGGAGCTAGGATTCCCAGTCCTTCCCACATATTAGACACAATAAATATTTGTTAAAAAAGTGATTTTCATGCTTATAATGTATATTTAGTGTCGTATATTAAAATATTCTATGTTTGAAAGTGATCTTTATATATATATATATTCAGTGTACTAAAAAAAGAAAGATCTGGGGCCGGCCCTGTGGCCAAGTGGTTAAATTGGTGTGCTCCGCTTTGGTGGCCCTGCAGATCCTGCGTGTCGACCTAGCACTGCTCATCAAGACATGCTGTGGCAGCATCCCACATAGAAGAACCAGAATGATTTACAGCTAGGATACACGACTGTGCATTGGGGCTTTGGGGAGAAAAAAAAAGAGGAAGGTTTGCAATAGATGTTAGCTCAGGGCCAACCTTCCTCACCAAAAAGCATACGTTACAAAAAAAACAAAAGAAGCATCAATTTTAGGAAACCTGGATTTTAAAATCTCTTGCTCATATACCAAAGCAGGAATGCATTTAAGGTTTTTGCTTTTTTTTTTTTTAAAAAAAAAAGCCTAATTAATTTTAAAAAAGCACATTTACACATACCATGTAATTTTCTTACAGAAGGTTAACAAAGCCTAATCATAGTCTATTGTTTTGCTCTTTAGAAAGAACATCATGGATTTATTTAGACATTCTTTGATGAAGATAATTATTAAACAGATTTGTGTATTATACTGCCATGAGGATCCTTGATGAATTAATACAAGTTTTGAGAGACTGGAGAATTGGGCCAGATTCACGTTCAAGTGAGGTAATGGGACCGGATGAAGCTTACTTCCATTTTGTTTTTTTTCTGATAGGAAGGTTTTCCTACTGGATATGCACTCGGTCTGCAGTTACACTCTGTTGCTCCCCTAGTGGAAGACTAAGCACACTGAAATTCTGACGTGATTTGCCATCAGCTATTTAGACATTCTGTTTGTCTTCTACGTGGCACTAGCACACTGGTGCTTTCCTTTTTTGTGTGTGAGGAAGATTGGCCCTGAGCTAACATCTGTTGACAATCTTCCTGTTTTTCTTTATTTCCTCCCCAAAACCCCAGTACATAGTTGTATATCCTAGTTGCAAGTCGTTCTAGTTCTTCTGTGTGGGATGCTGCTCCAGCGTGGCTTGATGAGCAGTGTGTAGGTCTGCGCCCAGGATCTGAGCTGGTGAACCCTGGGCTGCCAAAGCAGACCACGCAACCTTAAGCACTACGCCACGGGACTGGCCCCACACTGGTCATTTCTACACTACAAAATAGTACAGGAGCTAACAAATAATTCATGATGCATGTTTTCCAGAAGCGAGGTCCTTTACAACAGAAGTCCCTTGAGGAAAGTGCCTTTTCCAGCTTCATAACATAGAACACCGGAAAGCTTCTGGAAGACTGCTGAATCCATTGAATTCTCCTGATGAGCAAATGGCTCTGACCAGTGACGATAACTGAAATAAGCTGGTTTGGGAACAAAAGCTTTTACTTACTGAGCTACTCTTCAAAAGATGATTTACCTTCTTTTGGGAAGGAGCAGAGAACACAAATGCTTTTTATCAGATTTTTAGTGCTAGTTGGGACAGGAAAAATAAGGCCCAATAAAAGTAGTAGGTGGCAGAAGTATGACTTCAACCTCAGCCTGTCAGGCTGTTCACACCACTATCCAGGTAAATGCAATTTACAGCTCTTTACAGCCAAATGCTCGAAAGGGCATGGCCAGAAAGGCAGACCTCAGCCAAGGAACAGCGGCAGCGGCAAAATAATGTGAAAAATGTAAAAATATGAAATGCAAACAATGTTAATAAGCGTAAAAAGTAACAAAATTATTATCAAGATTGATCACTGTTATAAAATAACGTCCTTCAGTTATTATCATTTTTGAGACAATATTCAATTTATGCAGATTTGTTTGCTTCAGATAGCCTGGCTAAAAAAAGGACTTTTTTGAAGTTTATTTCTTTTTGTTATCTCTGTCTCTCTTTTTTTTTTTTGGTGAGGAAGATTGGCCCTGATCTAACATCTGTGCCAACCTTCCTCTATTTTGTACATCGGATGCCTGCCACAGCATGGCTTGATGAGTGGTGCCTAGGTGTGCACCTGGGATCTAAATCGGCGAACCCTGGGCCACCAAAGTGGAGTGCGTGCACAAAATCACTACACCACCAGGCTGGCCCCTGACATCTGTTTCTTAATGGGATCATGGTAATCTGTGTTTTTTTAAATATGACTATTTCTATATTCTCTAGCTGAAGATGACTTCATTCTGTATTTATTAATTTCATAATACATTTAGCAACTAGGAAAAAATAAACTTTTTAGTCAAGAAAAAGTATATGAAGTACACGATTTTCTGCAAACTGCTCTGCAGCATTGCAAGGAGAACTGGCACATGTGAAGAGGCTGATGGACGGGTAAAGCCAAGCTTAGATTATTTTAGCAGCCGTGGTATGGAACATACACGCAGATCTCAGGGAGAGATGACAATTCACGGTCATACGACAAATCAGCACTCCAGGTGACCAGACCACTCTGACCGAAGAACACCTTATCATGACAGACTTGCAATCAGAGATTAGAAGATTAGGCTGACGACGCATATTCTACAAGTAAAAGTGTACATTGATTCTACAAATAACTGTACATGTACAGAGCCATGATTCTCAACTAGAGCTGATTTCGCTTCCCGGGGAATATTTGGCAATGACTAGAGATATTTTTGATTGTCATAATTGAGAGGGTGCTAGTGGCATCTAGTGGGTAAAGCTCAGGGATACCGATAAACATCCTACAATGCCACAGGACAGCCTCCCATAAAAATGAATTATCCAACCTAAAATGTCAATAGTGTCAAAGCTAAGAAACCCCATTATAGCAGAATAGTTTGCTGAGATGTTGATTTGTTTCCTGTTTTTCTAGTGTTTTTTCTTCCCCCCCTCAACCAGGTCACAGACCTCCCTAGTGCTAGACTGTGTTCAAATTCAGGTTCTGGCACTGACTGTGTGATCTCAGGCATGCAACTCAACCTGTCCTGTCCTGTCCTTGGCTTTGTCATCCACAGAAGATCTCCATCATAGACTTTTCTTTTATAAAAGTCTAAACTCATTGAGGAAGAATCGAAGGTCGGGCAGGAATGAGGCTGGGAGTGAGGGGAGGGGTAAGAGAAAGAGATGAACTATGAGCTTGGACTAGAGAGCCAGAGAGATCCCTCAGAAGTAAGAACGAGGCAGAGGGCCACATAGGCCTGTGGAGTGCTCCCTCACAACACTGCCAGGATCCGGAGGAAGTCAGGAGCACGGCTGCGTAGCAGCCCATGTGCCCAGATCCAGAGCTGGGAAGGATTTCCACGCCTAGGAGGGAAAGGAAGTAGCAGAGACCCTGCTGCTCATCCTCGGAGCCAAAGCGACGTCATCAGTGGAGTCCCCAGATGTCTTCAGCAGACCCCTGGGACCTCTAGAGACCGGGATGAGCAGGAGAGCAGGTGGGAGAAAGAGAATAATGTATGTATAATAATAGTAAACTGAAGTTCCAGGGGCCTCAGTAGGATAAGGGTCTGGAATCCGATTAAATTTGACTTTAAGGAAAATGAATGATGAGACATTTCTTGCCATCCAGAGTTGGTGGTGCATAAATTATGTCCACTAGCCACCCACTCCCATATCACCTCCAACTGCTACTAGTATTGACTAACTTCCTACTTCACTTGCTTGAGGATCAACTCCTAAGTCATTTGATATAAACCACGTTAAAGCCAGTTCACTTTCCAAATGTCATCAGAACCATAAAAAATTCATATGTTGATTGTGATATTTGGCACCTCCTAATAGGAACTCATTTTAAAAGAAAGATATCTTTTAGATGAAAATGGACAGATAATGAAACAGTAAGACAAAATACACATATTTGCTTAAACTTGTTTGAGGCAGGCTACAAGTAACTTATTTAAATACAAATTTTTCCTAGAAATTTCCAGAAAAGTGAATTACCAGAAAATAGAAGGATAAAAAAATAAAAGATTGAATTATTGAGCCACTGGGTAAGTTTTTACTGAAACAAATATGTTTTCAGTGTTATTTTTTGGTTCCTTAATGATAAATGTAGTTGGTTAGGAGTTTCCACATGTTTTCTTTATTATATTATAGAAAAGAGTAGAATATTACTCACACAATAATTTTATTACGTTTAGACATTTTTAATCAAAAGGCTGCAAGAAATCTAATAAAAACAAACAAAAAATCCCAAACTAAAATTCAACAACAAGCAGAATTTATGCTCTGTCCTAGACCTTTAACAAATTAAAATGTGAAGTTTCAGGGAATCTAGGGTACAAACAAGAATTGTAACTTCATAACGTATTATTATTCTGTGCCTGGCATCTGCATGTATAATTTAAATATTAATGACAGCACCATGCAAACCTTGAGAGAGAGGTTCTGTTAATTAGTTTGCCTACAAGTTCTCCCACTGTCACCACCTGATAATTCTTAAACGCAAATGCTTCTGCCTTAATAGATGCCACTGTATAATTAAAAATGTATTTTGCACGAACTCAGTTGGATATATAGAGGACAAAGTGAGCCCTTCTGAGGGCAGAGTCAAGAGGAGCCCTGCAGTGACCCTTCCTCATGAGTTCACAGTCACCACTGGATGGAACTAAGGATGGCAGCTACAGGAAAGACCGGTTACATCTTTAAGCCATCTTAGGAGACGAGGAAAGGTTTTTCAATTGGATAAAAGCCATAGATTTGTCATAATAAATATCCAAAGGTTCATTGTCAATTGAGACATTTTTTTCCTTAACCAACATATTAAGAAAATATGATCATGGAGACAGAAGGTAAGGACATTTTACTTGACCGACAATCAGCACACGCTAGCTATGATGTGTATAATTAAATCTGTAAAAATAATTGGTTTAATGTAGTCATCTAAGCAGATGCTATAGAAAACAGTTTTTTCATACCTACTTTGCTCAATGAAAATTAGCTTCTCTTGATATATTGCATGAGCTAAATTTCATTGTAGTAAATATTATAATTTTATAGTTATGACCCATTTCTTTCAACTGAATGAAGCAGAATTTCAGTATACCTGCAACATTCGGACTCTCTAAAGTTCAGTGGAGCTGAATTTCACATGTGCGTGCCCCAACCTAGGTTATGCCACCTTCCTTACAGACATCAGCAGCTTTTCATCTGTTAGTTTTTTTGAGGACAACATCCGAGCACTTTAAGATTTTCATTTTGAGAATAACATGCAAATGAGTTCATACAGAGCATATTTTTCCTGTTGAAACTGTTTTCCTGAAAATGAATATACAATATAACACAATGCCTTTTTTTTTAACAAAAAATACAGTAGGAAAAGAGTGTAAAAAAATGAAATGAATTACACTTTGGATTCTAGGTCTATTCTTATGGAGAAATTTTAATAAATCTAAACACAAGAATGAGCTCCAGAGTAAAATGAAAAACTGCATAGTGATAATTTATTCATGAACCCACACAAGAAGTATGTCAGAAAAAGGTTACGACTTCCTTTGAAAGAGGTCAGTTATATGTGGACCCTCATTACAAGTCCAATCTGCTCCACAAATCAGATGTGACACCAGGTAGACGCTCTTCTACCAAGTAATCAGGACAAAATTACTGAAGCTCTATTTCCATTTGGGCTGCACCAGCCTACGGCTGCAGCCCCACTGCTCACTGACCCATGCCCTAACATCCCCCAGCCTCATGGTGACATGACTGCCTCGGCTCCCGGTTAGCCCAGGGAATGCGGCCTCAATCACAACGCCGGGGACCTCTGATCCCTAAGGCCATGGATTTAGACGGCTGCTTCTTAAAAGCTAAAACACATTATAGACACAAGTCAGTATTTCTTGAAAGGAGTTTCAGATGTACATTAAAAATATTAAACTTATACAAAAGTACACACATTTGAAGTATCTTTGCAGGCTTGTTCTAGGGTACTCAACACACTGACTTCTTTAACTTTGTTTATAAGAATTTCAGGAAAGGATTTTCTCCGTACTTTGGGATCACTTTACCTAGGTCACTTCAGCAAATTAAAACAACTGTAATGTGAAGGTTTCAGCCTGACTGACTATGCAAATTTTGTATTTAAATATTTTTTAAGATGAGGATTCTTCATATTTTATATCAGGAGGCAGTATATCCTGCTGGAGCAGACTGTCTGGGTTCAAATCCCATTCTGCTCTCACTAGCTTAGTGATATTTGTCAAGTTTTTAAATCCTCTGTGCTTCATTTTCTGTTGTGCAAAATGGGGGTGATACTGTCTTATAGGGCTTCATGAGATTAAAAACGTTTATATATAAAATCACTTAGAAGATTACCCTGCACGTAGGAAGCACCATATAAATGTTTTCTGTAGAGTATGGTAAATAGATGTTAAAATCCATTTCTCTCATAGTCCACTTTTATCAGAAAGACATGAATGGCAGATGGAAGCCCCACAGCTCAGTGTCAGCTCAGCTCAGCCTCACGCGTGCTCCTCTTTGGCCCACGGCCTGGAGAACACGCACGTGATGCTGACTGTATCTGATGTTTGCACTCACAGCCCTAATGATCTCCAGTTCTCATAAAAACCTTCTAAGCCAAAATGAAGAGATAAAATTGTTCTAAAAAACATTTTAGGCAAAACTTCATTTCACTGTATCATAGAGCTTTAAAGAGCAAGCTCCATACAGGCTATTTGCATTACCCACAGTGAACCCAACTATTACCTGAAGCAGTTTTTCACCCTGCAAGCATTTTAGCTTATTGAGGGGAGTTGTCAGACATCACAGGAACCACTCAACAGGGGTCAGATCCAAGCTGCCAATAACCGGGGAAACAATGTAGGAAAAGGAATCTCACTCTGAAATGTAGGAAATGCTCTGTCTCCTGTTTCCAGGGTGACAACAGCTCCTCAGTGCTCCCCACGTGTCTGGGGATGCGGTCCAGGCCTGCACCTGCCTCAAGAAGCTTGTTTCTTCCCGCCTTCCTTTCTTCCTTCTCCCTGTCTCCCTCTTCCCTCCCTCTCTCCCCTTCCTCCTTCCTTCCTTCTTTCCTTCCTTTCATTAAATCTACACTTTTTCTAAGAAGAAAATTGAACTTAAAGGCCTTTAAAGGCTGAAATATTTAACAGTAATTATCTTTCTGGAATCATTATTTAAATTTTTAAGGTATCTTTTGAAAAAGTTCTAGCAATTAGAATAGTATCAGGGCCTCATCTTATCTGAGATTAAAACCAACGTGAGACTAAGGACAGGTCTGCCTACATTTGGCCCGTACAGCCCAAAGCGTTTAACGTAGGGGAAAGTCAACTGCTTTCCTTGAGTAAAAACTTCCCAGTTACTAATTAAAGCATGGGAGAATTTAGTTTTTGCTTTTCTTTCTCTCTCTCTCTTAAAATAAAAGCAACTTTTCTTAGGGATCTAAGTCACAGAAAAAAATCTTAGTCTGGAGAGCATGAATTTTTCATCTTTTATGCTAGATGCTGAATTCATAGCTGTGAAGACTGTCGTCTCTCTGGTTATTGCTCTGAGTATACAGACCCTGATGCGCATCACACTAAGCCAGGCGTACCTCTCAAGGGTACAACAGCATAAACAGGAGCGTACAATCCACGAGATTTGTTGGAGGTTATTTGTGCCTCAGCGTATAAATAACTTCCGGCGGTTCATTTTGAAGATAAAACTTCTCAGTAAACATTTTATGGATTGGAACAAACGTTTTTTGGTTTTTATCTTTTAGTTATTCTGCATCCCAGTTACAACCCTCCAGGCGAATAATGAGTAATATGTGTGTTTCACAGAATATAAAGGCCAAAAGCCATCAAAACCAAAAAATAAGGAAGATTAATAGAAAGAGTTAATAGAGGAGATACATTTAAAAATTACAGATGTACACAGAATGATTTACAGGGAATTCTGCAACACAATGGAGGGAAACACATTTGTACATATTCCTCTGCAAATGGGTATCTCCAATAAAAGTTAAAATAATAGCTAAAGGGAGACCAGTAGGAGTTGTCTTTTCATTGGAAATACTATTACTAATATGTTCAGGTGTAAATGACTGATGTGTCTAAATCTAATAAGGTTTACAAAACTGCTTTAAAAGTAGTTTCGACATTTGGAATTACTCTACCTTTTCCTACCTGTTCTTTATGGATATTTATGCAGGAGCCACAAATATTCACATAAAGAAAGAAAGGACTGAAAAATACTGCACATCCCACATGTAATTTCTGTGGTGACATCACAAAGCCTCATTTACTTAGCTCAGCAGTCATACGCTGGGCGAGGAGGGAGCAGGCGGAATCAGCCCGTGACCATCTCACCCCCATGTATGGCATCACATCCAACTGGGGATGAGGACCACATTTCTCCTTTGTGGGGATGAAGGAGTCTATTTTCATCCAGACCCCCATTTGGTGAACACGGCTGTGTTCAGAGCGTATTGTTTTGGGGAGGATTACTGAATAAGCACCAAGCAGTAGCAACTATAGCATAGTGAACAGCGAGGAACACACTGGGAAGAAGCAAGGTCTCCCTAGGATGCCATGGACAAAAGTTTTACTTAAAAGGAACTCTGCACTAATGCATAAGCAAAAAGGAGGGACTTTCTGCCAATAATAAGATGGAAGAGTCCCTGAAACACAATTGGCACATATAAGGGAATCAGCACTAGAAAAAGGTTTTAGTAGAATTGAAAGCAGAGAAATTTAGGCTCAATCAGAACAGAAGCTGTTACTCTCTTAGGCAATTTGACTATATATGCTCTCACCAGTTCCTTAGGTTAAACTTTAAAACGAGTTCATGACCTCGTCACTACTGACACTTGGACCAGATAATTCTTCGTTGTGGGGACAATTCTGAATTGTAGGTTGTTTATTAGCCTTCCTGTCCTCTACCCACTTGATGCCAGTGGCACACCTGTCACGACAACCAAAAATGTCTCCAGACATTGCCAATGTCCCCTGGGAGCAAAGTCACCCTCAGCTGTGAACCCCTGGGAGGACATTAATGTTGATATCAAAACTGCATGCACTACATTTTTATAGAGGTAGCTACTTAAAATCAAGTTAATTAAAAGATTCCCAAATATCAGTTCTTGGAGAGGGCACTGGCACTGATGAAGTTTTCACTGAAATGAGATAAAATGAGAAAAATAAATACAGCATAGTGACTTTTTGTGATAAGTAAATGTACTTTATAATTTTCTAAATTGAATTTTTAGAAGTTATTTTGTGTAAAAAAAAATGCCCTTTCTTTTATGGCCTTACCGTAGCAAATATGCATTTTTATTTGGATTTTTTCAGGTAAAATAAGAAGTTGATGTTCATTGGTTGGGAGCCCATAACATCACAGGTTAATACATAGTAAATGTAAGTAAATACATCTCCCAATGTGGCTTCATTCACTCTCAAAAAATTCCTTTGCCGTCTTCATAGAGTCCCAAGTTAATAATACTTGAAATGGGTGGTTTGTTTTAGTTACGATTCTTGTACTCAACGTAGTAAAACTCAGGTAAGTGGCCCTGCCTTTACTCAAGTTTTCTTGCGTCCATGTGTGTGAAGCACAGAGTGAAATAAAGGACTGGAAAATAACTGATGGAACTGTAGCGGTTTGTTCAAGTCAGAAATCCTCCACTGGGCAATTCAAGAAGACAACTTATTTTACTCTAATGGGCCAAATCCAAGCATGTAAGGGAGGCTGCAGAGAATCTGGTTTTCATGCTACCACAATTATATTCTTACTTTTTCTTTTCATATGGATTACTACAACTGCTTCATTTAAAGTAACTCATAAATGTTTACTAAAGATTTTTATCTGTTTCCTAGGGTCTTTTGAGGGATGACTACAATTTTTAAGCTATGGTGAATATATTTGTGTATTAAAATAATTCTAGGAAACACTTCTGAAGTGCTTGGTATATTCAGATTTTTCTAACATCTGCAACAGCCTACAGTGTATATACATATATACATAAATATAAAATCATCATTTTGTAATGCAGTAGCTCCAGTATATAGCCTTAAGAAAAACACATGGTGATGTTAATATTAGAGATGGCTTTGGAATTTAGAGTTCTTGCTACTGCAGAGAAAAGGAGAATCTATTGAGATAAGTTGTCTTGAGCAAATAGACACGACTGGGTTGGTATATCGCATTTGGCTATGCAGGAAATGCTTCTCATTTTTTTTTTTTTTTGAGGAAGATTAGCCCTGAGCTAACTGTTGCCAATCCTCCTCTTTTTGCTAAAGAAGACTGGCCCTGAGCTAACAACCGTGCCCATCTTCTTCTACTTTATATGTGGGACACCTACCACAGCATGGCGTGCTAAGTGGTACCATGTCCACACCCGGGATCGGAACCTGGGAACTCCAGGCCGCCGAAGTGGAACGTGCGCACTTATCCAATGTGTCCCGGGGCCAGCCCCTTACTTCTCATTTAACAATTCCACAGATCACAAAAAATGCAATGTGCCTTCAGCAAAAGATCAATTAATTCATCCATATCTAGCAGTTGTTGAAAAAAATACTTTAAGTGAAATCATTTTGCTTAATGCTATTCATTTAGTAATACTGCCATTCGTTTGGAATGCTTAAATCCATGGACTCATTTGTATTACTCCCGTTAAGCTGGCGATCGTGTACGGCTTCACCTGAATCACAGATATCCTAATCTCATGATGTGGTAAGTGGCCTCAGTGTGACCTATCTTTAAAAATTATTGAACAGTCTCAGAGACAAAATGAAACAGAATGTAATGTTTAACTCCCATTACCAGGTACAGCTTTTAAAGTGAAATCACTTTCTTAGTGTCCTCTTCTTTTCCAGTGCTGGAAGACACCAGGCTCAGCTCTTGGTACATCTTTGCGGCAAAATGCAAACAGCTAACTCACACAGAGAAAGTGATTTACCTTCTCTCAGGCTCAACGCAAATTGCATCTGGATTCCTGAGAGACTTGGCGAGTCACTGGGCATTTCCCGTGGACCGCAGTGTGCAGTGTGGCTAAGAGCAGGAGGACAATGCCTCCGGGCCCTGAACTCTCCCTAAGCTTCAACGAGGCAGTCTCGATGTCGGAAAGGGATCGCCCTCTGCTATGGCAGAGCTGAGACTCAATGCATTCGGACAGGGCGTGCCAGTGACTTTACAACTGGGCAGTAACTGTGAGAGCAGGGTCATATGAGAAGAAATGACTAGAGCCAAGATTTTCATTAAAAAAAAGTGAAGCACAAGCTATAAATAAAATTATATGGCCTGGGTTTAGGAAAATGTCAGATTTTAAGTTAAAAAGCTACGAGTTTAGGTACTAATTTTCAGTTATATATATATTATATTTATATTTATATACATTATATATAAATTTACATTTATATATAATATATATATAACTATTTTAGTGGCATCAAATAGTTAACACAATTGCTAATGCTTCTCTTACTCTCAGGGAGAAGTTGGATATACATCACAGATGATGCATTTAATAAGTGATGAATAAGGAAAGGGGAGAAATCCTCTTTCTTGAACAAAATACAGCTGTCTTCAATTAAAGCAAGCTCACAGAGCTCTGGGACTTGGGTTGGTTTTACATACTGATGCAAGGCATCATCAGGTAAAAATGGTCAATTAAATTTTAAACTTTTGAGTATAACAGTGTGTACTGAAAAATTAGGAAAGCTAAAATATTCATTTAGGACCTAAAGGGACTTTCAGACTTTATCATGTTAGAAATACTCCAACTGAAGTCTTTAAAAAGTTCCAGAAAGAAAGGGAAACCCCACTACAAAAACGTTTGAGTCACAGAAAAATCTGAGACAGAACAAGTGCTGATTTTTAATTGTCTTTAAAGGTATTCTAAGTGTCCTGATATTTATAATAGATTATGGTTCATTATTTATATCTTCTCTGTGCTACACAATTATTAACAAAGAAATCATACAAACTAGTGTGATATAGGACATATAGAGAGAAAAAAAACCAATATGCCATATAACAGTACAAAGAAGAGTGTGTGTGTGTGTGTGTGTGTGTGGTGTGTGTGTGGTGTACCGTCCTGTGATATTGAAGCAATAAGTTGCAAGAGGCATTTGTGTTTGCCTACTTCTGAAAACCACTTCGTGATTACTTTGTGAGGTAAATAAATATCTTTCATACACTCAGAGCACATGAACTAAAATGTAAAAAAATTCCAAAGCACTGCACTTTCTTCCAGACAGACAAAGCTATTAACACATCCAGGCAAACTGAAAAATCTCATTGCTGAACACAGTTTTCTTAGCCTGGACTTTAAAATTATTCACAGACCAGTCTTCCCCGCCTAACCATCCTAATTATCATCACCTTCACCAACTAACTGTGTTGACTGTGCCTTTGAACAAATTCACCATCCCCTTCTCAGTGTATAAGCTGCTGGTAACCGGGCCTCCAAGGTCCTCGCTGCCTGTTCAGAGCTCTCGACCTTCACAAAATCCAGCCCCCAACTCTTCTTTGCCGAAAGCCTCTGAGATCAAATTTTCCCGTTCTTCTTGCTATTTTAAAGCAATTAGGAATCGCCAATCCAATTCAGTAAATCTACTGCACTTCTGCCTATTCTTGCCATTTAATCCAGATTCTTCTCAAACATTAGAACAGCCGGCCAACATAGTAAGCGCCACATGTAAAAAGTTGCCTGCAGAAAATCCCAAGGCCATCCAAATCACCAGGTTTATTAATTCTGACTTGGGCTAATTAGAACAGAGAAATGCACACCCAAGAGGGAGTGAGTTATGAAGCATTCCCCCCTTAACAAATTCTTCCCCCTGAGGCCTTCCATGCGTCCATAGCTTTGGTTCTCTTCATGTAGCTCAAGTCAGAGTAGCTTGTGATTTGCACGATTTTAAGTCATTTTAAAAGCGTGCTGACACTTGCATTTCGAGATGCTCTAAATGAGTTTTCTGCCTCAGAGAGTGCCTATCTAGGCTTTGGTGGTTTCTCTGCAAATGGGAAGGCATCGCTATATGGCCCTTAAGCCACACTATGTGACTAGAGATTTAGATTTTTTTATTTTAAATAAGCCATTCAATTTAAAAAGCTTTCATCTTACATTCTATACAGGTGATCAACCATACGTATTTGAACGACGTATGAGAAAGAACAGATATTCAACAGAATAACGAAAGCAATCCTCTGACAACCACAATTATAAACACAGAATGATACACAGCTTTCAATATCAGCTGAATACTTCAATCTTTCCTCTTCTGGGTGCCAATTTAATTTGGATGTATGTCCAAATGCCAACTATTAATTAGCCTTTGTGGGTGAGTCGACTATTTGTGCTCAATCAGAAAGTAATCTGGCCTAACAAAAATCACTACCAGTATCTTTGTTAGTAAACACAGTAGCAACTAATAAGTGAATAGTTTTGAAAAGAAGAATTTTCCTCTTTAATCATTTCAACAATTACTAGGTCAGAGCATGAGAGAATCATCAATTTTAACGTCCAATTAAAAAATACCAGTTGAATTTCCTTCCAAAATAGACTACGAATCCACAGAGAGACATCTATTTGGGCCCACCTGAGGGTCATCCTCCACCCTTTGCCCCCCTCTGCCCTGTGTCCAGCTGGTCACCAACTTCTGTGTGTTTTTAGCTCACAGACACCTCTCTGGCCTGTCCATACTTCCTCGTCCCACTTCCATTGTCCAAACTCCTTACCGTCTGGTCTGGATTCCTGTAGGAGCTTCTGAAGAAGTCTCTGACCTCTAGTCCTAATCTCTCTGGTTCACTTCCTTTCTCTATCACCATCTAAGTTTTTAAAAATATGTTTTCCTTGGACATTTCTCTGGTTTAAACAAGTTTTGTGGCTTTCTATAACTTTTAAGAAAATATCCAAACTCCCCAGCAAGGTAAACACAGCTCCTCCGTCTTTGGCCCTGACCTCCTTCAGTTCTTGGGGCTGCCCACCCTGAACTCAGGCTCCAAGGATCCTTGACAAGCTCAGAACTCTATCCTCCCCGCCACACCCTTACACACGCCGCTTATTCTGTACTGAAACTTCCTTCTCCTGCTCCCCAGCCACCCACCAGCACTCCCCTATCTATTCAACAGGCTCAACCTTGAGGACTGAATCCAGGCATCACCTCTTCTGAGAGAGCGGCCCCGGATGCCCTAGTCTGACAGGTCCTGCTCCATATGCACTCTTTTGCATAGGTACCCATAAGTTCACTTTTCCGTTTTCACCACTAATTGTAACTTCCTGAGGGAAGGGCCTGCGTTTGTTAATTTGCATGTCCTCAGTGCCCAGAACAGTGATTTTCACACCAAATATATTTTATATATGTTGGTTACAAGCATCATCAATCAATCAAATCTCTGAAGTCTTTTTTTCATCATTTACTGTCTGCAAAGATAAATATGAGTGTGGAGTGGGGTTAGAGGCAGAGGTAAATAAATGCAGAGGTATATATAAATGTGGAGGATGCAGAGGTAAATAAAATTGATATTCATCTCTAAGGAATTGACAATCTAATTGGTGAAAGAAGCAAACCCATGAGAACTTCAGTAGACATGTTACTTCAAATGAACCATTTAATAAGCATATAAGATATGGGGTCAGCTCTGTCTCTCTCCAGGACAGACACTGGAACTGATTTAAAGGTACTAGACATTTCTGACATTCATTAGGGCAAGTCATTGATCTTGAAGAAGGTAGAGAGAATAGGACAGATGACTCAAGCCTGTGAGGATGGCTACAAAATTTAAATAGATTAAAAGGAGTTTATTTATTTTTAAAGTGAATGGGACTTGAGGATCTTTGCTAGCAAAGGAGAAAAAGCCTGAGGGAGGGCGAAGCTGTAGAAACAGGATGGGGGACGTAAGGGCTGGAGCAGAGTCCTAAGAGAAGCTGGAGGCAGGGGACCCAGGACCCCGACAGGGGCCGTACTTGTAGACTGCTTAACGGGGAACAGGCTCCAGACAGGGACTTAAACAAATGGTTTCTCCAGTGGTCATTTTCCAGCTTCATAATTAAAAGTTAATTTTTTTACATTTTTCTAATCTGGTTCAAAAATACTCTAAACTTTTAACATAATGATTTTTTATTTAAAATTAATAGAAGATACAGAGGGCTATTTTTTAACATCCTTTTATGCCTAAAATTAAACTATTATGCTAATTTAATTAAATTTCAGGAAGATTTCCTCTCCCTAAGAGTCAGAATACAGGAAATATGTTTATAGCACTGTTAGGCTAATTTCCCCGATGGTATTAGTTGTGACCAGGGCAAATATTATGTACTAAATTATCTTTTCCGGGCAATTAGAATACTATTACTTTTGCTGAATAGATAAGTTGCTAATTAACCTCCCTCTGGTCGGTTAGCCAAGTTACAGCCCCTGCTAATGAAGAGCGTGGTCTTTATCCTCCCGTGGTTGAGCAGGCATTTGTTGACTTTGTGGCCACATCTCTAACGTCTCCCTCTAGATTGCAAGCTCTGTACCTTGCTCATTATTTGTATCCCCAGTACTTAACAAGTGCCCGACACATTGTAGGTACTCAATGAACGGTTCTTGGATAAACGAATGCATGAATGTATTAAATAAATTAATAACTGAATAATTGAGTGAGTGAGTGAATGAGTAAATGAATGAAGGAAGGAATGGACGTTATGCCCCATCTACCATGGCTGCCATTTATTTGATTAGTCTGAGAAAATTCACAAGTACTGGAAGACAAGGCCACAGTGCCCTTCCAGCCACAGGATGGTCTCACCCCGACATCGCCCTTCTCTTTGGTGTGAACAGGACATCACATTACTGCCAAATGTCACTGTAGTCAGGCTTCCTAACAAGTCCAACAGCAGCTGAGGACTCGGAGGTACTGAGGAAGTTCAGGACTTCATAGTCCATGAATTTATTTGGAGGAGAGGACCAACAAGAGTTTAGAAATATATGTAAAATGAAGTTTACAGACTCAGTTCGGCTATTCGATTTTGCACCGAGGAAACAGAAGTTTAGAAAACGAAAAGCAGCAAGGGCTACTTACATAGTGATTCTCAAATTTAGTGTGTGTTAGACCTGCTTAGGGAGTTCAATCTGCTGGAAAAGCACACAGTACTTATAGAGCCCCCAGAGGTTGTGATTCAGTAGTTCTGAGTTGGGGCAAAATCTGCATTTTTAATAAGTTCCCCTATATCAATGGTTTTCAACCAGGAACGACTTGGGCCCTCCTCATCCTTGTGGACATTTGGCAATAGCTGGATTTGTCACGACTAAAAATTGGGGAGTGGAGTGCTCCTGGTGTCTTGAGCGCAGAGGCCAGGGATGCTCGAAACATCCTCTGGTGCCAAGGTTGAGGATGCTGCTCCCTGGTGGAGAGACAGCGTGCTCTAGGGCAGCAGAACTCTCCCAGCCTGGACCACACCCACGAGACAGACTGAAGAGGTGGAGCACATTCTAGAAAGATGCAGATTAAATGAGTAGGACTGCAAAATGGTTCTTCACTTAACTATAATTTTTTTTACCGGGAGCACTCATTCTCCAACAATGCTGGGTAAATGAGGTGTTGGTGAGACACTAATTTAATTAACCCCAACAGTAGAGGGTCAGAAGAGTTCCGGACATTCCCAGGTACACTGCAAGGGAGAGACCAGATCAGAAAAATAATGATGTAAATGTTCATTCATTCATTCAACTAGTATTCCTTTTAATATACAATTATTGAGTACCTAATTGACATATATCAGAAAAAAAAGAAATAGTACACTCTCTCTACAAAGTTAATGACCATGCCTATGTTCAGGGTAGGTCTCAACAAACATCTCACGTTAATATTTTTTACCGAGTTTAATTACAGTTTGAACTTATTTCTGTCCTGCCACCATCTTACAACACTATTCAATAAAAAATATTGTCTGCTTTCAATAATAGTAGAAACCTGTAAATGACTTTCCTGAGCATTTTAAGTGTCAGAAAGCGATACGATATTTCATCTTTAGGGCTTCAAAAAAATTCCACTAATTAACCCTTTATCTGCTTAAAGTGTAATTATCACTCTGTGGCATTTCAAGACAACTATAAGGTTCCTTTTCTAAACCTGCAATGTCAGCACATAAGAATCCTTCTTTAACCACCTGTGGTTGATTTACCATTTAGCAGAACAAATTAAGAACTTATCAGTAATTATGAAAATAATTTCTTTCTTTTATTGAAATACTTCTCAGGCACTGCAGCTTAGCACATTATTATTCTGGGTGGCGTAGGTGTTGTTGAAAGGCAGTATGAAAATAAGCCTGAATTATGAATTCCTCCCATGAACACTGAATCACTTTGTATTTTCTGTGGCAAAAAGAACTCATTTCTTTCTAGAAGGAAAAAGAAGAACAAGAACATTTTAACTTTCAGGAACACAGAGATTGCTGTACAATATGTATTGAGCTGGAAGACCCATCAACTCTGAAATGGCATTTTATTCTTTATATATATCCATAAAACTGACCATTTTGGGGTGTAACCTATGTATAGAGACAAGGAAATAACCTATGCAAATATACTATAAAATGGAATACTTCGTTCAGTTTTAATTCAGTAAATATTTGTGAAATACCTACTCTGCTCCAGGAACTGTGCCAGGAGCCGGAACAATGGAAATGGAGCCGCATAGCAAAGGGGTTTGAAGAAATCCAGAGATGAGGGGAGGCCTCCCTGAGAGAGCCAATGGCCTTCAATACCATCAATTATGTTTTGAGTGCCTAAAACTGTAGAAAACACATTTTCTTGTCTTTAGTTTTTGAAGGGGATCTTACATGTTAGCAGCTTGTGATTTGTGCTCAGATCAAGCTGAAAAGATCTATCGACATAAGACCCACATTGAGCTGAGGCATAAATGTCTTTTAATTACGATGATTCAGGGACAGTTGTTCATCTGTGACATAGACTCAGGGATGGTCTGAGGTCGTTCCAAACAAAGGCGTTATATTTCTTTTTCAGCTGCAACACAGGCTAGTGGTCTCTAAGTGATTGCCCCATTCTCTGCATCTATACCTTTTGCATAGCTTCTTTTGATTCCCCAATATCAGTTCAGTATAACAGCTGTTTGGATAACTGGATACTCTACTTTCCACGTGTTTAACTTAGGAGAGGTAGATGGTACTGCATGGTGAAGTTAAACTGTCTACCTTCTAAGTCTCAGTCTTCTTGGCCTGAGACTTGAAGTTGACAAAAATGAAAGAAATAAATGAGATTCCCTTTGTAGGTGGAGGATATGGGAGGCAGTCTAAGCCTCTTCCCTGACTTTGATTTTAGTCCAGGCTCCAGTTATAAGCTGTAAAGGATCCCTATATGTATATGATTCCAAGAAAGAAGATGAGTGGCTGTAGACTTTGGTAAGTAGTACTTTGTTGGACTGACTTTTGAAACTACATGGTATGTTATTACAGTTATGCTCCTAATAAATAGGAAAAATATTCCTTGCAGAACAGAACCTCTTTTGGGGAGGAGAGGAGAGATCTTGCTGAGTTAAGAAAACTTCAGAATCTGCTTACTTGAATGTATATTTCAAGCACACTGACATCCACATATAGCATTTCTTAGGTGGCTGCCACTGTGATGCTCGAAATGGTTTAAAATACACGCTATTGGATACTCTTTCTTTAATGCTGCTCCTATTTTCTCCCTCCCCCCGAAAAAAAACAACCAAACACACAACCAACCAAACAAACAAACCCAGCATCAGGTTTCAAGTCTTTGACTATGTTCTCAAATAGGGTTTCATAAAACCTGGCCTACTAAACCACACTTTGAAAGATCTCAGCTACACGTGCTGGCAAGAGGAGGAAATACTGCCCCCACCCCGAGCCAGCCTACTGAGTATGCCATCATAAAACAGCACTGGCTTGTGACACTGGCAAAGATTCAGTGCCCCCAAACTGCCCAATTCTGGCCAAAGTCCCCTTCTACAAATAGCGTTAAAAAGCATTTGCATAACACCACCAGTACATACAAAAAGAAAGAGCCGCTTGTAGAAAGCGGAGAACGGCTAGACAGTCTTTTGTATGTTACATATTGGCAATGCAATGTTTTAGTCTTATATTGAAGACATTAATCTTTTTTCAGTGTTGATTTTCAAATTACTTTCCTTTTTATGGACCATATTTATACATATTTTAAAATGAATTCTTTTGCTTTCAATCTTTGCAAAATATGCCATCTGCGATAAGAACTCAATTTGACTCCAAGTATAATTTGTAAGACACTGTGATTATAGTCGTTACTTGATTTCTATCCCTCAAGTATATTTACTCATGTCCATTGTATCAAACAAATGAAAATCACTAAAGAGTAGGTTTAATTTTTTAATCAAAATTATTACTACTACATACATTCTTACCCTGTTGCTTTTCCTCAATGACCCCCAAAGTTAACCTATAACCTAAGTATCTGTTATCAAAACTTAAAATACATTGATCTCATATTTACTAATGTTCATTCAAATCTACATTTTAAATAATTAGGAAAAAATTTTAAAAATTTAGAGATATTTACAGATATATATTGAATTGCTTGGTTAATGGCGTCTAAGGAGAGACAACATTACCGAACTTTAGTTATTGAATGTCTGTAACAACAAAGCTGTAAAACAGTTATTAACTGTGGTATAAGTGGGCAGTTCTGAGGCTTAAAATCAGAAAAGGAAATAGCAAGTTAAATATTAAGGAAAATGTCCAGTCTGTTGTTTATAGGATACATAAGTAGGGGACATTTTAGCCTGAATCATTCAAACAACTGAAAAAAGACAGTTCTAAAATTATCTAAAATGAATTCTCAGCAATTTAAACCTGGATCTTTTAGGAAATAGAAACATAGACATTGGTAAATTAAGAAAGATTCACCAGGGGCCTTTCCTTACCAGCCAGCTCTAGGTTGCTCCTATCGATAGTATATCTATAAATATTTTTAACAATGTAATTTAAAAAAATTCTGTCAAAAGGGTCCTTGGAATTATCCCAGGGCCCCTAAGAACTGTATAAATTGGTGAGAAATGTTGGATGAATTCCCAGTCTTGCTATTATTGATTTTTAAGACATTTAGTTTAAGTACACACTTTGGAAACTGACTTCAGTGACGTTGTGAGGACGAGAGAAGGAGGGTAGACGGGGTGAGGTGCAGAGCCCTTGTGGACACCCATGAGAGCTTTGCGTGGCTTACGAGGCTCTTGGCTAGCATCTCTTGGCCTTACTTTGCTCAGGTTATTTTTTTCCTTTCCACTCTAATAATCCTTCTCAAGGTATCCGACACCTTAAGAAAATTACTTTTCCAGATACAAGAGGCCCATTGTTCAGGCAAGGGAATACGAATAGCCATCCTTCCCTGTTAGACTCTGCCACCAACCGACCAATGACCAGACAACTCACCCATCCCCAAACCTTTATTGAGCATTGGCGTGTTTCAGCCACTGGGCCAAGCACTGTAGAGCAGTTTTCCTGCTCAACCTCACGACCATCCCAAGCAATAGGCAATATTATGCCCATTTTGACTTTTAAGGAATCTGGAGTTTCGAGTGATTAGATATGTTGGAATCATTTTTATTGTCATAATTTTTTCTATATCACTGATTACAAAGTTGAAGCTAATTTTCAGTTTCATATCCTCAAACAGGTAAACAACCTTACTGACAAACTGGGAGCCCCTACTTCCTAGAGTATTTTCATTGTGCTATGAAGAGGAATATTGTACAATATTATCTTTTCAAAAATTGTGGTCTTTCTACATCATTAATCATATGGTAAATAATTGTCTTAAGAAAACTGTAAATCTAGACATCATTGATAATATTTTGGCATTAGAAATACCTATAAATAAGGCCAGGGAGTTTTCATTCTGAATTTTAATAGTATGTAGAAAATAAATATTGAAGAATAGACTCTGCCCCTTTAGTTTTTATGGGTTTCTTACTTTTTAATAAACAGACATGGTTTCTTGATTTTAAAAACTTTCCTTTTATATAATATGGATATCTTTTGGCTAGGATTTTTAGATGTTTAAATTTCAGAAAATATTTAACGTTAATAGTTTATGTCTATCACTTTTCAGGCTTTAAACAATTTAATTGAATAGTTGGTATAATGGCTACCGTTGGGCCAGAGGGACAGACATTTAGACCGTGGACAGAATACACATGAAGATGGAGGGCCAGACACTCAAGGAAAGCTCCCTGGAATGGAGAGAGAACCCTCCCATCAAATGTACCAGCAGGTCAGGCGCTTAGGGAAACACCTGGTCAAACCTGAGGAACCAGAGACAGATCCTGAAGTGACACCTTGCACATTGACCTTGGGCACTTGCCAAATAAATATTAATTGTATAAATGAATGGTGGCAGCTTGGAATAAGTCAATCAAAGGAATAGAAATAAATCAACTGAATTAAATGGCATTCTCTATTCTCTTATCTTGATCATCTCTCCACGAAATTCTTACCTTTTAACACACTATATTATAATTTCTTTATTATATTTACATTATTACCCTCCCTGCACCCCTCCCCCCATCTAAGCCCTGTAAGGCAAGTATTTTTGTCTGTTCACTAATATGTGTACCAGCCACCTTGAATACTAGTAGGTTCTTAAGACATCTCTGTCATGTGAATTAACGAATTTACTCAGGACTAACTCTTTGCAAATTTCTTTGCTAATGAGCACAGTAAAATTTACAAAGATGAATATGACACACTTCCAGTCCCCAAAGTACTTAAGTTTAGAAAGGAATATCAAATTTCTGTAATATAAGGCAGAAAATGTAAGGGTTATTAAAAATATGGGAATAGAGTACTTCAGGGCAGTGCTTCCCAGAAGATATGCTATGGATTTGGTGAGCTGGTCAAGAATTACAGGTGTGAGAAGATATTTCCTATCTCCGGCAATAAATTATTTTTTCAGATCAGTCCTCCCATTTGAATGCTGGTAGAAATGCTGGAATATATGTGAAAAAAATGTGACAATGCTCCAGCCCTAGTGTGGATTTGCAGCTTGGGTTGACATCACCTGGGTGGTCCAGGTGACCTCTAGAATGAATTTAGTTTAAGGGATCCCAGTGGTAGTAACAGCAGAGGCAAATATGACTCATTTTTGGACGAATGTTCCCTTATCCTAGGCCTCAAAGAATCCTCACTAATAACATTTTAAGAACAACTAGCATGACACAATCTAGCACACTAGGAAATAAGGTACTATGAGTGAGAATTAAGAGAAACAAAAGAGAGC
This sequence comes from Equus quagga, assembly GCF_021613505.1. NCBI lineage: Eukaryota > Metazoa > Chordata > Mammalia > Perissodactyla > Equidae > Equus > Equus quagga. Next base: position 3,263,263 of record NC_060281.1, read on the forward strand.
AGAAACAGACCTACAAAAATTTCAAATACAGGACTTATCAACCACAGATTATAAAACCACTGTGCTTGCTAAGTTAAAGTAAATAAAACATAAGCTTAAAAATACCTGCAAAGGTTAGAAACTCTAAGAAATAATCTAATAGATTAAAACAATTACGAAATGGAAACTCCAGAAGTAAAAAAAATGACAGGAACTTAAAATAAAAACTCCATGGATAATTACATAACAGGTTATACAAAAATGAAGAGAGAAATAGTGAACTGAATGTTAGTTTAAAAAATTTTCCAAAATCTATCACTGAGAGAAAAAAAAGACGAGAAAATCTGGAAGAGATACAAGACTAGGAAACAACATTCTTTAGAGTTCCAGATCAAGATGAGAGAGATTATAGGTGAATCTATATTTAAAAAGACAATGATTGAGAATCTTTCAGAACTAACAGAGATATTGATCCTCTCTACCCTTGGGCAAACTACCCTGATTCTGCTTGCGAACATTTCATTTATTTACCCCAATGTCCTATATAATTATTTTCTTTGTGTGCCAAGACATCAAAAATGCTGGAAAACGCCGTTCCGGGCAGGAGCTGCCAATTTTTTCTGTAAAGGACTACATAGTAAATATTTTAGGATTTGCGGGCCATATGGCTTCTTTTGCAACAACTGAATGCTACAGTCATAGGACAAAAGTAGCCATAACCCATATGTAAACAAATAGGTGTAATTATGTTCCAATAAAACTTTATTTATAAGAACAAGTATTTGTCTGGATTTGCCCCACAGGCTGTAGAGTACCGTGTGTTAACCCCCATTCTGGAGGATCTAAGTGTGGGTTACAATAAAAATATGCGGTGCCATTTTACTCCCAATGTTAGCCCTCAGAATACACATTGAAGGCATAACGCAACGTTTTGTTGAATTTTAGAACTCATGCTAATGGACGTAATGGGTTGTTAATAACATTAGAGGCACTTACACAAACTTTATCAGTTAAAAAGGAATAGTTTATACACTAACAAATCCAAAAATACACCTTCAGGAAACTAGATTTAATATCATAAAATCTATGATGTAATTTAAAACATTGCAAAGGAAATTTAAACCATTTTAAAGGATAAAAAGAAAAATTTCCCTGAAGAAAGCTGAAATAAGGTCATTTTGAACTATACTGGATTTATGAGAACACACATAATTGTAGATGTCAGAAAAAGTCCAAGGCAGAAAAGCAAAAGTAAAGAAAGCTCCATCTAGTTCCCTACTAATGAGTCTTTAATTCTGGTACTATTTTCTCAGAAAACTAAGGTTTTTCTATTGCTTTTTGCAGTACTTTAAGAGAGTACGTTTCTTTTGGAAACAGAAGCAAAAATTTTCTCAACAATAAACCTGAAAACCAATATTTTGAATTTGAGCATGATTATTTTTGACCATGATACAATATTTAATTTTTCATAGATTGGGTAAATTTTAATTTACAAGGGCTAGTGTTTTGGTAATGTAAAGGTCTAATATTTTCATTTCTGTTAGTATGACTATAATCAAGGGGAAAAAAGCATCATATAATTTTCTATTATAGGAGAAGTGATCACTGACCCTGAATGGGTAATGGGGAGGTCCATGGAATCCTGACATCATAGATGCAGACTCAAAAAATTTAATTTAACTGCCTTTGCAGGTGGATCCATATGGGCTCTGAGTACACCCACTGAGGCTGAGTTACATCAAGTGCCAGTAGGGAATGGTTATTTCTTACCACTCTAACCACAGAAAAGCAACCACGACCTTAGAGGCTACCAGGTAGAATTGAACACGTTGACGTCTAGAATATATATCGGACATATTAGAGGTCGCACATAACAACGTTAATCTGGAAGACTGAAGGTCATATGTTTGTCATATAATCATATAATTTATTTACAAAGTATTGACTGCCATGATGTATTCAGTTACACTTTAACATGTTTTAAACAGACCAATCTATGCAATAGGAGTAATAACACTTCTTGAAGTTAAATAGTTGTAAAATCCTGTCTCTGGTTAATTGAATCACCAAATAATTCTAGAAATAGTGATCTTCTGGAATCATGGCTGTAATTATAATGCATACTTTGAATACAGACTTTCTCTTTTCATTACTGCTCCAGAAAAGTCTTCAGTTAGGTAACTGCAGGCTCAGAAAGGATGCTTCCAGCTTCCCCTAAAACAATCTGACCATCATATTACTGTTTACATAGCTGTTCTTGGTCTATTTTTTTTCTCAACCACTGTATAAATTGTCTCCAACAAGAGCTCTTCCTTGTCTTTTTCCTCCTTTATCATAAGCATAAGAATATTAAGGTTTTTCCATATCAGTTTTCCTCGAGTCTAGCACAGTTCGAACAGAATCTTATAAAAGAGCTTTATCATTTGGTTACCACTTGGAGGGGAAAGGTTGGTTATCCAATCATAGCAATGCTTTCTACTGTTGCTTCGAGCTTCTAAGAGCTAACAGATCTTCCTTAAAGTGTATGGTCCTAAAGGTAGAAAGTTATGTCTCCCTAATGGCATAGGTACGTCAGTCACCTGAAGAGCAAAGAAAATGATGACAACCCCTCTGGAGTGATGGGATGAGGCTGGAGCATTAGCTCTATATTTGCTAGGAAATGGTGACTTCCAAAAGGAGGAAGATGTTCTGAGTATGAAGAAAAAAGGATAACAGAAGCAAAGGAGAGGAATCACCTCAATTCAATTACTCAACTTGGAGATAAAACAAGCCAGTGTCAGTCTCGGCCAAGACATGACTATTACTCCCAGCTCAAATAAATCAATTTGAAACGCAGAGAAATGGAAAGTCCAGTCACTAAACGTTTTTGTTTTCAACTACAAGGTAGGAAAATAAATTACACATGGATTGATAAAACTGTTTAGCAATAGTTAAGAAGTTACAATTAAAATTTATGCAATTAAAACTCTGAAACACTTTCTGAAAACAACTATGAATCTACACAGAACTGACAGAATCAGACGGTGCTGCTCCGACCCACAGAGAAAGACCACAGGTTAACCGAAAGGAAGGATTATGGATTTTCCAGGGAATGGAGTCACCACACACAATCCAATACTCAAAATATAAATTTAGTGTAGCCCAAGAATGTGCAAATTATCAGTCGCCCAAATGATAGCTTTGCAAGCTCTGTTAAAAGAAAAATTAAAAGAAATACTTCTCCTAACTAAAATAAACCTATTTCTGAAGTGAGCGAAGTACTTTCAATTTATTTGATGGGCCATCTGTAACGAAGCATTTGCTGCATCCTGTTAATTAGTTAGCCAAGGCAAGATAAAAATGTTTTAAAACTGTCTAAAATTGTTGTGTCTAATCAGGTTAAAATAAAATATCTTTGTTTCAGATTATCAGGATAACAGATTGCCCTTAGAAATAAAATTAGTTTTTTTTTATCATGGACCTTAGTACAGTAACCAGCTGAAGCATTCTCCCTTCAAACTCCAAATGTTAGGTCTAATAATTGCTAGAAATATGTAAGTCACAAATAAAATGAAACGTTAAGTGGAAATAATTCTTATGTAGAAAGGATAACTGAGAAATACTCAAACATTAATTCTTGTGCAAAACCAACCAATAAATATTCGTTGAATGCATGGTATGTGCAAGTGTCCTCATCACTGAGGGTGCAGTGGCAAATAAGAAAGACCGAGAATCTCTCTTATGGTGCCTACTTTCTAGTGAGGGAGAAGACAATCAGCAAACAAAAATAAATACGAAAGTAGGAATGCATGCTGTGAAGAATACAAAATCGTTTAATATAAAGACAGAATAGAAAGGCTCACACTGCGGATCTGGTGGTCAGAGCCCTCAAGGAGGGATGCACAACGAGGTACACAGAGGCACAGTTTATGGAATCTAATAAATTGAAAATCACCTTAATGGCCATCAAAATAGGGAACACCAGATCAATTAGGATGTATCTATAGAGAGCAGCAGGGACAACGAATTAAATACATGTAGTAAAATTTCCAAGACATTGTTAAATTAAAAATTGAGATTGCCAAGTGTTACATACAGTTTGATAATATTTACGTAAAAATAGCGTTAACGTCTATGGCTGCATACATGTGTCAGTGCATAAATGGATGCCTGATGTTATAAATAGGAGTGATCTTGGGGAGATGGATGGGTGTGGGCTCTCAAGGAGGTGATGATCACTGGGGCCTTACCAGTTATGTTTTAAAGTTTTACAAGGAAAAGACACTCATGCATTCTTTTTGTAATTGAAAATTAATTTAAAAAATTAAAAAGGAAGGCAATTTGATAAACCAAAATTAAAAGACAAATTGTAATTTCAACTTTATTAGTGCAATCTTGAAAACATCATTTAGGTCGACTCTTTTCTGTATAAAAAGAAGTAGGCATATCTCTTCACTATTAACTATACTCGGAAGACAAACTCAAAGTGAAAATCATTGCATCAATAAAGCTATTGTGTAGACGAATTTGATTAAAATTGAAGAATAGATGTGAAAAAAGGAAATAAAGTTGTCCTAACCTTCATTGTTTAAAACTCACCCAGAAAAACAATTTAGTGATGAAACAGTCTGGTAAAAAGTGTGATGGGACAGAAGTTCTGTCACAGTGGAAAGCTTTTTGATCCCTTTTCAGGTACATCAAGGAAGCACGAACTACACTGATCTCTTGAGATAATCTCCTTTGAAAGGCAGCTAAACATACCTCCTCTCGCTGAATAGCTTTCTTCAAGGACAACTTAAAAGTTGAATTTTGTAAAGCTAAGTCCTGTTCTTTGTGATGGATAAGAGTCATGTTCCCAGCAGATGTTAGAGAAAGCAGAACGTGATTGATTCCTAAGGTTAACGCTGCTGCCCTCAGACACCAATTGCTTTATAAATTAAACTGAACGCCTCACGCTATCTGTGAGAGGAAACCAAGAGCTGCACAGCACAGGGAACTGCTGTTTCTTCTGTAGCATCCCTTCAACAGTCTTAGAAGTCTTTAGGAATAACGAACACTTTCTCCTGCTTAGATCAACGTCGAAGCACACCCTATCCACTAAAGAGATAATAAAACTAAATCAAAGTTGGTGTTATTGATGGAGATATGCAAGTGTTTATAATTAGGAGTTTAAGATGGCATATTTTTCTTGAGTACACAACATTCAATTAGATTTTTATAGCATTTTAATCTTCCCTCGGCTCTACAACATACTAAGCAATTCCTTAAAATATACTATCAAAGTCTTCTCTGGCTATTGGTAGAGAGGAAAGCTTGCAAAAATTTTACTACCATGGATTTCTCTATAGGTTTTCAAAAAGAAAAATAAAATGATGACATCAGTGAGGACATGCAGCTCATGTTATCACCAGGCAAGTTGGGATTCTCCTTACGGCACTAAAGTTCCTAGGAAAAGAGGATCCCTAGAATATCAGAATCTCTAGCAAAAAATATCACTGATTTCTCACCCATGTAGATACTTGTAGTTAAATTGTATCAGTATTCTAGGAATGAGCACAGTGCCAGTAGAAATTCTAAGAACATCTCCCTTCTAGATGCTCCGATAACTACAGATGAGAGACAAGTAACATCATAAAACCTTAGATGTAGATCAGATTTAGTGGGAAGAACACTGGGGAAAATCTTAGAATACACAGAACCCAACAAAATGGTGCCCTGTCTGCTGGTATACACGTGGTGGTATTAGCTTTTAGAATTGATTGATATTTAACTCTCCTCCATACAAAAGATAACAAAACAAGATTGCATAATCAGGCTACTACACTGAAATAAACCTACATAAGTATTTCAAGTGTAGTAAGGAGTCTAATTAAGACTTAATCATGGATTTTTCTGCTCTTTGAGACCTTCAAATCTCATAGAATCATCAATGAGATTAAGATGATTTTGACCAGATATTTGCAATTACTTACAAAGGAATACATGGAAGAATTACTCGTAATTCATTGCAATTATTTTCTTTTGTCTTCATGAATTCATAAAATATATGAAGAAGAAAATCAAATGTCACTCAATGTTTTTAGAACAAAACAATTTGAAAGGGCCATATAAATATTGCATTACTCTGATAACAGATTCAAGGTCATGCAAGTAATGTATCGGCTAAATGACCATAGAGATTGCTATTTCACTCTGCAATGCTAAGCTGAATTGCTAGGGCAAAATATTGAAACAGCATTCGAGCTTCCATAATTTTAAGATATTAGAGCTTTTAAAAAAGCCTCATAGAATTTGCATCACAGTATGCCTTTCACATTAGGCAACGCAGTCCTATCTTGGGACATAACCTGATGGCATCACCACACACAAACACATTCATCATGCTGTCTTGCAGATGCAAAAAGGAGAATTTCTCTCTGTCTAACTCATATCTCACTAACTTATCTTATTCCTGTTGACTAGCAGGCAGCTGAAATCACTTAATGTGCTTTGAATATTTAGTCCAAAGTAATGTAAGAAAACATCTGTCACTTACGTTTTTGAGTCATCCCATAACACACAATAGGGATTCAAAGTGCCCTAAAAATAAGCAGAAAAAGAATAAATGTATCTTGAGTACATACATAAAATATTTAAGGATTATGAGAAATGCAAACAGAATGGCAGACTTCATATCTTGCAGTAAAATACTTTAAAGATTCCACCTCTATTTTTTTACATAAGAAATTTGCATGCCCTTTCTCATAGATTTGGTGACCCATTTTATGAAATTCTATTCATGAAAACAATACATTTATTCCACATATATTTAGTTTTTTGGAAAATTGAAAGTGAAGCTCTCATATACCACAAGGTTGGAATTTTGATGATTTCTATTTCATTTTTTCCTCTAAAATATTAATTGATGGATTATGTCCTTTATGAAGGCTAAAGTATTTACAATTTTTAAATCACAGTGACACACTCTGTATTATGCACATGTACAGCCACCACCACTGCCAGTTTCTCTTCAGCCTCTAGTTGGTCAGCTTCCTAGAGGCAAGAGATGGTTGCATTAATTGTCCATTTCCAGAGAGTTTGTTGACTCACAATATCTTCTTAATCAAAATATTATATTTGCATAGATCATGTCTAATGAAAGTATGAGAAAAAAAGTGCTAAATTTTTATTCAGTTCAATAAATATGTATTGATAGCCACCATGTCCTTCAGGATGACACAACGAGCTCTCCACACTGGATCATCCAGGGAAATACTTTCTTTTCTGAAGCGTTCTAATTGTTGAAAGGTTTTTTTCTCTCTGTCTGCCTGTCCATATTCTGCCCTTTGAAACTAATCAAGCAATTCTTCCTTTATGCAACATCATTAGATATCTACAGATCCCCTCAGACCCCTGAAGAGTCTTCTCTACTCTGTTAAACATACTCTGGTGGTTTCAAGTTCTCTCATCTTCTACGTCCCTTATTTCCTGAAGCACACACTGCTGAAGTGTGTTTGTTTAGGGAGACCATCCACTTGTGTCCTACCTGTACAGAACAAGGTGATACTATTGTCTCTCCAATCTAGGTGCCATATTCCCAATATCGCAAGCTAAGACTGTGCCAGATATGTTGGTAGTCTCTCCCTGAGCTTGACAGGTGTTACTTATACACTGAAGTCTCTCAGGGGCTTTTTGAATCTGATTTTGACATCTCACATATTCACTATTGCTTCCAAGTTTTGCATCGTTACAGGATTAAGAAACAAACATGATGTCTAGATCGTCATTAATAAAAATGATGAATAGACCAAGGCAGGGAAAAGTTACAGTCCTTGATACAGGCTCCTGGCTCCTTCTCGCAGGTGGACATGTCCCCTCAGTGACAGCCAGCTATGAACAGCCCTCAGCCCTCAGTCTTGTCTACAAATGGACAGTCCCTGGGAGTATATAGCAAAGCAACAACTTTAAAAGTCTAGGAGGCTTTTCGTGAAATGTTGCCTTTCTAAGTGCTGTTTGCTGGATCCATTCTAGAAGTTCACTAGAAATAAAAACTGAGCTCACTATTCTAAAATGTGTGAAATTCACCCCAATTTTAGTTACTTTTCATTTTAACAGGGATATTTGACTAACTCCAACATTTTAGCACCATTGCTCTTCTCCCAAATCCCTCAAAGATCATATACATATCCAAGGTGATCTACTTCTTATCAAATGCTTATACCCATAAACTATGCTCTTAGTGCATAAAAACACTCCTTTCCCTGAAAAAGGCTATAGTCTTACAGAAGTTGATGAGGAACACACATATGGAATGTTGCCATAACAATAAAAAGACATGCTCATATAAATGTCACTAGTCCTAATTTACAGTGTAAGGCACAAATGAGGGACAGAGCCTCATGGCCTATGTTAGAGCAAGTGTCATGGAAGAAGTGGGTGCTTATCTGATTCTTCCGGGAGGCACTGATCTGGATGTTCAAGGGATGGGGAGGGGAGCGGTATTTCAAATTGGTTTCTTCCATCGTCCTATGATACCCTATCTGGTTTTACCTGAAATTTTCATACAGCTTGTGATTTCCTAAGAAATCCTCAGCACAGCTACAAGGTCGTATCATAAAGTTATACTATATTTATCTATAGACTTGTTCAAAAGAGCGCAGAACACTTTATAGAAAATGTTATCCTTGGAATATCACATTGAAGGGGATGGGAGTATATATTTAGAAACTAACTGTAGGTGAAGAACCACAGACCACAGACCCTCTAAATCTAGTTCACTTCTTTTAGTAATGTATGAGTTGGAGTAAGTTAAGTCTCTATATAAACCAATACAGGATACTGATCATATGATCACTATTTCATAATCAGAGGCCATAACAGTTACAACAAAAGAAAATAATATTAGAAAAGAAATACAATATGAACTTAATTGTTGGGATATACCTTTCCTATTTACTCCTCTAAAGAAAATGATTACCGCTTTCAGACAAAAGTGTGAAGACGAGAAATGCTTCTTCCATGCTTATCCACACCTCTGTCAACCCTCAGATTCATCCTCTACCTTCTTTACCCCTCACCTCCTAGATCTTAGCTCCTACTTCTCTCTCTTTTTGTCCTTGTGAAAATTTAGAAAGCATCCACGTGAGAATTGTCACAGGTTCCAAATGCACCACTCGATCGGGTGTTTCACTAGACATCCTGAGACCCGCCCAACGCATTCTAGCACAGTCACCAACATGCAGGCCTGCGAGCTGGGGTCAGCTATTTAAACATTTGAAGTTTAGATAAATAAACAGAACAAACAAATCAGAGGAGTCTTAGTAGCTGGACAGACTGGTCACCTAGAGAAGAAGAATGTGTGATGGGAAAGAAAAGCAAACCCACGAAGAATGAATTCTAAACATGAAGAAAAAAACTGGTTAAAAGGTTCTGTTGAGAAACCACTTGTAAAATATTTGTTGTAATTTTCAGATACTTTTCTCAAAGGTACTCTGCTACAAGATCTGTTATGAGGAATTTACAGGAAATCAATAGCAGGAAATGGTGAGCCCAACAGAGAGCAGTAACAAAGTGTAACGACAGGAGCTACAGGAAAACAGGCGAGCTGTGAACTAACCTACAGGAGGAGATTTAGGAAATGCCTTAAATTGAGTAAACAAAAATTGTCAGGTAAATGAGACAAATGGGCTAAAGAAGATTAATTTACAAAGCTATCAATATAACTGACACTTAAAATACTAAAACTGCATGTATTTGAAAACTTTTTGAAAGGATATACTATTCTTGAAAAGTACGTTATTTGCAAAAAAATTCTCTCTTGACTCCATCCAAAACAGCATAGTTGAACTCAAGTTAAATATTTCTATTCCTCCACTTTTAAGCATTTTAAAAATGTACCATGACCCAAATTTCCTGGTTACCACTGATGCTCTACACACCACTTTCAGGTGTCTAACAATCTTCGCTATTTTCTTTTGCTTCTCTCCTCTGTTTCAACATCAACCCAATCAATATATCTATTTAACAGGAGAACACATCACTGGCTTTGTCAATATATTTCTACAGGTGGTTCTCTCCTTTGCTTTGGTCTGCAAAAGTTTTCTGTTTTCTTATTTATAAAACAGGGAATTTGAGCATCCTTTCTAGCTCTAGCTCTCAATGATTCTAGAAAGGTACTCATAAATGAATTCCGTTTCTTCTTCCTAGTCTTTTTTTTCCCTAAGGAATACTTTAAATACATCTCACTATGGTAAATCACGGTCACAAAGCACAGAACTGAGAAGAGAGAGTCAGGAAGATGATCAAAACAAGTTCATCCATTTGTTTACTCATTCATGCAAAAATCACTTAGTGAATTCCTAATACATTCCAGGTGTCCTTTGAGGCACTGGGGATACAGCATTGAACAAAATGAAGTCCTTGCCTCAGAGACTTACCCACAATGAAAGGGGCAGGGAGAGAGACAAAACCATGAACAATTAAATATATGACATGTTAAATAGTAATCTGTGCTATGAAGCAAAGTCAATCACGAGTAGGGAAGACTGAGAAGTAGATGGATTACAATTTTGTATATTGGGAAAGCTTCACTAATAAGATGGTATTTGAGCAGATCTGAAGCAAGTTGGTTACAGAAAATATAAGAGTCAAGTCACAGTAAAAATGAATGATGACCAAGTTTCTCTAATTTTTCCTTGGAGTTGTTTTTCTTCTTCTTTTTGTTAAAAGCACACTTTTTTGATGAGGAAGACTGGCCCTGAGCTAATCTGATGCCATTCTTCTTTTTTTTTTTTTCTCCCCAAAGCCCCAGCATAGTTGTATATCCTAGTTGTAGGTCATTCTAGTTCTTCTATGTGGGACGCCGCCACAGCATGGCCTGATGAGCAGTCTGTAGGTCTGCACCCAGGATCCGAACCAGCGGACCCCAGGCCACGGAAGAGGAGTGTGGGAACTTAACCGCTATGCCATGGGGCCAGCCCCTCCTTGGTATTTTTAAGTTCTGAATAAATCTAATTGACATGCTCTCTTAATTGCACTACTTGCTATCTCAATGTTTTCAAAGTGTTTTCTCTGGACCTAGTTTAGAATCAAGTGGGATGCTTATTAAGAGTATAGATTCCTTGGCTCTACAAATTTTGAAATTGGGGCTAAACTCAGGGACATGCATTCTAATAACTGCTCCCTCCACTCTTCACGATTTTTATCCACATCAAATTTGGAGAAGCACTGCTTAAGACACATGCAGCAGAAATAAGGTTACTTTACTCCGTTTTTCTTCAAACTTTCAAATGCTTAGTGCTCACGTGCCATAGTAAATTCTGAATCCAGAAACCTCTTAACTTTCTTGTACCTTTCAGAGTCTTCTTGAAACAAAAATATTCTCTTGTCTGAGAGGCAGCGTAAGCACAGAGACAAAGCATCTGAGGACATGAGGAGGCAGTGACTTCATCGTAATATTTCAGCATTTCCAATGCTCTGACTCAGATGTCCCAGATGCTTCTTACTGTCATGTCTTCTAGCGAACTGTGCATTAACTTCTTGAATGTGTATGGGAGAAAGATCGTTCAGCTAGCACTACACTGCCTCTCTTTAATTTTCTACATTTTAGACCTAAAGACATTACATTGAAATGACCTGGATTTTGCTAAGCTTACACTACCTTTTTCCCCCCACCAAGTTTAATTATAGTTATTATATAACTGCACAAATAGATTTTGGGAATTCCTTGAGAACACTTCCAAAATGAATGACCTGACCCGCAGAAGATTAATTTATATCTTATAATTCTAATACTACTTGAGAAAAGACATATTAAAAAAACTCTCGGGAATGCATGTTGGGGGAAGTAATATCTTAGTAGACGTAAACTTTTCTACAGTCAAATCTGCACACTGAAAGCTGAGCACTGAGAGGGAACCCCCTCTGGGTTGTGTTCTTAACATATAGACAACTCCATAGTCCCTGAATGTGTAATACATCACCAAGGGATGGTGCAGTTGAAAAAGGTACAACATGAAACTCAACAACAGGAAATAGTCTGTTGAATGTTCTCCAAACCTCTTCTCAAGGTTGTGGTAAGAACTGTTCTGTAGTTTAGTATTCTTAAAAGATTGTTAAAAAGAGCTAAATCTAGGGCTGTCATTTTTGTTGAGGGGGTGGCTGACACAGACTTCAAGTCTAAAGAGCCTCATTGAAAACGCAATACTGTATTCTTACTGAATAGGAGTATGGAGACTCGGAATTTTTGAATGGATTTACAAAGGTTCTATGGAAAGCATTACATGGAGAACCATTCAAATCAAGGAGACAGAAAAGATAGAGTTGGCTGTAGCTAAAGCAGAATGATATAAAGGGCACTGAAGTGAGAAATGCAGAATACTGTCTCATCAGGATGAGTCATATTCATGTTACACAGCTCTTCTCGAGGCTCTGGCAGTTATTTAATTGGGCACATATTTAATTCAGCTCCTGCTATGTGTTATTCCCTAGGCCACATTAACCAGAGGACGTTACTCTTGTGGATGTGATAAGAGCTTGCTTCTCTAATTTCTGAGCTATATCACTAACCTGAATGTACATTATTTCCTGATAAACACTTTCTATTTGACATATGGGAAGCAGTAAAAAGTAGAACCACTGTCGGGAATTATTTAATTGTGTATCCTTCAAGAAAAACCATTGCCTCCAGAGAGGGGCAATGCCTTAGGGTGGTTTATTTTACCCATATATGATTACATCATCTCCAACAATGCCTGCACAGAAATCTCGTGCACCTCTCAACAAACAAATGGGTGAAAACTCTCCAAGTGTTTCCTTTGTGTTGAAGTGGCAAATAACTTTAACAAACAAATACTTCCATAACTGGATTCCATACAGATACAGCATAAAGCTTAGGTATTTTCTTTTCATACTCAAGAGGATATAATAACGTGTCACAATCATACGTTAATGGGGCTGTAGCAGAGACAAGGGCTGGCAGGGGTGTTTGCACTGCTCAAGTCTATCAGCCACCAGCAGGGAAGTTTTGCTAAGTTATACTCTTATACTGCACTGCTGTCTCGTGGCATCCTCAATTTTCCTTAATACCCACCCCCACCACTTTACACTGGCCATTCTCACTGTCTGGCGATTCCTTTCACCAGGTTCCCAAGTGCTGGTATGATAATCAGCAGAACAAAATGTAATATCTAGTTGCTGACTGATTTTCACCGAATAATGTACCATTAGCATTGTAGTGTATCTGATTCTAAATGGCACTATTCGTGGATAAGTTTATATTATTTTCATAATCTCAAAATTCATTTTGCAACTCTCCAATGCAGGGCTGTTAGTTTTCTATTGCCGCTGTAACAAACTACCACAAACCTAGCAGCACAGAACAACGCAAATTTACTATCTCTCAGCCTCTATAAGTCAGAAGTCTGGTGAGCTCAGCTGGGGCTCCACTCTAGAGATTCGCAAGGCTGAGATCAAAGTGGTGGCAGGACTGCGCTCCTTTCTGGATGACCTGGGAATGAGTCCACGTCCAGGCTCCTCCAGGTTTCAGGAGAATTCAGTTCATTGCAGTGGTAAGAGTGAGATCCAAACTTCCTTCCTTGTTGACAGCCAGAGGTTGTTTTCAGCTTTGAAAGCCTGCTCATATCCCTTGGCTTGTGGCCTCCTCCCTTCATCTTCAAAGTCAGCAACGGCAGGTTGAGTCCTTCTCACGTTACATCTCTCTGACCACAGCCAGGAAAGGTTCTACACTTTTAATGCTCATGTGATTAAATTGGACCTACTCAGATAATCCAGGATAATTTCCCTGGAGCTCAATATCCTTACCCTTCATCACCTCTGCAAAGTCCCTTTTGGCATGTAACATGACATATTCACAGGTCCTGGGGGTTAGGATGAGGACATCTCTATGGGGCCATTATTCTGTTTACCATACAGGAGTTGACAACCCAATAGTCCTGAGGCCAAATATGGTTGGCTACCTATTTTTTTAAATACGAATTTATTGGAACAGAGCCACACCCATTTGTTGATACATCATCTAGGGTCACTTTCACACAACAAAAGCATGGTTGAGTAGATGTGAGAGAGACCACTATGGCTCACACACCTAAAATACTATCTGACTCAACTGAAAATGTTTGCTGACCCCTGCTCCAACAGCATAATTACTCTAAAATATTCTTGAAGAATATCAATTATGTATTATGAATAAAAATAAATGGAACTTGAAAAAGTGAGAAAGATGCTTACCCAAGTTTAGGAATGCAGGATATAACTAAAAAACTGTAGCTAGAGAACAATTTCTGTCTCAGTTTCAGCTGTTGGCAGAGCCATCAATCTGCCTCTTTAGTTAGCATTTCAAGACTCTCCCATAAAAATTACCAAGAGCTTTAAGCAGGCTGGCCGTCAGAAATTTCTTCCAAATGGACAAAAGCCAGGGCAGAACAGTAATTAAAAAGTAAAAAGATACAACACCCCTTTGTAAAAATTACATATGCATAGACCGTACTTCTTTAAGCTCTGCCAAGTGATTTTTAATTCCTTAGGTTGTTATCAGCCTTTGATATTCATGAAAATATCCACTGATGAATGCTAGACTCTCTCTTCATTGTCTCTCACACTTATCTAATGGTAGCAAGCATATTCATTACATCTTCCATTGTGTTTCCACTATGATTTACAAAGGCCATGGCTCATGATTAATTTTTAGGTTATACACAGAAAACAAACAACTTAATTTGCTAGCTTGATCCTGTTAGTATGCAAGCAAATATGGCAAAGAAAACAAAACCCACAAGCCTGAATTCCCATGGCAGCTTTAACAAATATCACCAATTTGAGAACTACAAATAAACCTCATGCATTTTTCTCAATCTTGAGAGACAGCAGGTTCAACCTGCCCAGACCATTAGAGCTGTTGCTCAGTGGAAGAAAGAAAAAGAAAGACGAGACTAGACTGCAGAGACTGCAGGCCAGCAGAGTCCAGTCCATCCTTCCACTAGAGATGGAACTACATAAAGACTTCTTCTTTGGGGAAAAAAATGCATTTTCAGGCTTGCAAAGTTGACAGAGCACGAGATGACTAAAATGCATTTATTTTTTTATTCTTCTAACTCATCTTTAAAGATAGGGATGTTACCCGCCTTGGAACATCACAGCAGACTCAGACCTATCAGACCCATGGCATCCTAAAGGTGGGGGGGGTGTGTGTGCGTGCGAGGGTGTGTTTGCGTGCATGTATGTGTGTGTATACATACAGGTCCATTCTACTGTACTTTTTTAGGTCTCAATAATTACTTTCAATAAAATTATTAACTTTCCTTACTCATTAGAGAGTCTAACAACATTGATAAATATAAATGTCACACTGAAGAAACCTTAAGTAATATGGCAAACAAAATTATTTTTCTGGGAAAAGAAAACTTGATATTTCTTAAAAGAAAGCAATTCCTATGCCTAAGCATGAAGGACCACAAATTCTGACTCCATAGGTCATGACTACAAAGCCATAAGCCCAAAAAACTGAATTAGGAATAGCATCTTACTCCTTAATGACTTATGAGCTGGTTAAAACTGCAATTGGCTTTGCTAAACACAATTTGAATTTCAAGATCCCATATTCTATTACCTATTCCTGCCAGTTCCCCAGGGCCTTATTACAGTTAACATACTTTAAATGCTATTTGTTAAAAAGCTTTTTAAAAGAACACATTTCGTTTAGAAAATGTTAACAGGCTTTTCCCTAGACTCATTATAACTATTAATTCCCATTCTTCATTTTTTTTCCCCCACACAGTATATGAAACAGATATAATCTGCAAGTCATTATTCTTTTCTGAGCTCAGGAAAGTACAGCAGATACTTTTTATATAAGAAAACAGGTGAAAGTAGACAGACTTGATATTAGAAATATGTCATATCTAAAACAGTTCAATTTTGAAGGCAATAACAATAATTATATATATATATATAGTTATAGTTATAATGAAGTTTCAGCTTGTTCTAATCAACTTCAATTTTCATGTTTAAGATGTATCTTTTCTTCACATTTTAGTGAAGACTATTAGACTTCAGTATAGGCCCTTTTGGTTCTCTCTTCAATGGAAATAAATTAAAATCAGTATATAGAACATATCTTTATAGGACTGGTAATGAATATTAAGATACTCAATAAATAAGTCATACATTCTTTCCTTCAGTGATGAATAAAATATTTTACAAAATCTAACTTGGATGGTAAGTTTAAATACAACAGGCATTAGAAATTCAAAAACAGTCGAGCAGGAAGGACTGTGTGAACTCTTCTGACGACAGTGGGATAGGTGTTTATAAAACAGAGCGAAGAAATGAGGGGTTGAGCAGTCCTGAGAGGCCGCACTGCGTGGCTGTTACTGGGGTGGCCTCTGAGGACAGCACGGGCGGGCAGTTCAAGTGAGGACAGGACAGAAGTGAGGGAGAAAATTTCACGGCATTTTCTTCTCCAGTGTGAACTCTTCTTCTTTCCCTCCTCCCTCTGCCCCCTTTCTGTAACAGATTTGTCTATATCCTCTTAAATCTAGGCCTTCCAGAGTGGAGATAGCATTGCTTTGGGAATCTGGTCAACTCACTCAAAATATGGAAAGACAGAATTAATTCTAAGTGACTTGTGACAATTACCTCACCATTCTTACATTCTGACTTTCATTGCCACTCCAGGATCTAGCTGGCACTGAGTAAAATTTATTGAGTATACCCTCTGGTTTCTATATGTAGAATTGTTTTTTTCTGAAGACAGTTTATCTCTTTTGTAAACTGGCTAACAAAATATACCCCCAGAAGAGAAAAGTTTGGCTCCAAGCTTAAATCTGTCATTTCAAGTAGTTTTGCTGAATTGAAATAATGAGACTGTTTCATTAACACTATTATTGAGGTTACTGTTTCTTCAACTTATGAAAAAAAAAGTCATCTAATTAACATGTTCGTTAAACACTGCCATCTTTATCTTTATTTAGGATGTTCGCGAATGTCCATTTACAGGAATGTATTCTCCATAGGAACATGGTACATCCTGACACTGTAGGGCTTTCCCAGTGAGCAGTGCACAGAATCCCTCTCTCTCCCTATCTTTCACCAGTGCATATAGCTGGATAGACATTACCATGACAACAATAAAAACAAATAAGAAAATAAATATTTTTATAATGAATTTTGAACACACTAAGAAATAAGTTCCCTACTCAAAAGCAGTGTTAAAAGTATCTCCCAGTTTTCAGCGTGGTGATGAGGTCAGGGCTAGTCTAAGGTGTGAGGAAGTAGATATTGTAGAAATAAAAAACATTCTCGAAGTTAGACACAGCCAGTATGGTTAAATTTCGGCAAAAGTAGGAAAAGACCTAATAGTTTAAGTATTAACTGTGATGTTTAAAAGCTATTGCTGAGAGATTTGCAATTTTCATTAAATGAATTAGGAAAGCTGAAACACCTTAGTCAAAGTGTTTCACAGGGAAGATAATTGTTATTTTTTATAAAACCCAGGCTGCCTTCTTTGGGAAATCAGAAATTATAAAATAGCAGAAAATACATAGGTTTTGTAAACCACAGGATGTGAGTTTAAATTCCATATGCCATTCACTAAGTATATCAAATTGGGAAGATGACAATCACTTTGTGTTTCCATTATTTGTATGTAAAGGTCAACTTCATAGAAACTTTTCAAGGAATTAAAAAAAAAAAAGCAACTATGTACATACAACACTTGAGACTGGCTTAAACTTTACTATAGGAATCATGAAAGTACAGTTAGGAAAGCCTCAATAGGAATCACATTCCTTGCCCCTACTCATCAATGATTTAAGTACTTAATGCGAGTCTGTAATGGATAAGTAGATATTTTAAATTTCTACATAAGGACTGAACAAGACCGGAAGAACTTCAGTGGCAGTTGGATGGATTTAAGAAAGGGTTCTTGTTGTTCTGGAATGGAAGGTTCAGATTTAGATCACTGGGGCGCCCAGGTATTTATAAGGAAACTTCTCTGCCCCTCGAGTTGGCACTTTTAAATGCCACCACACCCATTCTCCCACCCTGGAGATCACCACTGCCCTTTGCATTGCATCTAGAGCTTCTATTACTGCAGGCATCTTAAATCTATTTACATGGCAGTCTTCCCACCACTGGTGAGACAGGGTCTTATTCATCTTGATCTCCCTCATTGCCTAGCTCAGAGCCCAATAAAGATGTGTATACTGATAAACAATTTATTAACTATTATCTTGGATAAATTAAAGAGAGTTTTATTACAAACAAAAATATAGGATTTCATTCCTATCTAATATACTTCTTCATAACAAATTAACTCATTTGCAACTCTAAAAATATGTTCTGGTCTTATCAGTCAAAAGGATGACTGTTAACCTTCTTTAGAAGGTCAATTCCATAAGCAGCTCAATGCCAAGTAGACGATACTTACATTAGCCAAATGGGCCAGTTCTATCTCCAGGAACGAATCAGTTGTTTTGGGTTCAGGCCTTATTGTGACCACGATGATTTTGGAATTAACGACAGTATAATTTCTGAAACAGAGTAATTATGATTAAAAGGAGGAAGGATTGGTGACAAATATGAATTCCTACTGCTCAATACACGTTGGGATGGCACGTTACATAAAAGATTCCTAAGCAAATACATAGAAACACTGAGCAAATAGATTGAAAACACGATACTAAAGGAAAATTCATGGAAGGATACAGTTTATTTTTTGTTATAAACAAACTCTATCTGGAACTAGAAAATTTTGGAGGGAAAAGCTATTGCTGAATGTGACCATTTTAGATGCAGGCAAGATGAAAGCAACAGCACTGACAAGCTTTCCAAAACTTAAATCTGCTTCCTCTCCAAGAGAGATGGATTGTGAATTTAAACCTTCAGGCAATCTTTAAATGAATATAATCCATTTATCTCAAGATGGGCCTAGTAGTTTTGTTCCTCAGGAGACCAAATCTTGCAAAGTGCTATCTTAGCGTTTTTCAGACTATCTCAAAATTCATTAAGAAGAATGATTGGAATGTGGAATAGCATGAAAGCAAGTAGAGTTTAAACATAAATAAATGCTATTGCTAATTATTGATCATCATTCATTTCAGCAAGAGATTTACAGGCCACCTCCTTATCTCAATATGCTCCATGTAAGGAACACTTTTGCCTTTTGAAATATCTTACCACAGTTTGCTCACAAAAAGGTTTTAAATATAGTCATATTTAAAGAAAACACCAAAATTATCCATAAATATAAATATGTAAAACTGAATCAACTCTTTCGTGCACATACAGGTTTTCAACCAAAATGCATAAAATGCTACACATTACCTATTATTTAGAGATTTAAAGATTTTATTGTGCTTTTAGCTTCTAGAAGAAATACATGGAAACATATATATATATATATATATATATATATTTTTTTTTTTTTTTTGATCCTTCTTTTTTGTTTTGAAATAAACCAGCTGTTCTTCCACAGAGCATGTAATATTCTGGGGAATTCCTAACAGCTATCAAAGATAAAGTCATTTAATTTTTTGTGTCTTTTTTTGTTTTTTAAGGCATTATTCATAGGTAATAAAATTTACCAATTTTAAGTGGGCAGCCTAATGCTTTTGGTAACTGTATACGACCGTGCAAGCACCACCAAATCAAGACAGACAACACATCCTTCACCCTAAACAGTTTCCTCCAGCCTCTGTGATCCTCTCCCACTCACAGGCAGCCATGGACATGTTGTCAACTAAAATTACACCTTTTCTAGTACACCTCTGGTACACAGGCTTTTGTGCTTGACTTAATTTACTTAGCATAATGTTTTTGAGATTCACCCATTTTGCTTCTTTTTATAGCTAAATAATATTCCGTGGTGTGGATATAACACAATTTTTTATCTATTCATCAATTAAGCAATCAATCTTTGGATTTCTTCTGGTTTTTAGCCTTTATGAATAGTAGCTATTCATATTTGGCTATCACGAATAATTGGGATACATATTCTCTGCATGGACACATTTTCCTATGTCTTCAGTAAATATCTAGGAGTGGAATTGCTTGGTCATGGGGTAAAAGCATATTTAATTCTATAAGTTACTGCCACACTGTTTTCTAAAATAGCTGTACCATCAAAGTAGTATAATTCTAATATTGTAGAACAATGTTGAACCTCACATTCTTTGTGATAATGTTGTCTCTAAAGGGATGGTCTTTGCCACAAGATTTCACCAGAAAAGAATCCCAAGCTGTGCCATAGTTGGAAGAACTTACTAGATTTAATAGCAGAAGAACTATAAACATATTTTGAGTGGAATAACATTTTTTAACCCATCTTTCAAGTATTCAGTAATAACAAATTTTGAAACACTCAGGAAAATTCCTGGTCTCTAGCCTAACAGTAAATAGTAAAAAACAACAAAGAATAATTTTAAAAAATTTTTCCTAGCGGCAAAGTAGTAGCAAACAGAAAGAGCTGGTTAACTGTTCTTTATTTCATTTAATACTAAATGAGTCAATTGAAGATTATCTGCATTGAGAAGGACGTAAAACTAAGCTCTAAATGCCAAACTCCTTTTGCAAACTTCTCCTCCCCTGTTTCTCTGTGAGTAAAAGTGATCAGAGATGAAGTGAGAGTAGATAGAATTAACAAAGCTGTGAGGGGTGATTAATTATATTAGTAGATCTAACAGGATTCCCAGAGAATGACAACTTGTGTATGACTTGGAGTTGGAGAGAATGTCTGCCTGTCACCACAAAAACCTGTGGAGATTTCTCCCAGAGAATAATCACTCTGAGCACACAGATGCAAGTTCCTTTATTGGATTAGCCTGAATGTGTTTGAGTTCTGGTTTGGTTATCTGAAACAAAAACATTTACACATCACCCAAATTCAATCTGCCCATTTAGTCTCATTCTGTGTGTAATCCCTTCTCCTTGCCATAAAGAAAACCCAATGACTGCTAATATTAATTAATAAATGATAGTTAATTTTGATAGTTTACAGATATTTCATTTTATTTCTAAAGTTGCATAGGTGGATAATTACTGGAAAATATAGATGTGGGTATTCCAAACAAGAATTTGTAATTTTGTCAAGATATTTATGAAATTCTCTTTGTGTGTTTGGGCATGTGGGGATTTTGGCAAATGGAAAGTAAAGCAGCTAAGACAAGCAGACCTCTGCAGGGTATGTTACACTGTGTCAGCTTCATCAGCTACTCAACTGGCCTGGTAGACAAGATCCTAGGGAATGGAGTCTGCCTTACAGCTTTTGCTAAATCCATGTGTATTAACATATTTCGAATACAATTGGGAAGGGATGCATGTTAATGTATTTATGCAGATGGATGTGCTCATCACATTTATGTGAGTAATCCCCGCCACGTTGTGCCTCAACAGAGCAACACGTACCTGTCTCCATAGCATCCATTAATGCTATGTATGTCTCCTTCCACAAGATTATAAGCTCATTGAGGGCAAGATTTATATCTAGCATTTATAGAGACTCGCTTGCATTACTTTTGGCACATTCTAGTGCTCAGCATATGTTTGAATGTCTTATTAAATACATACATACTGAACAAAAATATCAAAATTTTGACCAAGTTAATTTAAAATGTAATGGCAATATCACAGTATTAAAACACTTAATGAAGGAAAAATAAGCAAATTTACATTATGCAATGGCTCTCTTTTTAAAAAGTGTATAATGTACAAAATTATCTTTAATTTATTCCATCAATTTATTCTAATTCGCATAAGCTAAGAGCTGGCTCCTTATATGCCATGTCAGGCTTTGTGATCTACTAATGCTTCCTGGCTGTGTACACATTTATATTCACTGCTAGGAAAGCAAATCTTACAGCCAAGTGGATTTCATCACTACAGTAATAAAGTTCTTTCCTGTCCTTGAGGTTTGTGCTAGTTGGTATCTAAAACATTAAAAAATGTGCAGAGCTATTCATTCAAAGGAGACTCAAGTTATTCTTCACAATTTTTACAAAGTTTTAGGGTGCTTAGGGTACCTGAACTACATCTTAAAGAGAGGAAAAAAGTGATGATAAAATGCACTGCAGCTGTTTACAAGAGACTCACTTTAGGTGACATACATAGGCTGAAGCTGAAAGATGGAAAACAATACTCAATGCAAATAGTAACCAAAAGAGAGCAGGGATGGCCATACTTTATCAGACAGAAGAAACTTTAAGTCAAAAACTGTAATAAGAGAGAAAAAAGGCATTATTTAATGATAAAAGGGCCAATTCACCAGGAAGATATAACAGTTATAAACACATATGTACCTAACAGTAGAGCACTCAAATATATGGAGCAAACATTGACAGAACTGAAGGGAGAAATAGATGGTAACACAATAACAGTAGGGTATTTTAATACCCTACTTTAATAATGGACAGGTCAACCAGATAGAAAATCAATAAGGAAACAGGGGATTTGAACAACACTATAGATCAGCCGGATGTAACAGACATATACAGAACATTCCATCCAACAACAGCAGAATATACATTCTTCTCCAGTGCACATGGAACATTCTCCAGGAGAGATCACAGGTTGGGCCACAAAAAAAGTCAGCAAATTTAAGAAGATTGAAATCATACCAAGTATCTTTTCCAACCACAGTGAAATGAAACTAGAAATCAGTAGCAAGAGAAAAACTGAAAAATTCACAAATATATGGAAATTAAACAATACACTCTTGAACAACCAATGGATCAAAGAAAAGATCACAAGAGAAATTAGAAAATACCTTGAGACAAATGAAAATGAAAACACAACATGCCAAAACTTATGGGATGCAGCAAAAGTAGTACTAAGGAGGAAGTATTTTGGGGTAAATGTCTACCTAGAAAAAGAAGAAAGATCTCAAATCAGCAACCTAACTTAACATCTCAAGGAACTTCAAAAAGAAGTAAACTAAACCCAAAGTTAACAGAAGGAAGGAAATAATAATGATTAGTGATGAAATAAGTGAAATAGAGAACAGAAAAACAATAGAAAAAATCAACCAAACTAAGAGTTGTTTGATAAAAATTAACAAAATTGAGAAACTCTTACCTAGACTAAGAAAAAAAAGAGATAAAACTCAAATAACAAAATTCAGAAATGAAGAGGAGACATTACAACTGATGCCACAGAAATTCTAAGGTTCATAAGAGACTACTATGAAAAATTACATGCCAGCAATTGGATAATATAAGAGAAATGGATAAATTTCTAGAAATATACAACCTACCAAGACTGAATCATGAAGAAATAAAGAAATCTAAACAGATCTGTAACAAGTAAGGAGATTGAATCAGCAATCCGAAACCTCGCTTCCTCCCAAAAAAGCCCAGGACCAGATGGCTCCACTGAAGAATTTCACCAAACATATAATGAACAATTAACACCAATTCTTCTCAAAACATCCCAAAACTCCGAAGAGGAGGGGACACTTATTTTTTGAGGCCAGCATTACCCTGATATCAAAATCAAAGAAACCACAAGAAATGAAATCTACAGACCAATATCCCTGATAAACATCAGTGCAAAAATTCTAAACAAAATGCTAGCAAAGAGAATTCAACAACACATTAGAAAGATCATACACCATGATTAAGTAGGATTTATCCCTGAGATGGAATGGTTCAACATATGAAAATCAATCAGTGTAATACACCACACTAACAGAAGGAGGGCAAAAACTATAAGATCATCTCAACTGATGCAGAAGAAGCATTTGAAAAGTTCAACATTCTTTTATGACAAAGATTTTCAACAAATTAGGTATAAAAGGAATCTACCTCAGTATAATACAGGCCATATATGAAAACCCACAACTAACATTATACTCGACAGTGAAAAACTGTAAGCTTTCCCCGTAAGATCAGGAACAAGACAAAGATACCATCTATCACCACTTGCATTCAATATAGTACTGGAAATCCTAACTAAAGCAATTAGGAAAGAACGAGAAATAAAAGGCAACAGAAAA
This sequence comes from Equus quagga, assembly GCF_021613505.1. Lineage (NCBI taxonomy): Eukaryota > Metazoa > Chordata > Mammalia > Perissodactyla > Equidae > Equus > Equus quagga. Next base: position 3,287,204 of record NC_060281.1, read on the forward strand.
AGGAGCAGCAAAGTTAACTGTGTTCACAGATGACATGTTCTTAGATGTAGAAAACCTTAAAGATTCCCCAAAAATATTAGAATTAATAAACAAATTTGGCAAGGTTACAAAATACAACATCAACACACAAAAATCAGTTGCATTTCTATACACTAACAACGAATAATACAAAAAAGGATGTTAAGAAAACAACTCCATTTACAATAGTATTGAGAATTAAATACTCAGGAATTAATTTAACCAAGGAGCTGAAGACTTGTACAAAAAATACTGCTGAAAGAAACTAAAGAATATACAAATAAACGGAAAGAAATTCCATGTTCATGGATTGGAAGACTTAATTTGTTAAAATGTCCATATTACCCAAAGTGATCTACAGATTCAATGCAATTCCTATTAAAATCCCAATGGCATTTTTTGCAGAAATAGAAAAAAAATCCTGAAATTCACGTGGAATATCAAAGGACCCAACCGTCAAAATAATCTTTAGAAAGAAAAACAAAACTAGAGGCCCAAACCTCCTGATTTCAAAACACACTACAAAGCTACGGTAAATTAAACCAATATGATAATTGGCATAAAGAGAGATGACAGACACACAGATCAAAGGAGCAGAATAGGGAGCCCAGAAATAAACCATCACATATAACACATATAAAGTCAAACGATCTTTGACAAGAATGGTAAGGCTACACAATGGGGAAAGACAGTCTCTTCAACAAACAGTGTCGGGAAAACTGGATATGCACATGCAAAAGGATGAAGTTGAACTCTTACACTGCACCATATACCAAAATTAACTCAAAATGGATTAAAGACCTAAACACAAGACCTGAAACTATAAAACTTGTAGAAGAAAAGTCTCGTAATATTGAATTTGGTAATGATTTCCTTGATATGACACCAAAAGCACAGGCAACAAAAGCTAAAATAGGCAAATGATACTACATTGAACTTAAAAACTGTACAGTAAAGAAAACAATCAACAGCGTGAAAAGGTGATCTACGAAACAAGAAAGAATATTTGTAAACCATATATCTGATAAGGAGTTAATATCAAGAATATATAAAGAACGTCTAAAACTCAACAACAAAAAATAAGATTTAAAAACGGGCAAAAGACTTAAATAGACATCTCTCCAAAGAGGATACACAAATGGCCAAAAGTTTGTGAAAAGATGCTCAACATCACTAATCATCAGGGAAATGCACATCAAAACCACAATGAGATATTACCTCACATCCATTAGGATGGCCATTTTCAAGAAACCAGAAAATAAGAAGTGTTGGCAAGGTTGTGAAGAAATTGGAAGCCTTTTGCACTATTAGTGGGAATGTAAAATTAATTAATTATTCTTAATTAATTTCCATGGCAGCTGCTATAGAAAACAGTATGGAGATTCCTCAAAAAATAAAAAATAGAATTATCATATGATCCAGCAATCCCACTTCTGGGTACATATCCAAAAGAATTGAAAAGGATCTTGAAGAGATACTTGCACACCTATGTTCACTGCAGTATTATTCACAACACCCAAGAAGTGGAAGCAACCTAATGTTCATTGACAGATGAATGAATAAAGAAAATGTGGTATATACATACAATGGAATATTATCCAGCCTCAATAAAGAAGAAAATTCTTTAATTTCTCATGTCCTCATGATAGAACATTACAAAAAGACACAGAATATCTTAAAACTACAATATTTCATTGCAAATTCAGAATAGAGAAGCAAGGCTCAAAATTTAGCTCCTGAAATTGAAGAACACACACTCTTGAGGGAAATCACTGCTTCAGGTTGATTGCCTTCAGGATGTGTTGGCATAAAAGTAATTATGTTTACATTTTTCTATTATTTCCAATGTTATTTAGTTCAATTGCTTTTTCCATTTGCTTTTAATTCTTGTAATATTAGGAACTCAGATGAGTTCCACTTCCTAAATATGAAAACATTTCAGCATCATTTATCTTTATTAGGTTGTTGCACTTGACAGCAAATTCATGGGATTTTGCATTATTGAAATTTGTTCCTTTTTTAAAAGATAATTTTCAAACTACTATTGGCTTATGAGAATGTTGTTCTTCTTCATCTTTATTTTCTCTGGCACTTTAATATTATAGTGGAATTTGCATATAATTTTCGTTAGATACTTTACAATATCCTGAATGTTAATAGCTACATTATAAAGCTTTTTTTTCAGGACTATGCCTTCCATTTGTCCTACCAGGAAAACTACACGTTGCTCATATACTCAAAAGTATTACAGTTTTCCTACAAAATTGGAACCTGACTTTATTAAGAGAACCAGAAAATGGATTGTTTACAACTATTTCTTAACTCTTGGCCTTCTTGTATGCTTGGATACACATTTTTCCTTAGAGATAATTTCCATTAGATAAATTCTTAGAAGTGGCATTGCTGTATCAATGACAAGACATTTTTAACACCTCTCAATATCGTCAAATTTCCTACTGAAAGGTTATTGCAGTTAGACATTCTCACCAGCAGTATAAGAGCCCACTTGGCTGTGGGTGGTTGTTAACTCCTTGTTGTGAGTGGGGCCTGTGTGACGTGGCCTCAGCTCCCCCAAAGGACCGTCTGGCCTTGGCTGGCTAGTCTTTATCTATCAGGCCTAAAAGTGGTCATGAGGGAGAGGGAAGAGTAACAGCCTCAGGCCTTAATATCAACAGCCTGGCTTGTGGCCACCAAGTTGCTCCCAAGGCTCCTTGAGCCTGCTCATGCATGGCTATTCCCTGAGCCTTTCAAGATTTTCTGCAGAAGATACATGTGTATTCACAGTAAGGCAGAAGCACATGGTTTGCACTACTTAAGGAATTGATACTAATGAAATAGAGGCAACAAGGCAGTGGAAGAGGCCTGGTTGTGCAGACAGAAGACTTGGCTGAATTAGAACTCAGCCACCTACTAGACGTGGAATCTCGGGCAGGTCAGTGAAGTCACAAAGGGCTCAGTTTTCTCATCGGTAAAATTAGAGTTCGGATGGTAGCAACCTTTAAAGGGACTTGCAGCACTAATATCCTCTGATTCTACCATTTTGAACTGCAAGAAATTATTCTGAGGAGGAATAACAGTGCGAGGCTGAGAATAGCACATACTTAGTTTGGACTGGAGGAGAGCATATTTTCTTAAGTTGAAGGGACAATATGAATCTACTTAATTACAAAAGGGAAGACAATTGGACAATAAAATAAAAATTTCAGTTTGAAGAATAGTTAATGCATATTAGGGCAAGAGAAAAAATTCTAAATAAAAGAGTCAACATGCGAAGTTATTTCTGTCTTTGTATGAAGGAAAATTTCTAAATTTTATCTATTCAAAATGTCATGTCAAGTTCTCCTTTCTAGTCTCCATGAAGGAAATTATGCAAAGTATTGCTTTGAAAATAATTAAAGCAGTGGCTGGCCTCGTGGCCGAGTGGTTGGGTTCACGCACTCCACTTCAACAGCCCGGGGTTTCACCTATTCAGATCCTGGACGCACACATGGCACTGCTCATCAGGCCATGCTGAGGTGGCGTCCCACATGCCACAACTAGAAGGACCCACAACTAGAATACACAACTACGTACTGGGGGGCTTTGGAGAGAAGAAGAAGGAACAAAAAAAGAAGATTGGCAACAGTTGTTAGCTCAGATGCCAATCTTAAAAAAAAAAAAGATAATTCAATCAAAATATAAGATTTCTAGAAACTTAACAGAAAGTTCAACATTACTCTGTGTATAGAAAACTTGGCTCCAAAAATTTGAACAGATAATTAGTAAAATGATCAGAGAAAACTGTTTCGTGAAAATTTGGTAAATAATAGCTAAACATATAGAGCAAATTTGTATATATTTTTCATGTAATAAGAAGATATTTCCTTTCCTACTGGGTTCAAGTCACATAGTCAAATTTATACAGAAAAACAACAATATATATTTTATTCCTCTGTTCCTAAAATACCTTCATATTATAAACACTAAACTTCCATGGGCCACATTTTTAAAAATGGTTTACAGATAGGGCAGTGACATATTTCAGCAAACATTTCTTGGAACTTTACGATTTATTAAGCGCTGTTCTGGGAGTTTTGACAGTAAAGATTTAGAAGAATTAAGACAGTGCAGTTAGCAGGGTTGCTGCTTAGTAAACGTTCGTTGAGTGACTGTGCAACAAAGACAAAACCCTCGTCCTTGAAAAGGCTTCTTCTTATTTAGCAGATCTATAACTGGTACAGTCACTCACTAAAGTTTCTGGAACAATTTTTTGAAAAGGAAAAAAACAAGCCTGAGAGTGTTTAGTACTTACATTATTTTACTTTTCAAAAAATAAGAAGTAAAAGAAAATGAGAAGTAAATGCTTATCTTTCACCTTTCAAATAGTATCTGAACAACGTTTGATCCCGAGCATTCCATAGTCACTATTTCTGGTCATTGAATCTAAATATGAATACTGTTTTCCTATAGTCATTTACCTAATTATTTTATCTGTATAGAGTCTGAGTAGATACACATATTCAGGATTCTTACACAAAGGTTACTAAGGACTTCAAGGTAAAGAATATGTCAGAAACGTCAATTTTACTGCAATAGAGAATTTTTGAAGCTGGGAAGAACCTTTGAGTTCGGTCACCACAATTTAAGAAGCCAGTCACTTGCTGAGGGCTAATCTGAGTCCCTTTGAGTCACAGGTGGTATGAGGGGACCATTCTCTGCTTTACCCATTAAAACCCCCACAATGTGTCCATTAATCTGCCCATAAGCTGGAAGTGACCACTGCCTCTGCCAGGATTTAAAAAGATGTTGAAACACTAAATAAAAGCATTTTTTCTTTTTACAAAAAGGCCGATATCCCTGGATAAATTCCCAATTCCCTTAATTGCATAAATTTATGAAACTTGGAAGAGCTTGACTTCACTGGGTAAGTGAGCAAGTTCTGTGATACCACACACACCAAGATGAGTCATAATGCAACTCTGCTAGACATCTAAGAAGGAAACTAACTTACAGTCTACAGCATTTTCTGCTGAATATTTTATTTGCATTCACTATATCCCTCAGCAGTAAATAGGGTGACTATTGCACATGAAGCGGCTTCTATTTTAAAGTGGAGCTGCAGGCAGACAATGGCTGAGTTACTGGACAAGCTCATAAAATTCTTCTTGTGTTAAATTGAAATGAAAACCCAAGTCATCTGATTTTAAGTTAGTCTAGTCTAGAATTCTGGAAGGATCAGCTTTACACAAAAGAACTCCCTATGGAAGGACATGTCTAACTTTGATTATCTGGGTACTTTTAACTCTGGCACATTTCTCCTCAAATTAACATCATACACAAAGAGAGAGGCAGTGTAACTACAAATCCCACTTTGTCTGTGAGTAATTGTACATACCAATGTGTTTTAATAAAACCAGTGGAAAAGCTGAGGGCAAACTCATCAGTTTTGAAAATTTGCTATTAGTAGGAGAAAACCAAACACAAACCTATTCAAATTCAGCAAGCCCAAATTCCATCCAGAGACAAAGGGCGTTAAAGAAAGCCAGACTTCCGATAGTCATGTCTGTGGTTGAAGGAGACCCCATTGCACGGAGAGGGACTCCCCATGACTCACCAACCATCTTAACAATGCACTGTGCGCAGAAAGATTTCCTCCAAAGAACACTCACTAGTCACTGCCGCTTCCTTGGGAGGCCTTTTTCTGCCGGACTGAACTCTAATTGTTTTTATTTATTAGACCATTCGTTATGCCCCTGGTATAACTGCACACATCGTTCACAGCCTCTCCTCTTGAAAATGTGAAGCGTTATTCATGAGGCTGTGAGTAAGAGCTCACTGTACGTGGCTGTGTTTAACTAAGACCCAACTTGTCTCACTCCTCCAAAATGAGGTGGGCTGGAGGAAACAGGTCATCATGAGTGATAGCATCATTATCCACACAAATGTGAGTGATGTTTTCAGTGAGGTCTGTTAAAGCAGTTAAGACAGTAGAGCAAATACGTTAAGGTTGGTGGAATTACTATTTGTAATTGTTTCTTTTAATGTCTGAGGGAAAGAAATCAATGGATTTCTTCCAAAAATAGTCCTCTAATTGAACAATAGCATTTCTGCTTAATGTGGTAGTAACTGAATATTTACTCAGAAGCCAACTGAGATCCTGTGCAAATAAAGAACAAAACCATGTATTCCGAGTCATCATGACTCTCCTCTAATTTAACGTAACGTTGACGAACGGTACCATGACGTACAAATAAAAAGAGGCAGATTAATTTTTAAACGACCCATTCTGTTACAGAGACTTGAGGTTTTTCTTTTTCTGATTTTTTTTCTCAGTCTTAAGGCAAGTCGTGATTAGTTACAAAAGAATTGCAGGGCTATAATCAGAGACCAAATTGTCTTTTCTAGTTGCTTTGAAATGCATAATATGCTAATAAGCTATTCATTAAATCAGTATTTTCTATTTCATTTAAGAAAAAGCCCTTTGTATTACCAAAGCTTGTTTGACTGTTTTCACAGAATGAGCTATAATCACATTTTTTGAATAATTTACGAAGATTACAACAGCCGTATTACTTTGTAGCTTACCTCAGAGTGGGCAAAATTAGATCCAAGTTTTTGTACAGGACTGCTCCAAGAACAAATACCGAGGATTCATCTAATTCTAGAAAAAATAAAATTAAGAATTAGCAAAACATCAAGAAAAATACTGTGTCTTATAAAACTTGAATCTATTAATTACAAGGGGATTCCAGGATTTGCTGATGCAAAGCTGGGTAGAAGAAATGCCTTCCTAACCATGCACGGGGCATGTCGGCCCCACCCCCCACATTAATTACAGCTCTAGAAGAGGTTTTCAGCGGTTTTGTGTCCTTCATCATGCCAAAACAAGAAGCTGCTTTACTTGCAGCTAAGGAGTTTAAATTCCCAATGATGGGGGAAAGAGAGCCAGTTCTCTTCTGTAGCAAAATCTCCCAGGCAAGAATTAAGACCACAATGCGACTGTTGAAAATAGCCATTAATTTTAGAGGCCACTGAAGGTGTTCTTAAAACTTAATTTTTTCTTAACTTTATTTTTCTATACCAAAATAATATCTTCAAACCAAAGCAAATATGAGGCAGAAATATAAATGACTTTGCATGGAAAACACAATGTGTTTCCATGCCTAAAGTTAAAATATGAGGCCACATGCTGTACACTGGACAAAGACTGCCCATTCTGAAACTTAACCACGGCAGGCTCAGGTCTATAATTTGTACTCATATTTTTTTCATCTTAATAGATCCTTTCCTCCAGTGAATTCAGAAATTTAAAGATGAAATGTAAGTTTTCTATATTCATAAAATTAGTTTAGAATCATAATTGCAGTCTTTCTAAATTGTTTAATATATGGAGATTTACGCCTAACGTTTTATTAAATGATCTTATCAGAAATGTGTGGTTTACAGCTCAAATTATCTCACATATTTACCTTTTGATGACACTGGAGTGAAAATGCTTTTTGGAATGACAACCCTATCTTCTGAGTTTCTTGCCCAGTCAACCATTCCCTTCCGTCCCTTCATGGGGAAGTTGATGTCTGTTAGAACAGAGGCTGCAGGAAGCTTCTGAATGCTAGCCACTATTAAAAAAGAAGGAATAATGTCAACTAAAATCTTTCAGTGTAACCAAACTTGATCAAATTAAACCTTGCAGTATATTCAAAATAAAGTTTCAAGTCAAAATTATTTAGCAGAGCTACAAAAACGACTTATTTCTTATTATCAGACAATATTCACTAAGATTGCCGATTCTTTTACTTGTCAATCTAGGTCTTTGTTGCTTTCAGTGGGAATCATACAATGATGGTCAATGATGGGGTGAATATTCTCAGAGTACAGATAGCTGGCGCCATACTGGTTGTTCACAGTTGGCCTCCTTCCCAATTGCTAGAAGTCCACACTGTATTCTTTGGCAAATATTTTGATTAACACACCTGATCCATAGGCTGAAGTTTGCATTAAAATTTGAACTTGGTCTTCAGAACGAATTTTCCGCACTTACATCTGAACATTGTCTTTAGAACAAATTTCCCATGGATTAGATGGGGTATGATGAAGACATGGAAAACAAAGCCATTTTGTTCTGGGAGACAGAACTGTCAGAATTCAAATAATGAAGCACCAATAATGCCATAACTACAGAGCCAATGTAATATGCAGAAATATCCAACAAACTGATTAGTAATAACAAAAAATTCTTAAAACATACACCCACAATTGAAAGTAATAAATGTATATATGTGAATGGAGAATTCCGTCTTTACTTGCAGTAAATATTTTCACTTATATTGAGAAAATTAATGAATATATGTTTACTAATGTCTGAATATATTTTTATTACATATATTCAATATTTTATTATTATTATATATACACACACACATACAAAATTACATATAATAAAACTATGATGATAAATCCTTAAGGACTTATTGATTATACACGTTTTCAATTAAGAAATGCAATTTGTATAACTTTTACATAGATCTGTACTTGTTCCCTATTAGTTTCAGGTGTCCCATGGAAGATTAAAATGGAAAGATGATGGGGAGACTCTGAAAGCTATCACAATAGGAAAGCTAAAGTAAGTAACAATTAGGCTCCTCATGAGTGGATTTCATTCTAAAGAAACTTGTAACTTAAATCAGGAGAGGATGAAAGTAAGAATTTAACAATGTTAGTTGTAATTACTGCACCACTGACTCAGTTCCAAATTAAATTGGTTATGTATTCTTGTCCTTTATTAAATCTCTTTTAAGCTATTATACACGTCCACTATCAGCATAGGATGGAATTTCATTTGGCCTGTAGTTTGACATAATAAGCTTAGAAGAGGATTTGGTAACTAAATGTTGAAGGAAAGAGTGCCCTGGGTAACGCATAACTTAGTTACAGATGTTAAATGCTGTTTTTGTATAACATCTCTAATTACTTTAGCTTCTTTTATCTTTCAAACAATATAGTCTTTGTTGTTCATAAATAACCCAGTTCACATGTCCTAAAGGGTCCAGATCCTCCACTGCGTGTAGATGGACAGATCATCACATTGGCAGCACATTCTTTCTCAAGGGTCCCTGAGCTTGATTCAATATGCAAACGAAGTCCACCTACTTCCAAATTCCTTGATGCTGGCTTTGATTGTCTTGGTGTTTAGAGAAAATTTATTTCACCTCTCTGCTCTAAAAACTGATGGAAAGAAATGAAGATTTTTCTGACTGTCACATAACTGGTTTCTATTATAAAGGAAAATAAATGAGAGATAAATTGTTGGGCCCTGAGGTCTAAGAATTCTTCTGTTTCTACACACATTGGATAGAAAACAAATAAATGAACAAAAAGAAGAAATAACAAATGGAGAAAGCATATTCTGTACAAACAATATATCACTTTATCCTGAATAAATGTTAGTCTAATATCATATTCTTAAATATATAAAAATGATATAATTATACATGCATGCATGAATGAAATGCATTCATCCTTCAATTAGAGGCACATTGGCTGTTATGACTATATAGATTAGATCGTACTTTTGAACAAAGTCTAGGTAAAGGAATAGAAAAATCAATTAGGATCACTACTTAATTTATGCAAGAAGTCCTTTGAATTGCATAGTCTTGAGCAAAAGGAGCAGATAAAAATAAACATTTATTCATAAATTTTAGTAGAAATGTAGTTCTTAAAGTATGATAATATTTTCAACAAACACATTATAAAGAAGGCTTTGACTTCATAGACTGATGAGATTCAAATGCTAGCCTTCAAAATGTCAGTACATATGTTCTTTAAAATAAGCAGTACTTCAAATTGTACATCTTTACCTTAAATCTACCTAGGAAGATGCCTAAGATGACATTGTGGTTCTCCATGACCCTGCAGTGATTAATAAGAAAACCCATTTCCATACAGCAAAAATAACTTAAAGATGACTTTTATTTTCTCCTTTTTTCAGTCCCTATATGAGACATTTGGACCAATCCAGCCCTCAATGCCTTCCCTTCTTTACCCAGTTTAACTGTTCAAAACCCTCAGGTAAAATTTAGATACAGTTATGGTCTTTAGGGATCTGGGGAGCTCGCATGTTAAGTGAATACCATAGAGGTAAGATTAAAAAACAAATGCCTTAAACTCTGTCTAGGGTAACGATGTGTCCGGTGCTGACAAAGGGACATAAATGCAAAGCATAAGTGCACAACCTACATACTTTGCTTCTGTCAAATTGCTGCATTAAAACCAGCCTTTGTGGGTGTTTAGATGATAGAGCATCTTTCCTCAAAAATTGAGAAAACATCTTTCTTACTGAAGATTAAAGTGCTTAGAAGAAACTTCAAAGGACACAGTGTCCCTGAACAAAGAGGCACATCTTCATGTTCCAAGAATTACCCTAAATTCACTGTATCGTGTTTTCATTATAACACTAGATTTGATTTCTTATGCAATAAAAATAGGTGACTCACCACTGATAAACCTTGGAGCAAAACCAGCTGCACTTTCATTTTGCATTTTTAATACTTTCCTTTCGAATTTGGATATGCAGCATAAAATTCCTTTGAGAGCATCACGTCTGTTATTGGCCAAGCTCTCAAAGGATTCGGGTTCAGTATAGATTTCTGCTCATCGGAAAGTATAAGGCAATTTTTGCAGATGGGTCAAAAAGCAGATGAGCCTTTTGGTTGGTTGTTTTTGCTTTTTGGTAACCACTGAGCCCTCTGTTGGTTTATCAAAGCAGTATCGTGCTTCTAACCTTGTTCCTGAGGAAAATCATGAGGTTTTAGCCCTTGGTCCTCATTGAGGTCCCGGAGGATGAAGATTCTGTCTTACTCATCCTTGTAATGTGAATAGTCCACACACAAGTTAAAGTTAGTTAATTTGATACATCAGTTGCATCATGGACAAGAATGAAAGGCATGTGGAAGGAAACACTGAGAGCAAGAGTGAATGGAAGAATGCAGGAATGAGCAAAATGGGCAAGTGAGGGCCAATATAGGTAAGTGGCAGTTTACCAGAGGGGCTTAAATGTGGACTCTGTATCTGGGCCCTGGATTCAGGGGATGAAGTAAGTTACTACATGTCAAGAGTGAGAGTCGGGTATCTAGAACAGTAGCTGGAGCACAGGTGATCCTATGGAAGTGATGGCTATCATCATTAGAGTCGGTTTTCTCACTGTCAGGTTCAAGGGAAGGACCTCCCTGTGTGTTCCATATTTTGCATCAAACATCCTTTTTTGGTTGTCCTTCAGTGACCTTAGGCATGAGATTACTATGGAAAACTTTATGTTGAATATATTCGGATAACCAAAGGCAGGAATTGCACTTAAAAGAAACAGAGCTCATCTTTTAGAACTTAAATGTAGCACCTAGGGAGTTGAACGAGAGTTCCTTTTTACTCATTCTCTCTCTTCCTCCCTCCCTTCCTTCCTTGCTTTTTTCTGGTAGATTCTGCCAGATGGAAGGGGCTGCCCTCTCTGGCTATTTGGTCACACAAGATCAGCCAGGTTAAAAATCTATTGCCTCAATGGAGAAAGGAACTGACTGCATCATGAATGACACACTTAGTATTCCCATTGCAGCCAAGGCCCCAGACTGCAAAGAGAACTTCAAAAGCTCTACTTTTAAGCACTGACCTAAGTGCTTAACGCAGTGACTCACATTCTGTAAATGAGCAGAGGAAACTCCTAAGGGAGGTCACCTCATCATCATAAACACACGTAGAGGGGACAGAAGAAGAAGAGTAAGAGAGGCCTTCAAAGCTGTCCTTCTCACTGTTTCCTTACATGGATGTTTCTGGTACATTGAAAGTTTGCATCATTTTTCACGTTGATTCAGAGAGAACAGCTTACAAACTGGGTATTGACTCATCAATATTAGAAAATTGGCCAGTGATCAAAATGGAATTGCTTGGGGAAAACATCACTCAATATTGCTAGGTGGTCACCTGTACAGTTTTTAAATCCTGTAAGAAAAATACGGGAGGGAGGGAATGATGCATTGCATCTGTGTGTTAGAGCGCAACTATTAATTTTGTTTGTAGACCCACAGCCAGCACACACGGGCTGAGCAAAGCCTGCATGTGGTGTGATCCCTGGCATTTAGTACTCTGGCTCTCTAGTCTTTTCCTTCCACATGACTTCCATTCTTGCCCATGATGCAACAGAAGAACAGTGGTTATCAAAAGGGAATACTGATACATGTATACATACTTTAATTTGTCCAGCATAATCTTTATGTTCTAACATCTTTATGAAAAATCTCATTTTAGAATTCTTCAACGGTGGTTTACAGGAAACAGACAGACGGACAGATTTTTAGGTGCTCTTCTCCCCATCCTGCCTCTCCCATTTACTGTTTCCTTTCCCGAAAGGCTAGGATTGGATGGTGAGGGTCCCTCACTTCCCAGGCAACAAAGCTGGGAGACAGGGGCACCTGCAAGGACCTGGTGCTCTAGATGGCTCCATCAGTCAGTTCAGTCTCCACCACCCACTCACCCCCACCGAGTGTAGGATCTCCAAGTCCAGAAGCGCACAGAGATGTAGATGAGAAACATTCTCCCCACTAGGAGTTTACAGATTTTTTTTAAGAGAAAAAGCAGAATCCTCTGATATTTAAAAGTAGACAAACTAGATAGACAGTCAGGAAAGTAGCTATGTAGCACATCAAGGATACTTTTTTTCAACTTGTGAGTCTTGAATGACCTATTATATATATTGAAATTTTAAATAATTAACCATTTTGGATATTCCTCTCCAGCATCAAAATTTTAAAAACTTGTAAATTATTTGTGAATCATCAGCTTCAGATTGTGTTTTTACCCATTAGCCGTCTCAAAGCCTGGGAGCCTCTGCCCAGGAGGGCACGCTCCTTCCTGCTCGTGGTCTAGTGCTCTCTGTGGAGGATCCCCTCAGCTTCTTCTCGGGTGCCCCCTACCTCTCTGGGAGGGTTCACCACGCAGAGGCACATGGTGCAGCTGCACCATACACATGACTTTTTTCAAACTGAGCTGTCTGAACCAGGAATTGCCAACCAAAACCCACAGGTCAAACCTGTCTTGTCAGCTATTTTTGCATGGTCTGCAAGCTAAAAAATGGTTTTCACATTTTTAAATGGTTGAGAAAATAAAAAGAAGAATAACATTTCTTGACGTGTAAAAATTAAATGAAATTCAAAGCTGTGTCCACAAATAAGGTTTTACTGGAACACAGCCAGGTCCATCATTTCCATGGAGCCTAGGGCTGCCTTCACTCAACAGGCAGAGCTGCACGGTTACAGTGGGGACTGTGTGGTTCACAAACCTGAAATTTTACTCTCTTGCCCTTTACAGAAAAAGTTTGCCTCCCTCTGTTTTACACATACATTGGAGAAGCTATTTTTTGCAATTTTTCTTTAAAGAGGAAAACATTCTAAAAGCATTTTAGTTTCTGCACTTTTTCTATCTGTTGAGTGTTCTTTCTGACTACCCTTTTCTTTCTATGCTACAAGAATATAGCGAGGGAAATTGAAGCTGATTATACCAATTTCCTTTCAGTTTTTTAAACGGATATGTTTTGTGGACTTTTAGAAACAGGCACTTTTTATAATTGTTCATCTTCTCTATCCAAGTAGTTCACGATTTTGCCCCTAACATAAATACAAAATAAAATGTGATATGGGGATCATTTTCGCATGTATACCTGAATAGAAAAAACAAGTCAATATAGAAAATTCTTTAAGAAATAAATTCTTCCTTTTCTCCTAACCAGTGAAATTAGGAATATAATTCCTGCAGAGGAAGAAGCACTAGATGATAATTACCCAGGTATAAAAAAAAAGAGAGCATTTGTATATGCAACATTATTGACTTTCTTTTCATATGTGTATATGTGTCTGTATGATATATTGTTTTTGATATTTAAGGGTGTTTAAACCTTACTAGAGAAATAAGTCAGGAACCTACGAGGAGTTAGGCACCAACACAAGCAGGAAACAACAACAGAAGTCAACAACTCCCAAGAGAGTGAAGCATCTATTCCCAGTGGTAATAGCATTGAATAGTACTGTGACCTGATGAGACAAAAGTGATCATGGTCGACTGAAGAGTTCATTCTGGACATTCACCCCTCCAACAAACCTCTACTGAGCCCTGGGAGTGTTCCAAACACTGCCCTCCCACCAAGGACCTAGCAAGTGAGCATGAGACACAAAGTCTTTGCCCTTAAAGAGCTCATGGTCTAGTGGGGATGCACACAACGGGTAAATGAACAAACAATTCAGGGGGCATGAAAGAAACAACTGATGCAATGGAGCATGGTTGGTTGGCCAAAGAAGCTTAGTCTCTCTGAAGGTACAATCTAGGGTGTGGTTTGATGGTTGAGTCTGAGCTAAGGGGAGAGGAAACTTCCAGTGCAAACCTGGGGCCTGGAAAAGGTCTGTGATGTTCCAGAAGTATCAGAATAGTAGTGTCTCAGTAGGAGGAATGAGAAGAACAAAGGAATGAGATGAGAAACTTAATATGTCCTAGGGAAATATTTAATAGGTCAAAAAGACTTAGGTGGCAAAGTAGTAGGAGACAAGGCTGAAAATAACACGCTAGGCTAAAAGATCTAGAAATCTGGAGAACGATCAAATTTAGCATTTGGAGATATAAATCAGATGCCTTCTAATTAGAAGTAATAGTTGACAATGTGGATATGGATAATTTCTCCTAAATAGAGAACACAATGGACAGATTTTTTTCATTCAATAGATATTAACTGAGGAGCTATTTCATGCCAAGCACAGTTCTGGGCACTGGAAATACATCAGTCAACAAAACAGTTCAAGTCCCTGCCCTCATGGGACCAGCACAGTATCTGGGGATAGACAGACAAGGAACAAATAAATACAACCACATAGAACATCAGTAATGATAAATGATGTGAGAGAAAATGATGAGTGGGGTCGGGAAGCTTTACTAAACAGGGAAAGCTTCCTTGGTAAGTTGGCATTTGTGCAGACACCTGAAAAAAGTGAGATGGTGAGCTATGCGGATTTGGAGAAGACGACAGAAAAAGTTGAGAAATGCAGTTCAGGAAAGGCTCATTTTTAAAGGGTAAAGAGAAAGAAACAGGGAAAGACATCAAAAATGAATGGAGACGTAGAGACAGAGAAGAAAATCACAACAGTAAAGTAACTCAGGAACAGAGAAATGTGTTTTAATAATGACAGAATGACTTTATAAGGAGTCAAGGCTTTATAAAGATTATGGAGATGGGTCATTGGTTTAAAAAAACAAAAACTATACTCTAAAATTAGGTTAGGGCCACGCTCTATTGGCAAACTTTTTCTATAAAGGGCTAAAATAGTAAATATTTTCAGCTTTGTGGGCCATCAGGCCTTTGCTGCAACTACCCACCTCTGCTAGTAGGATGTGAGAGCAGCCACAGACAATTCATAAAGCAATAATCATGCAAGAAAATATGGTATTAAATCATATAAGAAAAACTATCTTATGTGACCAATATTGTGGTTCTTTAATTCAACAAATGTTTATTGGGCAGAACTTTTGACTCCTGCCACCCAAGCACTTTGTTCCCCCGTGTCCCCCATCTTAATAGAAGGTGCCAAGTACTCAGACGTTCAAGCCAAGATCCTAAGTAAGTGTCGTTCTGTACTTCTGGCTCTCCTCTGCCTCCTAAGGCCCCTCCATCAACACATCCTCTCAGTCTTCTCTCTAGAATGTGCCGTAAATCCCTGCACTTCCTCTGTCTCCATCCCATGACTATCTAGAAGCCACCAGAACCTCAAACCAGAGCAGACTCAAGAGCAGTCTGACTGGCCTTCTTGTCTCTACTTTTGTTCCCTGAATTCCTTCTCTCAGAAACCAGACTTATCTTTTAAAAATATAAATCAGATCATGTTGTTCCCTTCCTTGAAGTAATTAGATAGCTTGCCCTTAGAATAAAATCCAAATCTTATGCCACAGCCTCAAAGGCTCGGTGTGGTTGGCTCCTGTCTGTCTCTGCAGTCACATTACGCATGACTGTCGGCTTTGCTCACCCTGAGCAAGCTGCACAAGTCTTTTCTTTTCTACCACAGGGCTTTTCCTCTCTAACTAGAACATTCTTCTCCATTCTTAATCATTGAGTTTCTGCCAAATTACTTTTTCCTTAGCTTGGTCTGTCTTGACCTCCCCATATAAGGAAATCCAACTCCCTCCCATTGCTCTCTATTACATCATCCTGTTTATTTTCTTTATGGCCCTATTCACCGTTAAATTGTCCAGTTTATATAGGCTTGTTTATTATCTGCCTCCCACATTGGACCATGGTCTTCGAAAGGAAAGGAACTGTCCCTATTTGCTGTTGTATGATAGGACCCTAACAGAGTGGTTTGACACCACTTCACATACTTTTTTAATGAACGAGGTTTACTAACTGCTCACTAGGAGGCATTGGGATTTAATGTGATACCTCTGGGCCCTGGGGACAAACAGACTTAGTTTTCCAATTATTTTGTGACTTTGACAAGTCATTTAATTGCCCTTCAGTTTGACCATCTGTAAAAATCAATAGCCTTTCAAGAGGATGAAGCCAGACAGTTAGCTCATTCCCTAAACACAATAAGACACAATAGATGCCAATTTCCTTTTATCTTTCACCTCAACCATTCTCTGCCTTGTGGAAAATACTGTGGAAGATCCAAAATTAAAAAGGAAAAAAACCCTTATATAGAAAGAGATTACAATCTAGTGAGACACGGTTTCACTCCAATAGTTAAGCATGGGCAGAATTGGTATAAAGAACTTTTCTTATGAACTCCAAAGATGTCTACTTGAGCTGTTCAATTGAATGTCTTCAGGCATCTCAATCACAGTATATCTGAAGCTTAACTCTTGATTTCCACCCACTCTTCATCAAAATACTCTTTCCCTGTGCCATCTTTCTCATCTCTATAAAGGGTACCTCCATCCACCCTCTTCTCAAGACAGAAAACAGCCAGTTATCCTTGACATGTCTACATCCTCATCCCCAGAATCTAGTTCATTACTGTGCTTACTGTTTCTCTTCCAAAGCATAGCTTAAAGCTGCCTCCTTATCTCCACTTTGACTACCACACAATAGTCCATCAGATCTTGCCTAAGTTAAACAACTCACTATGTTCACTGCCTCCATTATTGCTCCTTTCTTATCCACTCTCCCCAACTGCAGTGAGAATATTTTTTTTTTCCCTTTTTCTCCCCAAAGCCCCCCAGTACATAGTTGTGTATTCTTCGTTGTGGGTTCCTCTAGTTGTGGCATGTGGGACGCTGCCTCAGCGTGGTCTGACGAGCAGTGCCATGTCCGCGCCCAGGATTCGAACCGACGAAACACTGGGCCACCTGCAGCGGAGCGCGCGAACTTAACCACTCGGCCACGGGGCCAGCCCCTGCAGTGAGAATATTTTTAAAGCAGAGTCGAACCATGTCACTCCCCAGTGGTTTCCTGTTACACTTGTATAAGATATAGAATCATTTCCAGGGTCTCCATGACCCACTCCTTGACATCCTCTTCCATGTTAGCTCATCACTTTTCCCATTAACAACCGCTCTCCAGTCAAACTCACATTCTCTTACTTCATACCAACTCCTCCCTTGGCTAGCTCCTACTCAACCACAGGGTCTTGGCTTAAATGACAAGGAGAACTTTCTAGCGCTGAGCAACCACTGCTCCCATATCTAAGTTAGGAATCCTGATAAGTCTCTCTTCTTCATATCATTTACCACAATTTAAATTATATCTATGTACCTATTTATCTACCTATATATATTTTGGTTTTAAAAGTTCTTTTTCTTTATATTACATACAACAATACAAATTATCTATTCATTCATTTATCTACATAAGTTTTATATTTAAAAACTTAACATTTTCCCCACCACAGTGTGACCTCCATAAGGGAAGAGACCAGGCACGTGTGGCTCATCTTCTGAGCCAAGAGGATAGTTGGTACCTGGCAGGCACCTACTAAATATTGATTTAATATGATGAGTGAAGGAAGAAATGGAAAGTAGGACTAATTCTAACCGGGGAGGAGGACTGGGCCAGGTCCAGTGCATGACTTCAAGATAATGTAGATGAGAACGAGGAGGTGGTTTCAAGTTGTTCATAGAATTTTAGCCATTTCATCTTACCAAAAGGAAACCATAGGCCCTCAGCCTTTTGCAAAATAAGGAGAACTGAGGTTAGACAGGTGCCCAACCAAATGTAATCATCTGATGAAAGAGGAGAGACAGACAGCAGCAACAGAAGCCACATTTCCTGAGCACCTAAGTGACGGCACGGGTCATTACTTCCGCTGACCCTACCGTACACTCTGAACCAGCACAATTAATCCCACTTTATAGAGTAGTTTTGGATCATTATGCTGCAAAAACAACCTTTAGATACTAACGACATTACAGTAGAGATTCAGGAGTTTACAGTTAGAATATAAACAAACTAATTTTGTTGAAAAAAATTAATACATGAGCTCTATATTTGTGAACATCACTTCTTCCCCATCAAAGTCAGATAACAGTTTTGGTCTTTGGATCATAAAACAAAATAAGCCCCCCCAAAATCCCCAAACAAACAATAGTTTACTCTTCCTCCCCAGACACGTGCATACACAAACTCATAAAGGCACACACTCTAAGATTAAGTTGAGGGCTCTATTTTACTACAATAATTTATATGCAGTTAAAAAGGGCATACCAATCATTCACAATTTTCTCCACCTATGCAGTTTAAATTATATTACACTATAATGTATTTACTTTTCTAATAAATTGGTATTTAAAAAGTAAATATCCCATATGTCTAATATGCTGTTTTTGAAATATTATAGATTTTTTTTAGAATAAATTTTAAAGCTGATAGAGGTTATCCTCTTTAACAAGAATATTATTACACTTTACGTAAAATGAAGAAAAAATTGGAGGACTTAGGGAAAGTTAAAAGAGAATTAATCAGGCAATGAGTTTGGAGAAAGTGCAAGAAGACTGCCTAGAAAAACGAGAAAGGGCAGTTAATGCTCTCAAATAACGGAGACAGAGTCTTCAAAAGGAGGAAGGTTCATATTTCAAAAAGTAATAAAGTAGCCCACATGGATATGGAAGTTGATTATTAAAACATTTTGTAGTGGCAAAGAAAATGTTTCAGTATCTTAATATTAACTATATTCCTCTGGATTCGTACTGCATTTTAGAACCTTATTAATAATTTCAATGTGTCAGGCTTCATTTGATTTCAGAACATGTATTTGGATACATAACCTATTATCCAGTGAAAATCATTCCCTTATGAACTGTACAGTCGATACAATTACAACATTCTATTTTGTAGTTATCAGCTAAACCTTGAATAAAATACTGTCCAACAAATAAAACTAAACGTCCTTTAAAGCTTGTTATTATTGGATTTTCAATTCAGTTTAACTTATCAAAAAAACTTCATTTTTGACGTAATTTTAAAATCCCTCTAACTTCCCCCTAAGCCCATGGTACGAAGTTTAAGGGTATCTAAAACAACTGCATTTCAGGTGCAAACACTGATTAACAATACACACAAACACACTCAGGCACCCTGCTCTCTTACATTCATATGCCACACACCCAAACAGAAGATCAATGAAAGAAAACACATTAACTAGCCACATAAGTATTTACAATCGTAAAGTTAAAACTCTTCATATGAAAAATTGAGTAGGTTAAAGCAGAAAAATATTTTTGACTGCTCAAAAGACACTAATTAAGGACAAAAGAGAATGCAGGAGGCTATAGTAATGCTACAGAATTATTTGATGCATCTATAGAGAGAACTTGTCAGCAGTGGAGATCTAGAGCTTAAGGTCCCATTCTCTCACATCGTGGCCTGGGTTCGTGTGCCAGTCACGGAACCCCTCACCGGTTTGTTGGTTGTCATATTGTGGTTGTGTGTTACTATGATGCTGAAAGCTATGCCACTGGGGTTTCATTTACCAGCTAGGCCACTCATGGTGGCCAGGTTACAATGGAGCTTCTAGACTAAGGCAGACTAGGAAGAAGGACCTGGTCATCCACTTCCAAAACAACTGGCCATGAAAACCCTATGAACAGCAGTGGAGCATTGTCTGATAGAGCGCCAGCAGGTGAGAGGATGGTGCAAAGAGACTAGGACGTGTGCTGCTGTGCTGTACACAGGGGCGCTAGGACTCAGAATCCACTCTGTGGCACTAACAACAAGTAGAAATAATTGATACGATTTTGCAGATTACAGGCGATGGATTACACGTTAAGGGGCAGAAATTATAAAATTAAAGCTGAAAACATTCCTCTGTGCGAATCATTCAAAGGAGCCAGGATATGACTAATGACAAATAAATACGAGGAGGAGAGGAGCAGCTTCTTAAGACTGCAAAGCACACATACTGTTGAAGGGTTTGCAGGCTTTCGTGTCATTACAGCACAGAAGACAACTGTGTAACAAACTCATTTTAAAATAGACACAGCGGCAACGGCTTTCTAGATGTATTTATATTATCTGCCTAGAAGTCTGGAATCCAGGTCTGCTTTGTGAAATAAACAATAAGTGTACTATTGAGACTAAAAAGAAAAAGAAAAACTTAGGGTATTAAATTCAGGTAGAAACTTTAGAAGTTCCCTAGAGGAGCAGACCATGGCTGCGGGGATTGAGTGACCCGACCCAAGTCACACACCCACACAGTAGCACAGCTCATATTTGGCCCTATATTCGTCCACTACCAATTATTGAGGGCCTATTACACGCCAGGTGCTAAATACACATTATCTTTCATCTTTACAATAGCTCTTCAGGGAGGATATTATTATCTCCTCTTTAGAAAGGAACAAACTGAGAGACTTAGAGATGAAATAACTTGCGGAAGGTCAGTTACTAGTGGAATAGCCAAAGTTTGCAGCCAATTCTAGCTTCAAAGCCAGCATGTTTTCCTAGATACAAAATGGCACCCCTGCTTGTATTGTCATAAAGAGCACCAGTCTTTAATCTGGTCAGAGTTTTCAGTTGTCAAATTCAGATGAGAACCTATTTATTTGGAATTCAGGGAAGGAAGCAATGGAGAAGAGGAATAATTTAGCACAGAATTTTTGGTACAATAAAATAAAATAAGACTTTTGAAAAGGTGAAACCGTAAAAATAGAAAAAATGAAAAAGTTGTTAGAAGGGAATCTGTCTCTTCTCTCTTCACTAGTTATTGTTATAGAGGCAGACCACTATTGCCATAGAGATAAGCAATCACTGCTATAGGGACGGTCAAAGTGGAATTGTGTTTCATATTCACACAAACTCACAGCAACATCCTTCTAATTCAGTCGAACAGCCAAACCAGAAGGAAGGCATGCAGAATGTCAGTTTCAGTAATTTCAAATCCTCATTGCATAAATCACTAGAGAGCAGAGGTATTATTTTATAACATTCAAATTTTGTTTTCAGCTGGTTTTAGATTTTATGGTTCTATTTCGGCCTGTCAGTGTGAGTCTACCAGATTCTGAAGGAATTAATCTCAAACGGAAGAACCAAGAGGCATTGGGAAGAGCTATCATTTCAACAACTTTTAGATGTGATGTCTCCCGGGAACTGGGAAGTCATTCAGTTTCCCACACAGCCCCTCTGCTGATCCCATCTCTGAAAGCCTTTCCCTAGTTGGAGTTCTCTTCCATATCTCTCAAACTGAGGTCAAACACCCATCCCCTTACACAAAGCTCCTCTTCAGAGTTTCCCTAGGTCACAGAAGTCATGGGCAACTTCTTTGCAGAAACTCATGTTCTTTATAGGGAATAATTAAAGAAATCTCAGACCCAAAAGGTCTGTAGTTAGGTCTATGTGTCAGCACGTGAGAAACTCCAGAATTCTCAGTCTGTATTCTCACCAGGAATCTTAATTTTTGAAATTGTGGTCTTCTATTTCAGGACAGCTTTCACAATCCACATCCACTACACCAAGGTGTACTGCTAAAACACGCATCTTCACCATGGCTGTTAAATGCACTTCATCCTTTAGGCTTTAAACTCTTTGCTCATAGATGTGCATAGCTATAGCAGAAGTTGACCTTTCCTATTAACATGCCAATGCTGTTGAGCATTACTATGCATTCTACATATTGTACACTTCCAGCTGAGTTTTGTGTGATCTCATTAGGTTTCTTTAGACCAAGAGCATCTTACCAGTAAATATAAAATCCAAAAAAAATGACACTTCTTAGAGCCAAAGATTTAGTCTTTATCCAGGCATTCTCCACTAACCAGTTACAGAACGGATGGAGACTGAATGGGTAACAAATATGTTCACGAAATTTTCACCGGCTAAGATATGTTATAAAAGATTTTTTTTAATTTTTATTTTTTTCAGATGTATATCATATTTCGAATTCTGTATACATTACATCATGTTCACCACCCGAACACTAATTATAGTGTATCCCCTCACATGGGACCCTAATCACCCGTTTTGTCCTCCCTCTCCCCCCTTCCCCAATGGTAACCACCAGTCCAATCTCCAATGCTATGTGTTTTGTGTGTTTTTTTGTCGTTTTTATCTTCTACTTATGAGTGAGATCATATGGCATTTGACTTTCTCCCTCTGACTTATTTCACTCAGCATAATACCCTCAAGGTCCATCCATGTTGTCACAAATGGCCGGATTTCATCATTTGTTATGGCTGAGTAGTAGTCCATCGTGTATAAATACCACATCTTCTTTATCCATTCGTCCCTTGATGGGCACTTAGGTTGCTTCCAAGTCTTGGCTATTGTGTATAATGCCGCAATGAACATAGGGGTGTAAGTATCTTTATGCCTTTGTGTTTTCAAGTTCTTTGGATAAATACCCAGCAGTGAAATAGCTGGATCATATGGTAGATCTATCCTTAATTTTCTGAGGATACTCCAAACTGCTTTCCATAGTGGCTGCACCAGTTTGCACTGCCACCAGCAGTGAACAAGGGTTCCTTTCTCTCCACACCCTCTCCAACACTTGTTGTTTCCTGTCTTGTTAATTATAGCCATTCTGACCAGAGTGAGATGATACCTCATTGTAGTTTTGATTTGCATTTCCCTGATAGTTAATGATGTTGAGCATCTTTTCATATGCCTGTTGGCCATCTGTATATCTTCTTTGGAGAAATCTCTGTTCAGATCTTTTGCCCATTTTCTAATTGGATTGTTGGTTTTTTTGTTGTTGAGCTGTATGAGTTCTTTGTATATTTTGGATATTAACCCCTTATCTGATATGTGGTTTGCAAATATCTTCTCCCAATTGTTAGGTTGTCTTTTTGTTTTGTTGATGGTTTCCTCTGCTGTGCAGAAACTTTTTAGTTTGATGTAGTGCCATTTGTTCATTTTTGTTTGTTTGATTCTCTTGCCCAGTCAAGTTGCGGGATACAAAATCAATGTACAAAAATCGGTTGTGTTTCTATACACTAACAACGAAGTAGCAGAAAGAGAAATTAAGAATATAATCCCATTTACAATTGCAACAAAAAGAATAAAATACCTAGGAATAAACTTAACCAAAGAGGTGAAAGACCTCTACACCGAAAACTATAAAACATTGTTGAAAGAAATCGAAGAAGACACAAAGAAATGGAAAGATATTCCGTGCTCTTGGATTGGAAGAATTAACATGTTAAAATGTCCATACTTCCTAAAGCAATCTATAGATTCAATGCAATCCCTATCAAAGTTCCAACAACATTTTTTACAGAAATAGAACAAAGAATCCTAAAATTTATATGGAACAACAAAAGACCCGGAATAGCCAAAGGATTCCTGAGAAAAAAGAACAAAGCTGGAGGTATCACACTCCCCGATTTCAAATTATACTACAAAGCCATAGTAACCAAAACAGCATGGTACTGGCACAAAAACAGACACACAGATCAATGGAACAAAATTGAGAGCCCAGAAGTAAACCCACACATCTATGGACAGCTAATATTCGACAAGGGAGCCAAGAGCATGCGATGGAGAAAGGAGAGTCTTTTCAATAAATGGTGTTGGGAAAACTGGACGGCCACATGCGAAAGAATGAAAGTAGACCATTCCCTTACAATAGGCACAAAAATCAACTCAAAATGGATTAAAGACTTGAATGTAAGACCCAAAACCATGAGACTTCTAGAAGAAAACATAGGCAGTACGCTCTATGACACTGGTCTGAGCAGCATATTTTCAAGTCCCATGTCTGACTGGGCGAGGGAAACACAAGAGAAAATGAGCAGATGGGACTACATCAAACTAAAAGATTTATTAAAGGTATAATTCAGGCATCCTTTAAAAATGTATAATTAACAATAAAAACAATTTTAAATGTTCTAATAAAGTAGATATATATGAAAAATATTACTACAAAAGAAAATAAAGGTCAAGTCATTTTACCTTAATGTAAAAATATGAAATATATGAGTAAGATTTCCCTAGAGTCATATCAAAAACTACAGTGAAGTTCTTTATATAACAGATGGCGGTTAGAGTGTGGTTGGGTGAGCGAGACAATGAAACAAATCTGTAACTTTCAATTACTCAGATCAAAGGGATAAAAATGCATCCACTCTGAATGGGAGCAGTGATGTAGGAAAACCTGTGTGGGTGCCCTCAACACTCTGGCAGCAAGGCTGTTAGGAGTAAACAGTGTCAAGAATATTTGTGAAAGTGCAAATTTGGGAAATGCTATACAATATAAGGGATGGTTTACCAAACGTTTTCTTGGAAAGCCTGAGGAATAAAAGGAGAAAAACAAAAAACAAACAAACAAAAACATTTTCCTATGCATTGTACTCAAATAGCACTTCTGAAAAGAGCTCCTTAGAATAATAGCCACTGCCTGATACCAGGGGATTTTCATTCAAATGTACGCTGAAACAATGTACACATAAGAGGCTGTAAGAAAAGAGGTATTCCAGAGTAGCAACATGTAGACTCTCTTAATGGTAAATTAAACCAGGATGAAGAAGCGAAGCTGTTAACGATCTGGAGACTACAGGAGAGAGTCACAACAGAGCAATCAAGATGAGAGCCAGGACATGCACAATACAGGGATGAGAGAGGGAAAGTTTAGGCCATCTGGTTTACTTGAAATGAGAAAGAACGGCATTAACATTGTTTTCTAGCTTGAGTTTTTCAGCAACAAGAAGCCTTATTTAATAATGCTCCATGAATAATTGTGTCCTTGAGTATGGCTGCAGAAACAGATTAGATAAACCTGGAAATGTTATATAACTATTTTCACCCCAGTTAACTTCTAAAAGAACACAGGCCTACTGATCATTTGAAACACTGTAACAGCATGGCATCCAGGGCTGGAACTCGACCACCAAGAACACTTTCAAGCTGGAGAGAGAAAGGTTCTCTGCGAAGACCTTTCCGACTTGGAAAATAAACTTTTATTTATTTTTTAAAAATTTTTACTAAAAAAATACAGAATAGCTTAAATATTTAATGAACTGACCAGTCTATGGCTAGACTTGATTGTCCCTGAAGCATTCTTCCATTCTTGAGGTTCCACGACTTTATAAATAGAAGAAGAAACACAAAAATGGTAGCGAAAGGAGGATTTATTTCATTTGTTAACTGGCAGCTCAATCTGAGTTACAGCTTTAAAAAGTAATTTTAATGAACAATTCATTCTAGATTTTATCCAAGGATTCAGATGGTGGAATGACAACAGAATGCTGATGACTTCAAAGGATAAAATTGCTCAAAATACAAGAGCAAGGATTTATGTTGGACACAGGAAAAAGAACATATAAAAAATAAACATGGTGACTGTAGTTAATGAGTCTGTACTGATATTTGAAAGTTCTAAGTGAGCAAATGTTAAAAGTTCTCATCACAGGAAAACACTTGTCACTATGTTTACTGATGCAGGTTAATTAAACTTATTGTGTTAATCATTTTGCAATATATATACATATATTGCAATATATATACATATATACATATATACATATACGCATGTGTATACATATATACACATTATATATAGATATATACATATATGTATGCATATATATGTATATCAAATATATATAGCAATATATACATATATCAAATCATTATGTTGTACATCTAAAACTAATACAATGCTATATGTTTTTACATTTTACATGCTATATGTAATTATATTTCAATAAAAATTTTTTTAAAAAAGAAAACGAAAAGAAAAACTAAACCAAAACAAGCTTGCTTTGGATCATAAACTTAAGAAACATTAAAATAGTCACCAAAGTTGGTTTTCAACATTTGTTTATAGTCTACAGGACCCCTCTTTTTTTCACATCCTATTTCTAGCCACTTGTAAACTCTGTCAGATCAACCATCGAAAGGCCTCCAGCATCCGACCTCTGATCACTATTTCCACAGGCATGTGGTTCAAGTCACTGAGCCCTCTCATCTCGTCTATTGAAATAAATACCCTACCTGTCTATCTATAGCCACTCACACCACCTGAAGTCTATTAGTTTCCTCTCCAAAGTCAGAACAGTCCTTTTAGGACATAGATCAGATCAGGTCATTTTTCTGCTCAAATCCTTCCGTGGTTTTGCATCTGGTTCAGATCTACAGTTAAACGCCTTCCATAGCCTGGCTCCCCACACCCTCTCTGACTTCATCTCCTCCCTTGGCCCCTCCATCTGCCACACCAACAGCACTGGCCTCCTCTGGTGCCTCTAATATATCAAGCACATGGATCCTCATGGCTTTTGTACTTATTGTTCCTTCTGCTGGAAATGTTCTGTTCCCAGAACATGGTTCTCATTCTCTGAAGGCAATCAAGTCTATATTCAAATATCACTTCTCTGATCAGAGGCCTTCCCTGACCATTCAACCTAAAATGACGTCCTCTCTTCACGCTCTATCCCTTACCCTGATGGATTGCTTTCTTTCTCTCCACATCGCTTATAACCACTGAGCACGTTACATGGTACTTGTCTGACATCTGTCTCTGCTATAAGACAAGTTCCATGAGAGCAAGAGCTTTGTCTGATTTGTTCCCTGAGAAATCCTCAGAACCTAGAGCAGAACCTGTCACGTATTTACTGAATGAATGTTTAAGACCTCTTAAAGCCAATTAAATCCATGAATCGTAACCAATCTATTATACTGACACTGGGGAGCATCTAAAACGGTGTTCTCAATTGGGTGGGGGAGAGATCATCCACATCCTCTGAGCATCATGCTTTGGTTGCCACTAGAAGGGTCTGATAGGGCCTTTCATACTAACCTCCCCAGCACTTCTACCCCTAACCATTTGGAATAAGTGGATCATAGAAAATATAATGAGATAATTCCTATTAAATGAGAAATAAATAACTTATAGTGTTATATATCTTTCCAAGTCATAGTTTAAAACTATGTTTGAACTATTTATTTTCTCAAGAGAACAGGTATGTTAGTACCATAAAAACAACAGGTATTTTTAGCTTTTTCTTTCTGACCTACAGAAAAACACACCACTTGCTTCACGTGTCTAGCAAGAAAGAGTGGCTGAGAGCCATGAGGTGGGGGGAGAATCTGACACTTTCAGACTCATGTCTAGCTGACTGAACCAACATCAGGCGCTACATTATAAACAAGAAAAGATGCTAAATCGTGTATTTCTCAGGCTTGGTGTCAACTGACTACAAGTGTCTTGTTTTTAAAGAAAGGAAGTTAAACAAGTGGTGAAGATGTATGAATCACAAAACTAAGCTGTGACGGAAAGGAAAATCAGCCTAGAAACAGAAGCAACTTTGTTTTTATAATTACATCATCAGATTGAAAGTTGGTTTTTCAATTGAGAACAAGATACTCTACCAAAAATGATTACATTTACCAGTGAGCGTAAGAAATAACATAGATCTGATACTGATGAGATGGCATCGTGGAGAGAAAAAGAGATGGCAAAATTGTATTATGCCATTCTTCAGATTGAATTTGGATTCAATTTCAGGAAATAGCAAGTATGAATGTTCATTCTGAAGAGACCAGGATTTCATATTTCTAATCCAAGGATAGACAGTGACATTTAGCTTGGCAAAGAAAAACGTCTTAACTCTAATGTTTTCAAGGCACTGGCCTTACTGGATTAGGAGAGAAGAACTGAAAGTATACCTTCCAGAACCTTATATCCATTAGGATTTATTCATAAGGACACCTTCTGACATTTCTTACAGCTAATAATTACAACATTCTGTATTTTGAGATATTATTAGCCTGGAAAATATTCCTTTTTTATCTGATATTGTCAACTTCGAATAATGCCTAAGGAGCAGTTGTGAGATAGCAGTAGTGGGTGTAGCATCATTCATCTGTGCAAAGCAAATTCCTGGAGATAACAGTATCAAAATGCAAGGGGGTGCTCCATTGAAACCACCTGAAGAGCGTGGAAATTTAGATCCTGTTCATGGTGTCTGCACTTTTCCTGGAGAACTTTTACGTTATTCCGTTGGCAATCACATAAGATTTTTCTCAACCCTAATACTCTCACCTTTACTAGCAATTGACATTAACTACAGCATTCATTTTGAAATGTTCTCTCTCTCCGATTAATTACACGACACTCATTCTACTCTGTGCTGTTCTGGAACTCCTTATACCTACTACGTGTGACTATTCTTACTCTGACACCTGCTATGATTCTTTGCTTTGGTTTTTTTTACCCTCAATATTGATTTTTATTCTATAACTTATATAATCTCCTTCTAGTATAATGTCTAAAATGTTATTTGAACACAAAACATATTTCTTAATCTGGTTTATTACTATACATATTTTTTCAGGTAATAATATATCCCACAAATCTCTCCACACTCATACAGAGATTTTTTTTTAATTGAGATATAATTGACATATAAAATGTTACTTTCAGGTGTACAACATAATAAGTCAATATTTGTGTATATTGTGAAATGATCACAATAAGGCTAGTGAACCTCCAACACCACACGCGGTTCCAAACTTCTGGTTTTTAATATAGGCGTCGCCTTACATCTTTTCTTGTTTATTCCTGTCCTGATAGTTGAAAAGCTTTTACGGCTTCAACTATAACTTTTCATCCAGTTGATTATCCAGTGTATATCATAAATTTGACTTCTTTAGTAAAGCACAGACCACATTTTACTTTTGCACTTGAGGGTTACACTTGCAGCTAAAAACCAATTTGTGAAAGGCACTCGCAAATGTTTGTTGAATGAATACAATCTCCACTCCTCCTTACTCTCTGACCCTCATTCAGTGGTGGAATGCTATCATTCTGCCTAAGACAGAGTCTCAAATTCCTAACCATGTTTTGGATTCTATTCTTACTATGGCTAATTCAAGTCTTCTTTACCTCCTGCATGGATTATTGTAAAAAGCGTTCTAGTCTCCATGTTTAAAATCTTTCTCAATGTCAACAAATTCTTTTTGTGCTATAACATACATCCTACGAAAGCACAGCTCCCACGGGGTCAAGCTGTAGGAGCCCCCTGTTGTCTTCAGAATGCAGAACCATCCAGCACCACATCTCAGCATGCCTGTCCAATTTTACTTCATTTCCTTTACTTCCATACACATATGTTTCCATCAAAATAAACCAGGTATACCCTAATTATACCCTGATCTTTGATGACTCTGTACTGTTTTTGCTAAAAGAATGCAACCATCTTCTTGCCACTCACTCTTCTTCATGTGGAAGTTTCAACAATCCAGCCGTCTTTCAAAGTCTGTACTAAATGCTTCCTTCTCTAAGTTTTTCTAGATCCTTACACGGAACAGCATTTCTTGGAATGAATCTCTGTAACATTTTGTTTATATGACACATACCAAAGTGTACTTGGTATTTATTTATTTATGTAATTCTTTTATTCCACAACTAGACTGCAATCTTCTTGTAGGCTAGAAGATTATTCATTTATTTTAATGACTTAAATCCCTTAGGAAAGGCTTTGCTTATAGTAAGAGATAAATTCTTTTTGTTTTTAATTGAACATAGTCAGTGGGCTAGCAACACGCAACACATCACTGATCTTCCTTGAATTAGCTCAATGAATACAGTTCAAGTTCTGAGTCCAAAACGGAAACAATTACTTTCTAAAGAACAGGCTATTCTTACCAATAAATAAAGCAAATACAATATGCTACTTGAAGTTATTGTGGAACATAGGTGACTAAAAGCATAATAAAAACTATGAAACCCTCTGCTGCAACATCAGACAAATCTTTAGAACAAAGGAAATGCATGCTGCGCCTACCACTCCAATCATGGAAGATCTCCTACTTTCTAACCTGTCTTTGGAACTGCAAACAGCTGGGCCTCAAATAGTGTACCTTTTTCCTCTTTAGTGTTTAATCCTCTTTGTTTTATGCTACTGCCTCCAAAAAAAATCTAAATATTTCCAAGCCATGAGTTTAATGTTTATCCTTTGATTCTATTTTATACCATAATAAGTACAAAAATGTTACCAAAAAAATTTAGTTTCAAGAAAGAGAGAGTGGTGAGTAAAGCACAGGGGACATAAAGGCTGGAATACAGGAGGAGGTTTAATTTGGCAATTGGGAGTTTCCAGAAGACTTTTCTGAGAGGAGGTCAGGAAAGTGATGAGAGAAACACTGGACTGCAAGGGACTGAAGAGAAAATGTTTGATGAGAAAGTGTGAAAGTGACTTTAAACAACTTCTCAGAGAATATTTTTGTTGGAGAAAAATAACTCTAACTTATATTAAATAATATTAACATATGCTTCCCCTGACATAATTGATAATAATATTTTTTAAAAAATACATTGAAAAATTCACACTTTTTACTGAAACAAAAACCACTTACCTAGGTAGCACATTTAGAACGTTCAGAACACAATTTTATGATAAACTGAGGGATACTGAAAACTGAAGCCTCTAGCTACCAGTATTTCATATTTATTTATTCATTAATTTATTCAGTAATTATATACGCTATTCAGTAGTGTTTAGTCTTTAGTAAGAGCTCATTAACTTTCATTTATTATAATTATGATGTGTCTATTTTGAATGTCATATTCATATGCAAATATGAAAAAGAAATATTCTATTTATACTCAATTATTTTATAAATGTGTTGGCTTGTTTAACATCTTTGTTCATAGAATATTTTTTCCAAGCCTTGTATTAAACTTTTTGAGACCCTAAGTCCTTTAAGAAATTAACCAAAGCTATGGACGTGTTCCCTCCAGAAATGAACAAGCCCACATTTATAACAAAATTTGTATAGATTTTTAGCATATGAGAGCATTTTGTTTATCAAAAGCTGATACAGGTAGGGACATTTTCAGATGAAAGAAGCTTTAAAATTCTTCATTTGAACTATTTTTGAAGAAAATCTTTCCAAGATACGTCATTCATTTTCCTGCCATCTTAATCAGATTATAGGAACTTTCATCTTGATAGATAAAGGCCATGATTTTAGACATAAATATTGTGCTGTCTTAGGACTCATGTTCTCAAAGATGAGGCACGAGAAGTTGTTTGTTTCCACAGTCTGGACTCCACACTCCACTGCATTTTCCAGTAGGTCTTTTTCCACATTGTTTCAGCATTTCAGCGAGTCTATTTGCTATATATGTCTTCTGGCAGCACTGTCCCTGCTCCCAACTCATTCTGTCTACACCAGGAACCGGAAAACAGAAAGACTGAAACTATATTTAAAGTTGAAATAAAATAGGCTATCAACAAGGTTCTGACATTCTCTTATTAAATTGTGTAGTCATCATGCTATCTATTTTTGGCTATTCATCTCTGTCTCTTTCTGAAGGAATTTATCTATATTCCAGAAAAATGAGGGGGCTATGTATACATGCTTTATGAAAAAAAAACTGTAATCTCTCTGAAAGACATGATGATCTTTTGAAGTTCTTTAAATCGTCTTATTTCAATACACTCTGAAGAAAATGGCCATAAGGAATAGGCAACCATTCTTAGTTACTTAGCCTATTTATCACTCACGTGCTGTGTGAATGCATGTGTGTGAGCTCAGCACAACAAGCTCAGTGTTGCAGGATTAATATTTGAACTTAGGCTGTAAGACAAATGAATGCCAACTCACAGATTTCACAATTTTATGCTGTAAATTATTCTCTTTGTGTGTCCCTGTTCAAAAACCTTGGAAATATGAGACGAACAGTATAATCATGTTTTAGATATACTAGGATCAAATTGGATAACATAAAGAAGATGAATAGCAAGTAATTATTGTCCATATTATCCAATTTGACATTAGTGGATTGTGATGGTTATTTTTATGTGTCAACTTCAGTGGGCTAAAGGATGCCCAGAAAGCTGGTAAAACACTATTTCTTGGTGTGTCTACGAAGATATTTCTGGAAGAGATTAGCATTGAATCAGTAGATGGAGTAAAGAAGAGCTCCCTCGCCAACGCAGGTGGGCATCATCCAATCTTCTGAGGGCCCGAACAGAACAGAAAGGCAGAGGAAGGGCAGGTGTGCACCCTGCTTGAGCTGGGACGTCCATCTTCTCCTGTTCTCGGACATTGGTGCTTCTGGTTCTCAGGCTTTCGGATTCAGATTGAGATTTATGCCATTGCCTTGCCGGGTTTTCAAGCCTTCGGGTTGGAACTGGAACTACTGTATCAGCTTTCCTGGCTTCCAGCTTGCAGACAGCAGATCATGGGACTTCTCAGCCTCCATAACTGTATGAGCCCGTCTTCCAGAACAAACTTCTTTTGTATGTTCCATTGGTTCTGTTTCTCTGGAGAGTCCTGACTAATATATGGATACACTTCAGAAAACTCCTAAATATTATTGAGAATAATCTTCTTCTGGTCATCAAACTACAGTAAGTCAGTCCCTGGGCTAGTATTTGGGGAAACCAACAATACTGTTTTGGGTAGTATAATAACGTTTGGAATATTTATTCACAGAACATAACCTTTTTTTGTGTGTGTGGATAATTAGTGCTACAGAAGCGATCAGAAGGCCAAACAATCACAGTCTCCTTACACAAGATTGAAGACAATATTGGCTTTATTTGCAGCATTAAATTGCATTGAGTTACTATGCTTAATATATTTCTTAAAGTTTAGTGATGATAGAGGAAGTGGACAAACCTAAATAACATAATCTTAATGCAAAAAGATAATGCACACATTTTTCAAATAGACAGTTTTGGTAAATCAGGTAAGAAAGGTAAAGAGGAATAAATTTTTACAATTTATGGAATTTTTATAGTAAATAATACTAGTGCTATAGAGACTTTGATAATGCTATTGTTCAAACAGCCTACTTTAAGTCCAAATTTAAGTTGATAAGACTCTGAAATTAGCTTTGTTTTTTTAAAGTTTTTTCCAAACACATTTTGGACAAACGCCATGCATCGACCTGATGATACATTTAATTAGCAATGCCCTTTAGACTTAGATGTTAACATTATCAAAGGAGCAAGAAAACAATAGCTCTTTGTTTCTTCCCCTTGCTTTTTCTTGTAAGTTACTTTGTGAATTGTCTGATCTGGCACAGCGGCCTTCCTGGTCCTTCCTCACCATAGAAGTCATAAGGTCCTGAGGAGAGTGGTTCCAGCGTGAACCACCAGCATGCCAGAAACTCTCTAGCTTCTTCCTTCCATGAGCTCAAATACTCATAGCCCAACATGCTCCCCCTTTTTCTACAGACTTGATCTTTCCTCTCTGAGCCCAGCCATTTTGGAATGCACATTTAATTTGGATTTTCTCTGATTTCTGAATTCATCCTTCAACAAAGATACTATTTTTGGTCCCTTTCTCTTCTCATCACTCATGGCAAGGGACAGCAGACTCCGTTCCTGAACCAGCACAAGCTACTGAACACCTGCTCCAGGGAAAAGTCTGGGTCCTCAAACTGACTGGGAAGGTAGGTTAAGACATAAATCTGACTTCAGGCCTTATGCCACATGAAGATGGTATATGGGCGCAGAGATGTCTCCAGCACTTTGGGGACCACATCTTGTAGGCTTTCCTCACCTGCAGAATCTTACCGGCAGTTAGCTATTAGCCATTACAATTTAAGGTCACCCTCGTGGAAGATATCTTAGGATCAGATGAGTCCCTACAGGATCAAAGTATCTTCAGAAGAAATCGAGTGTAAAATGAACCACCGAAAGCCTTAATCATAAAAAACAATTATGTTCTGTACCAGTTGAACTCCTCTAGTTTATCCTTCAACCAAGTGAGGTCTTTTCCTGATCCAGAAACTGAAAACTAAACATCCCATGGACAAGAATGTGAGGTCAGGCAGGTTTATTTAAACACGCTATTATCCCTAGTTCAGTGGTCTTTATGTGACGACCACTAAAGCAAGACAAATGACAGAAAACTTTTCTGAAGCACAGTGACATCATGAAAGGAAGCTTTGAAGGAGTGAAAAACCTTAAACCTATATCAACTCAATGTATCTAATATTTAAGAATATTTCTTTTGCTCTTGCCATTTTTTTTAACTACAAGGAGAAATGCGTCATTTGGTTAATATAATTGTTGTGGGCTATGTAATTGTGGCTCCATAAAAGTGTGTGTAGGTTTTGCTTCACTGTCCTCCCTCTAAAAGACTATGTTAAAGGCAATTCCAGGAAGAAATATGTTTTCACTTGATGTTCTTGAGTGTCACAGAATCCAGTTCAGATGGGCTGAGAGGCCCACTGTGCCCTGGAAGTGACTCAGGAAAACCGCAGCAACAGCCCCACGATCAGGACCCTTACAGGTGTTCTGAAGTGTTCCACAGCCCATGCAGACTCAGCACCTCCTCGGGACGCCTCCCAAGAAGGTAACTCGGCATCCTCATGAACAATGTATGGAAGATTATGGAGACTCATCTTTTAAAAAGCTCACTAGAGCATATATAATATAATGTCAACATTAGACTGCATAGCAATGAACATTTGGAAAAACGGAAAAAAAGGACGTATTCTCCTTTACATGTACATGTGCAGACAAACACAACTAGGCCCCTATAAATTCATACAAATGCATGCAGATGCATACTAACCTGTGTGTGTGTGTTTGTGTGTGTAATGTGTATGTGGCTGGGTCTGTCTAAAAATCAGATACCAAGTATATATAATACGTTACTCACATATACTTAAAGATACAAACAATGGATATTACACTTAGAAATGTATGGTGCAGATACTTGCAATTTTTTTTTAATTTGAGTAAGATTTTGGGAAAACATCCTATTTCTTACCTACATTTCCAGTCATTAAGTATGAATTCTGAAAGTCCATCATCCCCATTCCAACAATGTGTATAAAATCTTCGATCACCTGCATTAACTCTATCGAGCCTGGATAAATCTACAAAGATAAGCAAAGGTTAGATAAAATAAGGTCTACAAAATGGAATATATAACTGCAATTTTAGAAAACTACACAATGAAGTCATAAATGAGCTCTCCTTTTTTTTTTTTTTTAAGATTTTTTTTATTTTTTCCTTTTTCTCCCCAAAGCGCCCCGGTACATAGTTGTATATTCTTCGTTGTGGGTCCTTCTAGTTGTGGCATGTGGGACACCGCCTCAGCATGGCTTGATGAGCAGTGCCATGTCCGCGCCCAGGATTCGAACCAACGAAACACTGGGCCGCCTGCAGCGGAGCGCGCGAACTTAACCACTCGGCCACGGGGCCAGCCCCAAATGAGCTCTCCTTTATCTGAAGAATTGTCTATAACTGGCAACAGCTGTATCTTTTTGAACCAATAGTTGAGAATGACACCAGGTGTCACACAGCAAGAACTTCGCAGGTGACACCATGCAGTGGTTAACCCGAAGGAAACTCAACATATCTAACAGATTGTATACTTAGAAATAGCATGTCTTTACTTTTGATGGACTCCTTTCCTCACTTAAATAATAACATAGAACAAACACTAAAATTCTGGGTTTGTCACATTTTTTACTTAGCATCTATATGATGGACACAGGAAGAAAAACAACTATTATTGCCATCCTGAAGATATTTACAAACTATTAAGTTCACTGCATAATAAACATCTTGGGAGAGACATTTATTTCTAATAATTATAATAGTCACTGTACGAATAATAGTGTCAGCAATTTTAGGATCATCGTAATTGCTCTAGTGTCGATGCTGCATGTGTACACACACAAAACAGACCCAACGCCCTGTCACTCCACAAACGAGAAGCAGATGAGAGCTTTCTTAAAGACGACCTGCTCTGGCAACAGCTCAGTGTGTGGAACATGAGGCCAGTTAAAAGGTCACATGATTTTAGCGTGTGAGCCATGATGCTTGTCAAGTCAGCCTGCACTGCATAACCATGTTACAGCAGAAAGTCTTCTGAAGTGAAGCTCATTTCTTTTAGCCATTCAGCACCACTGCAGCCTCCAGCCTTGAAAGTTTAAGTGGATTAGGGAGTTTTAGAGGTGTATTTGCAAAGGCCGGTGCAGAAGAGGAACCGACGCTGATTAGCAGGAAAGCACACAGTAAGAGTGGAATGGGACTGAGGAGGAGGAAGACAGGCCGGCAGGGTGGATAGCAGGCACAGTGTGCACATTCTGCAGGAGCTCGGTGCTGCTCCCATCCGAAAATCAGACACGAGGATGCATAATATAATTACTCAGGTACACTTGAAGACATGAACAATGGCTGTTACAGTTAGAAATGTATGGCATAGATAGTTGTAATTTTTTTTTTAATTTCAGAAAGATTTGGGGAGAAATGCTATATCTTACCTACCTTTCCAATCATTAAATATGAATCCTGAAAGCTCATCACCCCCATTCTAAAAATGTGCATGAGATTTCCATCTGCTCCAAGCTCCTGCTACTACTGTCTTTTTCCCCGTTTCTGTGTAGGTGTCTGCGTATGTGAGTACGTGCAGTGTAAGGGTAAACACAAATTAAAAATAAGAGGCTTAATTCTCCCTGGTGAAACGGACTCCCTCCCCAAGCCTGCTCCCTCCTCCTTTCCCAGAGCTTTCACTTTAGAAAACTAGTAAGTGTTAAGTTCTTTGTCTGTCTTTTTGAAATGTAAGTAAATCCTTTTAAAAGCTACCTAGGCTCTCACCAGCTAGACAAGCCAGGACTGTCTCTCTTTGAAATGCAACCATCATGGAGGACAGAGCCCCAGCTCTCAGCTGCTGCGGAGGGTGGGAATCTAACCTCAGCAGGCGCCTGGCTCTAAGTTGCAAAATCCTCTTCAGTCTTTAAGATACTATAAGAAATTCATTTTTTCTGTGGAAAAGCCAATTAACTAACAAGACGGTCACCCAATTCCCAAGGGAAGCTAGGATGAACCGTGTGTGCCAACCCATGCTGTCAAGTCCTCCTACTGTTTATCTGGAGGACACAGGCCTGTATAAAGGGTGGGGTTTCTTTCCGTGCTTTCCATCTCCTAGGGGGTTGCCTGGGATGGGCATCACATTCTGGTTTAATGCTTATTTAACAGTAAAGCTGCTTTGTTTCTCTTCTACTTTTGTGGAGAAGTTTACTAGGTTGGCAGCAGATTTGTTTTTAATTATATTTTGCCAACAGTATCAAGTGTATAGAGCCGGGGTTGGTAAGTTTTTCTCTACAAAGGGTCAGACAGTGAATATTTCAGGTTTTGTGGTCATGAGGTCTCTGCTGGAAATATTTAA
This sequence comes from Equus quagga, assembly GCF_021613505.1. Lineage (NCBI taxonomy): Eukaryota > Metazoa > Chordata > Mammalia > Perissodactyla > Equidae > Equus > Equus quagga. Next base: position 3,324,795 of record NC_060281.1, read on the forward strand.
CTCTGTCCTCCTTGCACCAAAGCAGCCATAGATAATACGTAAATGAGCGGATGTGGCTATAGTCTGAAACTTTATTTAGAAAACAGGTATCAGGCTGGACTCGCTCACTGGCCTCAGTTTGCCCATTCCTGTTGTAGAGACACATGAATTTTCAGTATAACAAGGAAATACAGAACGTAATAGCGTGACTGAAATGGCTTGCCTTAACTGAAATGGACTCGTCAACTCCAACCACAATGATGGTGGATAAAATAGTGCTACACAGAGTGTAGTTTGTTTTTCACTCTAGTATACTATGTTTTTAGGAGGATGCTTTAACTAAATATAGTTTGATCCTTCATAACCGTGGCTGATGTGTAGCAAACGAGTTCTGAAATAGTTCTCTTTATTGTTAAAAAGTGCAAATTCTGTTTGTACAACCCTTGTGTTGTCAGTATTCACACTTCCTCAGCCAGTTTTCCAAACGTACACAGAGCTGTGTTTTATATTGCATTTCGTTGAGGCTATTCCTCTAAGATAAGATAAGGGGACCCACAAGGGACTATCTTTGGTAGATTTTAAACAGCTCATTTCCAAGGAGGTCACCCCCTGGGCCACAAACTCGGGAGGTTCATTTACCATGTGGCTACATTTATGACAACACATTTTAGTAAAAGCTACAAACAGTTGTTTTTTTTTAATTTCAAATAGTTATTTTTAAAAAAGCACTAAGGATCATCACTACTGAAAAAAAATATTTAAACGATAAGAATACAGCCAACTCAAAATCACAAGTAAATAGATGGATTGTGGATTCAGGATTTTCCATTGACAAAGTTCTGCCACCATTCATTATTTGTTCAAGTTGGGAACTCACAGTAAATAACACCATCTGATGAATTGCAGTCTTGTTGTAAAGAGGGTATTATACATTTGTTCTAAATATACCCATAATTAATAGTCTCCAGCATACTACAGAAATGTGCTTAGCCTCCGCAGCTGTATTCTAAGGAAAGACACCATTTTCCTACAGTGAGTGAATGAGGCTTTCCTCTAGAAGAAAGCCAAGGACAAATATATAATTCAAGCTAGCAGAAAAAGATAGATTCAGGGTCTTAAACTAAGGAGTGAATTTTCTCTTGCTACGGCCAGAAGCACAGCATTTGTACCTGATAATGAGGTGGCCGCACACTGGACTATTTTTAGAGCTCCTGTCAGAATGGGGATAAAGGGCGTGCTTTACTCTTGAAGCCCAGAACACGGTTCTACAGGGAAAAGGGGGGAGATGGTTCACCTGAACCCCAGTAAATATTCTGATTTTCAAGATTGCATTGTTCTCTTGGAATTTTTTTAAAGGGTCAAGGAGAAAACTTAAAGAACTTTGACATTCAGTTGAATTAAATTTCACATGATTTTTTTTAAATATTCATAGTCTCCCCTTCTTAACCTCTAACCCATTTTCTCTGTAATTCAGAAATAATGTTATTCACTGTATGCCAGTCAGTATAGCACAAATGGCAGTGCAAGGCATTTTAAACTAAATCAATAGGGCCGCTTGCCACCCTGATCATGCAGAGTAGAAGGAGAAAAAAGCAGAACACACATTTTTTAAAAGGAGAACTTATTTTTATAACTCTTGGCTTTGAATCAAAACGCATATCTGTATATATAATCCAGATCATACGTAACATTGCAGTAAACGTAAATGATCTTACTGGTTAGTCCCCCAGAGTTCCGTTTGCAATATGTGCTTTAAGATTTGCTGCTTTTCCCATAGTTTGTAGATAGGGAAGACACTGATTGTTGAGGCACACAGTTATCTATCAATATCTATCAATAACTTAAAGTTATAAATTACTTAAACGTGCTCAATTTTTTCACATGTGTAAATATCATTCCATACATTGTTATGATAAAAGAGATCACTTGTTTCCTCTAAAATCAGTATGTTAATCTAGATTGATTCTCACAGTTTTCCTTTATGTTCTTGGAATAGCAAGCCATTAATTTCTTTAATTTTTAAAAACTTTATTTAGCCAACTTCATTTTAAGTTTTGAAAGAACTCCAACCTTACCTGTTGTGCATCTTCCCATTTTTCCTTGTTTTCTTCATCTAGAAGGTTGCTAACTATTTGAAAGAAGTTCTGTAAATTAAATTAGATAAAAGGTTTAATGTTACATGAGAGAACATACTTTTCAACAACATCCATTTGGACTGATTATGCAGAGAGGTATAAATGCTTTGCAATATTGCTTATGATTCTAACATATTATTCGTCTAGAAGATCTCTGAGGACCCTTTCTCAGCACCACAATTCCAGGATTTCTGCCTAACTTCACATATACACCTCAGAAGACATCCGAATGAGTAGAAGACTTATTCTCACTCACAGTTGTCTGTTCCGTTATAGTCTCCATATTCTATTCTGTCATACCATTGCACAACTATTCCTTATAAATAAGCGTTCTTCCTTCTGTAATGAAAGTCTCCAGTATTTGTCTTATGACAAGTTATCCAGTTAATCATGAACCACGGTCGCTACCTACACTGCTGTTTCAAAGAGAATTTTAGTGAAGACAGACTACGGGCAAAGCTGAGACAGGCGACAGTCCCCTCAGTTGGATGCTGGCTCTGCCCTTCCAGGCTATTTTACTTTACTTTCACAACTGCCTATTGCAAAGAGTACATGAAATTTTCCATGTACCTGGCACACGTGGTAAGTGCTCAATAAATCTTAGCTATTTTCAAATTGTTATTCTTTACTCTTCTGCCTTTTGCCAGCAGGCCAAAATAGAGGCAAGAACAGACACAGTAGCATGTTCCTACTCAAGTTCCAAATTCTTGCCAGCACCCTGGTCCCTAACTAGCTGGTGAAGACCTGCTGGCTTTGCCTCTGTCTAGCAATGCCCACACCGAGTGTGCAGTGTTCCCCTTCCACACGGACAGGCACATTCGGGCGTTCCTTATTCCTTCCCCACGTCCTCATTGGCAGAGAGCGAGGCTCAGGTCAGTTCAGCTGTGTTAGCGCTCATTTCACACACGAGGAATTTTTACCAGAGACAGACTTTCCTGTCCTCTCACACTACACTGTGTTGGCAAGATACAGGAGCCAGGAGAGGAAAACCGGAGTGCCTGTTGAAGACGAGTAGTGACCTGGGGTCACAGGAGACCGAAGTAGTGTAAAGTGAAGCCATGACATTTGTCTTAAGCTATGTAGACGGTGGTCCCTTGGCTGGTCCTCAGGGCGCATCGCTCCTAACTGGTATGTATGTAATCTAGCGGGAGGACCCCCTCGGATGATACATTAGCTTAGGACAGGAACCCCCGAGGCAGTGAAAGAATCATAATTTTTTAGCCTCATCTGCCTTCTTCCCCGTCTAGCTTTTCAAAACAGGCCTTTATTCTAATTCCAACTAAATTCACCTGGGTGTTTTTAGAAGAAAAGCAAAGCTGCTTCATTTCCTCTTGTGGTTTGAAGCTGTTAGTATCTATATTTAATTGCCCTATTTGTGCTATTTATTTTAATAGTTCTTGGCAATCACAAGGTCAAAACACGTTTTGTGTCATAACCTCTACAAAAGTTACACAATATTTTATGAAACTCTTGAAAAAATTGCAAGTCTATTTTAGACCTGTTTTCAGTTCGTTTAACCTTTTTGTACTAGTAGCCATTTTTTCTACTTAAAATTTCCTGGTTGGAGTGATAAGATTTTAAGGGCTTAGTCCATTGAGCTGTAACGCTACCTATAGGCAGAGAGAATTAACCTTCAGAGTCCTTCAATTGCCCAAGGCTGGTTAACTCACTAGGAGACGTGGTGCTAATGAGGCAAATGTTGCATATTTCATCCCCGCACATTCCAGTCAGCTGTGCTGAGGTCCACGGCTGTGGTCTGCGTCCTAACCCCTGCCAGTTTTCGTACAAAATGCATGCTGCTGCTAACAAGAGACACCAGGAGAATGGCAAGCAATTTGTGCAAATGCATCTCCATTTCTGGGAAAACATTTCACAGAGCACTTTTTATTGACACTGGGTCAGTGACTGCGCTCTGCACATGAGGGCCAGTGAGCACACACAATTCCTTGATGAACATGATAAACTCAGAGTTCAGTTTTTTAAAATCACCAAAGGGCATACACAAAACCCACAAATTATTAAAATATACATTCAACTAACCAAACAGACAGTGTAAGAGATGTTTTTGTACCATTTCTCAAGACCAATAAAGCGGACTTTATTAAATCAGCATGGGAAGGTAGTACAGAATCAAGTTCCCCTTCTAGCTCCCTATTGACTGGATTTGGGAATGATCAGTTGTGGGGCCGTGCAGGTGCACACGGAGCTAAGACTGACCATCTCAGGTTGGGCGGGGAGCCATTTATAGGGACTCTGACTCTTTCGTGTTCCTCAGCATTTCCACAGCACAGGCAATGCCTTGTCCATGGCAGGTCTCTAATAAAGTCCTAGCTCAAAAGGATAATGGACTTACAAGGCCAGTGCACCTCAGGCTCTCTAACAAGACTCAGGCATTGCTCCTTTGGGCTGACCCTGCTCTAATCCTTCTCACACACATCGAGAAAACTTATATACAAATCAATCCACTTCAACATGCGCTCAAAGGTCAGACTGACAGGACACAGCAGAACCAAACAGAACAGTATTTTGAAGAAGAAACTCATAGCACTTCAGGTCACTGGACTGAATTTTTGACAAGAGTATCAATCAGCTTCCACGGCAGCAGACCCAGCACTTGCTAGAATTCTTCAAGAGCTCTGCTAATTGTGGTAACATCTCTGTTCTGTTGACTTATAGATCAGGTCCCTGATGCCAGCCCCTGAGGTGCACCTGACAGTAGGTTCTGTCTTGTTTTGATCAGGCCTGATCTCTATGACCTAGACTGATTAGAGGAATGGAGTGTCCTTGGTGAGTCTGAGTTTGGAGCTTGGTCTAGGCAGGCCTGGTCTGAAACTCCCCAGCATTTGGTAACTGGGTAGCTCTGGACTCAGGCTGCCCAGCTTGGCCGCACGGCTCTGACCTGTAAGACAGACATGACGACAGCTGCCTGGCTGAGCTGTGTGCAGCCTGGAGCTCATTCTGAGCACAATATCTGATATGTGGTAAGTGCTCAGTATATGGCGGCTCTATGATTTTATTTCCATTGTGTTATCTTTTTTATGCCTGGCCGCATGAGTTGTATTTACAGCCACGTTATGGCAAATATGCACCTACAATGTAGCTATAGACTCTCACAGCCACTACCAGCATCTCCTGGCCTCTCTCATAGCTTCCTCCTCTCTGAGTGATGCGTAGGGCATGAAGCTCATTCACCGCTACCTTCAGGGTCCATCATTTGTTCAGCAAAAACTCTCCTTCCGAAGAATGCGCTTTGCTGGGAGGGGTTTCAGGATTGTATAGACACCTACTGTGTGAGAGGCACTGTGTGGAATGGTTGTGGACGCAAGGTCAAGGAGGCGTGACTCTTTACTTTTTCTCTGCAGGGAGTTTTACGGAAATCAGTGCAGTAAACGTACGTGATGAAGAGGAGTTCAAACACTCCTGCCGCATCCAGAGGGCAGGCCCTAGATTCAGCCATGACACAGAAAGGACCCACTATTTGATGGAAAGCAGTAAATAACTCATTGTACTACTTCTGATTGGCTTCAACTCGACATATTTCTCATGGATTATATACAGTTTTCTATGAATGTACTGAAGCATATCTGAGCATTTTGTTTTTGCTGAATTCCTCGTGGAACTAGAGCTGCGGATGAGGGAGTGAGCTGAACTATCTGAGCCACAGGAAGTGTTCTCCTCCCACCCCTGCAGGAAAGCGCTTGGTCACTGAAAGAGAAGGACAAGCCCTAAGAAATAAGACTTAATGATGGCTTGAAGGAATTGTGGAGGTCCTGAGGAGAAACATAGGGGCCCGCAAGCAAAGCTTAAGGCTTAGCAAGAAGCAGGGACCAGCCATTAGGATAAGGATGCCTCATCCAGGATAGGTCACTGATTCCCCAGTCTACAGTGCAGCTGACGGCCGCAAAGCCAAGCACGATCTGTCTCCTCCTCTCTCTCCAACTCCATCTCGGGCTATCCTGCCCACACTTGCTATAGTCCATATTCATCAGACTTCTCTGTGCATCCCAACCCTTTCCTGCCTCTGGACCTACAGAATACTGTTATCTTTCTTCCAGGGCTCTACTTCCCATCTATACTCGAATAATCCTTCCTTGACCTTCACGTCTAGATTCCTAGGCAATTTCTTCAAAAAAGGCCTTGTCAGGTCACCAGCACTCCCCTAAGTATAAGGATTCTGCATATTCCCTTTTTTTTTCCTGATTCTAATCAGTGAGCATTTTTATTTTTCATTTACCAATATCTTCATCATTCATGCTTGGCAAAAATATTCCAGGTACAAGGAAACAGCCATTTCATAGAAGTAATCAACCCTGAAAACATGATGTCAAGGAAGAGGTTCTATCTCCCCTAAGGGGCCCTGTTCTCTGCTCTGATATTCAGTCCTCCCACACCCAGCGTGAAGTAGCGTGACGTCACTGACTCCACTCCACCTCCACATCCATCAGCGACTCAGCAAAACTACCATGCATTTACTCAAGGACGAAGAATTGCCCCTTCACCCTGACCTAAATGAGACGCTAGGGATGCTGGCCAGCCAGCCACACGGCCCCACTCACAGGGTGGCAAACACACTGATGTTGCTGCTCTGTGTCGTCTTACTTTAGAGGACATTGCAATTTTTAATTATGATTTACTTGTAGGATCATCGGTTTATGGCTTTTTCCTCTCCCAGCCTATAATCTAGTTGGGATTACTTCTTTTTTGTTCAGTCTTGTGCCCCCACTGCACAGCATACAGCACAGGACAATGTAAATGCGCAAAGATTTCAAACCTATTGACTGCGTGCCTACTGTGTATAAGGTCATAGACGAGTCTTTGGGGGAATCAAAAAAAATCAATAAATGGTCCCCACCTAATTTGCTGCCTCCTTTCCAGTTCCATACTCTCCTCAGCTGTATACCCAATGTCACCAGGGTTCTCACTGTGTCGCGGGAAGGAGATAGGACAGTTATTTTTACAGATGAGAAAACTGGTTATCTTGAGGAAATACGGAATGAAACTTTCCCTGTGTAAAACGCCATTCTGATATCTCAAGGCCATCCTGAGCACAGACACGTAGTTTTGAGAAGTTATAGGTCTCTAATTAATGGAGAGGAAGCAACTATGGATGTTCAACCCTGGCCCTCGGGTTAGACACAGCAGTAACCAAGGAGGGAGCCTCCTCTTCTCAGCTAAACACAGTGAACCCACCCTATGCATCGCTCTCGCTGCCCACCCAGGCAGAAAGTGTTGGTAGTATGAGTGCTGCTTTGTTCACAATAGAATGGCATGAGGAGAGTCACAACAATATAACCCAGGTGGCAAGTGAAGGGTGATCTGGCAGGAAGAAGATGGAGGAAGGAATGTCAGTAGGAAAGATCATCAATAGCCCAAGGTAGCGGTGATGAAGGCCGAAAGGAGGGCAGTGCAGGAGGGACTAGAAAGGCGAAGAGAGACATGGGAAATACCTGAGGAGCAGCATTGCATTTACTTACTCAAGAGGCACTTAATTGAACACCTACTGTGTACTTGGTCCTGTTCTAAGTGCTGGAACACAACAGTGAGCAAGACACACGGGGGTTCCTGCCCTCACAGAGCTTACACTCCATTTGGGTAAAGAAAGGCAATAAATAAGCAACTAAATATTAAAAATAAGATGATTTCAGATGGTGATACAAAAATAAAATAGTCTATGGGGGTAGAGAGTGACTGGGTCAGGGAGGGGTGTGTGTGTGTGTGTGTGTGTGTGAGTGCATGTCTGTGAGTGTGGAGACTGCTTTGAGGGGAATGGTCAGCAGGAAAGAGCTTTCTCAGGAGGTGATGTCTGAGCTGGGAACAGAGTGATGGGAAGGAGAAGCCATGGGAAGACGCATGGAAGAGAGTTCCAGAAAATAATGGGACAAGAAAGTACAAACCCCCTTGTGTCACGGGCACAGCCTGGAAAAAAGTTTAGGAAGCAGAAAGAAGGCCAGTATAGCTGGAGTGGTCATGACTAGGGCGTTGGATGGGGTGGAGCAGGAGGATATGAACACTGGATGGAGAAGATAGGCAAGGGGTCAGATAAAGTGGGGCCTTGATCCCACGAGGGTCACGTGACATGAGTTTCATTAAAAATAAAAATCTAACTTTGGCTGCTAAGTGAAAACAAAGTTCAAGAGAGTAAAGTGAAGACAGAGATGTCAGAAAATGTCCTGTTTATGGAGGCGAGGATGACAGCAGCTTGGTTCAGGGAAACTCATGACACGGTGACAGATTGCACGGGAGGGAAAGGACAGAATCCAGGACTGTCATTTAGGACAGTGACGCAGTCAGCCATGCCGAATACCACAGAGGAAAGAGCAGAGCTGCGAAGGAAGTCGGTGAGCTCCGTTTTGTTCCAGTTGAGCATGAAGAATCTATGATCCAGCTCAGAGAAGAGGCCCAGGAGGCTGTTGCAACTATAAGCTTGAGGCTCAAAAGGTAAAAACCTGTGAATCATTATCCTAGTTTAAAACCAGAGAGTCTTGAGGGGAAAAAAAGATCACCAGGAATAGAGCTGAATAGGATGACGTCAAGGTTAAAACACTGGAGACAGGAAGAGGAATAAGTAAGAGACGAGAGATGGGAGGGAGGAAGAGAAGCAGGGGTGACAGGTGACAGAATAAAATAAATTCAAAAAGAAGACTCTCCACCAGGGAGATTAACACACAGGAGACCCACTAAGCATTCAACGAGGTAAAAATCCAGAGAGAGTCCACGACGTGGTGCGGGAAGGAGGACACGCATTTTTTCAGCCTCGATGCACCTGGCTGACACCATTTGCATTAGTGACAGACAAAACCACGAACACACTCAGATGACAGATGAAGGCACGGATCACAGATGTCCAAACCCCTGTGACCTGCCTGTGACTCTCCTTCTTAGTCTCCTATTCCAGAAAGCATCCAGAAATGAAACTGAGTAAGAGTAACATTATCATACAAATAATCTCGGGTTTGCTCGAAGGTATTTTTTAAAGGTAAACATCCACAAAGCGCTTTAACTACTTTTTTTGGTAACAGGTGAATAGACAAAGTAACTGACAACTGAGCAAGACAGAGTTGTAATACTATGGTTTAGTATTTAGATCTTTTATCCAGAATATCAATCAAGGCAGCACACCCACTCGCCATTGGCAATTAGAAAGTGTCAAGGATTCAGGAAGGCAGGGGATTATAATCCAGAATATGATTCAGAGACAAGAGTCTGAGCCACTGGAAAACCAGCGGATAAACTGAGGACAAGGGGATTGGGTGTCAGGGTCGGCAGGTCAGCAGTGGGCTCCACCGCAGGCTGGATGACGCCACCTGGACTGTCCGAGCTCAAGCACGGCAGTCTGCCGGATCCAGGAGAAGGCGAGAGCAGACAAGTGAAGCAAATGTTCCCTGATGTGAACGAGTTTAGGGGAAAAAACCACTCTTTAATAACACCTTTGTCTTCTCCTCTTCTTTTAGTCACAAATCTCACGGAAACTCTGACTCATTTTGAAAATGAGAGAAGAACATCGTTCCAGGAATGGCTGGCTGTCTTTCACACTCATCTCACTGCTCCGCCCTGATGTAAGCCAGGTTGACCTGTGGAGTTTCTGAAGAGCTGGGATGGGCAAATTTACACATGGCTACCAGCCTCTCTCTCCAGGCTAAGTTTAGGATCAGGGTTCCAGCAAAAGGCACAGCAGATGGGAAAGCCGACTGGAAAGAGGGAGCATCTGACCTCCAGTGCTTTGGGGCATGAGCTGGGGCTGCTCCTGGTTCCCCATTTGAAAATGAAAGGTAAAAAAATCAGTGATGCTAATATGATTAAATATGCTAAGTGATTATCCCCCAGAGACAGTCTGGCAGAGCAGCCAAGGTTATAAAAACATCATAACTCAGCAAGGCAAAATCATCCCCAAATCCAGACAGGGGTGCTTCTTAAGCGAGGAATGAGGTGAGGACCAATCACCCAAGTTTGGGCAGGCCTGCTGACACACAGAGGGGCCAGCACATGCGAGAAGCCTGCCCCAACCCAGGTCTGGCCCCCGCGGCACTGTGGGCAGCAGCTGTAGCGGGTCCCGTCCTGGGGGAAGGTGCCTGGCACAGGTCTCTTTGCTGAAGGGAAATCCTCACAGTCCTTCAACATTCCCTATTCTGGGCTGACCTGTGTCCACCCCAAATGCATGTATTGAAGCTCTCACCCCCCAGCACCTCAGACTGTGACCGTATTTGAGACACGGCCTTTGAGGAGAGAATTAAGTTAAAATGAGGCTCTTGGGGGGTCCTCATCCAATTCAATGGGTGTCCTTATAAGAAGAGAGGAATAGGATACACAGAGAAAAAGGCCACGCAAGGACAGAGAGAGAAGACGCCACTTGCAAGCCAAGGAAAGAGGCCTCAGGAGAAACCATCTTGGACTTTTAGCCTCCAGAATTGCGAGAAAATAAATCTCTACTGTTTAAGGCACCCAGCTTGTGGTATTTCTTAAGACAGCCTGAGCAGACTAACACATTCCTCAATAACTTAAAGACAAATCTTTGATAATAAGTGGAATCTCAACCGAAAGCCACCTGTACATTGTACTAATGCAAATCTCAATATTTTCTTGACTCTGAAGGAAAGAAGCGCAGATTCTGAAAGGACAAAACTACCTCTCGGATGTTTCAGTGCATTTTTTTAAGGTTCAATCAAAATCACTATTTCCACTCCATGGCAGTCACTAGTTGACAGGCTGCGCCGTCCATATTCTTAAAACTTCTTTCTCTGTCTCCCTCCTTGTCCCGACCGGCTGCTGGGCATACAGCACCTCCCATGGAGACCGTCAGTTCCTCGCGGCCAGCAGCCATCTTCCAGATTTTGTTCTTGGTAGGATTTACTCGTTGATTGTGCAGCAAGATTTGTGGTTAATATCTCACCCATTTAAAGAAGTTATTTGGCACTGAATTTCTTATTTCACCTTTAAATGAGGGCAAGGTTTAAATAATACCTAGAAAGAGCCATTCGTTAGTTACACAAGGCTCCCTCCACTGCGGAGAAACAACAAAATCCTTGCAGGCTCTCAAGCACTGACAACAGCAGCCGTTTGTGACTCAGAGCGGTTGGCAGCTGGGAGTTATGGCCCCATACACGACTCGGCTCCCACTGGGCCAGGAGTCCTGGTTACTGATTTAAGCCATTCTCTGCATCCGCTTGCTCTCTAACTTTAAAATGGCCTCACCATGTTGACCTTAAGGACCAATGCTGTTCTGATTCTCATTTTTCTTGAGGCATTTCCTACCCTTCTCCGCTGTAAGAAGTGAAAAAAAGAGACAAAAGGCAGTCTCCACACTTCCTTAGGTGGTGCCATGAGAAACACCTGGCCTTCCTTTCTTCTTAGGGCAAAAATCAAATACATATCTGCAGCGGCAGCAGATACCTGTGGTCCAGAGATCCCTTGGGTTTTTGCTCCATCAGCATCTCACTTTCTCAGATAATAAGAGGAGCTACACTTCTTGAGCTCTCACTCTGTGCCATGTGCTATGTAGGTTTTTCATAGACAATTTAACTCTCAGCTCAGCACTATGAGGTCAGTACCATTATCCCACACAATGGGAGAAATAATTGAGTCACAGAGAGGTCTTGTAAGTTGCTTAGTGTCACACAGCCTACAAGTGGCAGAGCCACGACCTGAAGCTCAGAATTCTGCCTACAGAGCAGGTACTCTTGGTCATTACACTCGACCGCCTTCCTTACCTCCTCTTCTTATGCTGGAGGAAATTATTAATCTGCCTGTTGCACAAAGTTCTTTAAGCAGAGGATCTCAAGGCATGAGGTTGTGTCTTGAACACTAGAGTCGTTCTATAAATCCAAACCAAAAGAGTCCTTACCAGATCTTATTTTGTCAAGAAAACGAGACTGTCTCTGGAGATGAGGCTCACTATTACATGATGGCACGATATTATCAAGGTAACAGGTGCTTCCACATTTATCAGTGCCTATTTCATATGTAAAAGGTGAAAGTGTCTCCCCCTGAAACCACGAGAGAAATAATACTCAGGGATCCTCACCAGGTGACTTAGTGCCATTGATGGGCAGCCTGAGAACGATCCGCAGTGCAATGTCTATGCTCGCTCATCAACTGTTTTAGGAAAGAAGATGCTTGACTCATTCAAAGTCACTACCTCTGCTTTCAATTTAATTCCGGCGTCACCTTCCTCTGAAAATTTTATCTAGAACACGGTCTGCATTTAAGAAAGAAATTGGAAGCTGAGATTTGACCTTGCTTTGTAACCCCGATCATTGGCAAATAAGTTTCTCAAGCCTAGGGAATGCGTTAGATACTAAGTCGTTTTCAAACACTGAGTGGTAACCTGTTTGAGGGTCACTCAACTTTACTTAAAGAAACAGAAAAGAACACAAAATACCAGACAGTACTACACATAGTGAAGGTAAATATGATTTTGTAAAACTCTGGTTTTCAAATATAGATTGGTGTAAACTGTCTGTCTTACAGTTGGTCACTGGCAAAAACACTTGGAAAACAGCGTCAGGGAAGAGAAAGACCCTGGGGAGAGACACATCCTTGCGTTCAGTGACTCTGAGGGCACAGCACTCTAAGCATGTCTGTGGATACCTCCATGTGCGTATTCTTTCCAGTATTTTCTTTCCTTCTCCCTGGAATAGAACCCATCTGAAGAGACTACCTCTCATTCCACTAAGAGAAAACGCCTCCTTCTTTTCTGATGCATTGTCACAAAAACGTACTTTCTTCTTTCTCACCTCCAGACCACTGCCGTAGCCTCTCGACAGGTTTCTTTCCCCCAGTCTCTTTACTCCCTCATCCACATAATCTATCTCTGCCCAGCCATCTGTCCAAAAATGCCACTACATTTAGTAACTTTGCTTATGGAGAAGCACATCTAGCCTCTTTCCTTTGGCTCTGGCCCTGCCTATTCCAACACGCTCTCATTTTCTGCAAACCTTGTTCTCTTGAAACTGCTATGCCTTTGGTTGTGCAGTTTGATTAGTTATCCACTCTGTGCCCGGCTTGCTTCTCCAAACTCTATCTGAAGTTCTTACTTGTCCACGCATTCTTTTCTCACTGTTTTAGTTCAGCTCTCTATAGTTCCAGAATTCTTGGGAGTGAGACGTACTGTGCTTCTCTCTCTCCCTCATTATGGCAGTCCAGCTTCATTCATAAGTTTGTTCTTTCTTCAGGGACACTGTAAGCAGCTTGAGAGCAAGGCTCATCTTCTTTCACGTTAAGAGTTACAATACTAGCAAGAACGGCATTATAGAGTGTCTAAGATGTGCCAGATAATTCACAAATATTATTACGTATGGATTATCATGTATTTAATCTGTATTATCTCTAAGCCTCACGAAGATAGTCACTGTTGATCTTCATTATTTGTGGATTCCATCTTTGCAAATTCAACTACCCGCTAAAATTTACTTGTAATTCCCAAATCAAAACTCACAGCACTTTCACGGTTAATCATGGACATGTGCAAAGTGGCAAAGAAATGTGAGTCACCTAATGCGCACGTTCCCAGCTGAGGTTGAACATGGTGAGGCTCTGACTTTTTTTTCAGCCCAGGTACTGTAAATAAGTGTCCTTTTCATGGTCTATTTAACGCCCAGTCTTCTCATAGGTTTCCGTGTGTTCTCGGTAATTTCACTGTTTAAATTGGCCCCCAGCATAGCACTGAAGGACTATCTAGTGTTCCTAAGCTCGAGAAGGCCAGGATGCGCCTTCAGAGATAAACTCTGTTCGGGCCTGAGTTACAGTCTGTTGGCCATGAGGTCAATGCGAATGATTAACAATATGCATTCAATGAGGTGTCTTTTAACAGAAACACACATAAAGCAAGGTCCTGTATCAACCGGTTGATGACAACAGTATGACCAGATTCTCACAGGAACCTCATCCTGTATTTTCCCTGGGAGTAAATGATTCCGTATTTGTTAATTCAGTGTTTGCTGCAACTTTATAGACTATAATTATCGTGAATAATGAGAATACACCATATACTGGTTCCTCTTCATTTCTTGTTTAGAGATGAAGAAATAAGGTAGAGAAAGATTAAGCAATGTGTCTGAAGACACAAGGATAATTACTGAACAACCTGGAATTTCAACGTGCATATGTCTGATCCGACTCTGTCAAGTCTTATAGTTCCTGGTGCGAACAGTGCAAACTCAACCCTCTATTGATAGAATGAGACTCAGGACGAATTTTCCCAGTGGTTAAAAAGAGAAAGAAAATAGACAAGTTTTCCTCTCCTTCTCTTTCTCTCTCTGAATTGAATGTTTAGAGTAGTTTTCTTATTTTTGTGAAGCAATGTAAATTCCCCAATATTCCTACAATACCCCTATTCACTTATTAATTACTTCAGCAAATATCTGAGTGTCTACTATGCTTCAAGCACCAGGCTAAGCCCTGGGGACATAACCATCTTCAAACAAGCTTAAAATTTACCGCTGAAGGCAGACCTGGAAAGAAAGAATTATGTTATGTGAGAGATTTGCTATCGTAGGGATATTTACAAGGTTTCAAAAGGACAGATGATTAGGAAAAAATTGAATTCTGCCCGGGATTTGATGAGCAGATTTTTGAGAAGAAATGGGTTTTGAGCTGCATCTTGAAGGCACTTGCATCAGATGGGAAACGGGAAGGACATGCCACATAGGCAGCCAACGTGAGCAGAGATCTGGAGAGATGACAAAGCCCCAGGGTTTGGAAAAGAATATGCCTGAAAGGAAAAGACTTGTGGAATATCTTTTCCACCAGTTTCCAAAAACAAAACTATTCCTATGCATTATCATTCCAAGACATACAAGCACACTTTATTTTTTCCCCATTTTTAACAGGTTGTGGCTATTCTATGTTACTTTCATCAATGTAGCAAATCAGTCTTTTATTGAATCTATTTTTAAATAAAATGTTTTTCACATAACTACATTTCAAAGTGTGTATTCTCTTTTAATAGTTTTACTCAGTCTTTCTTTAGTCTTTGCTCATTTCCCAGTTTTTTATTTTAAAAAAGTTTGGAAAACTCATTGGTAGGTATGTAATTATTAATGTTGTCATTAATTAATTAATTCAATAAACATTTGTTGAACATCTTCTATAGGCAAGATTCTATGCTAAATCTTGTTTGGGAAAGGGGGAGCCTTCAGGAAGCAGAAAGTTCATCTGGCTCAAGTGTGTGAAGAGGAAGAGTAATCCATGCACGTGGCTGGAAAGATAGGGAACCTACATACGTGGCGTATACTAGAAGCCAAGATAAAGACTTTAGGTTGTCATTCAGGCGTCTCAGAGCTCCACTGAATGTTTCTTTCTTTCTTTTTCTTCTTCTTCTTTTTTTTTTGGTGAGGAAGATTGGCCATAAGCTAATATCTGTTGCCAATCTTCCTCTTTTTCTTGAGGAAGAGTGGCCCTGAGCTAACATCTGTGCCCATCTCCTTGCATTTTGTATGTGGGATGCCGCCACAGCATGGCTTGAAGAGTGGTACATAGGTCCACGCCTGGGATCTGAACCAACTAAAGTGGAGCGCATGAACTTAAACACTATGCCATCAGGCCAGCCCCCACTAAAGTTTTCTAATGAAAGAGTGATATAATCAGAGCTGTCCTAGGACAACTAATAGGACCATAGTGTACAAGATGGATGAGTGAAGGAAAAGATCAAAGAACAGATAAAAGAAGAGAGGTCATGGAAATTATGTATGCTGAGGTGACTGGAAGCTAAATTAGGAAAACAGCAGTGGGAAGAGAGAAGAAAGAAAGGACAAAGAGGCACTGTGTAGGCAGAGGCCACGCAAAGAGAGAAGGAAAAAGTCAAGATGACATTATGATTCCTGCCTAAGGATTGCTAATTCTTCAAAGAGAAGTAGAAAATGCAAGACAACTTGGGATTCAAGATGAATTTAGTTTATGCTAAGCTAAGCCTGAGATGCTAGACAATCAGAAATGTTCAGGGCCCTTGGAAACAGAGAATTGACATTTAAGTAAAGTACAGGAGATGCTGAGTAAGGCTATAAGTCAGACTTTACAAATAAGTAAAGACAATAATTATATACTAAAGTTTTGTATAAAATTGTGGAAAGTAGGCTAAAAGAGGTACAAATGTCTCTGGGATTTCAGGGAAGAAAAAGATCATTTTCAGATGGATTTCCAGGCTTGCTGGTCTGGCATTCAGAAAGACTTGCTAGAGTTGGGCTAGGATTTTGACAGGCAGAGATGGAGGAAGAAGGAATTCCAGGAGAGGAAGATATACCAGGTGCCGAAAGACACCAGTAAAGACAGTGAAGAAGAAAATGCAGCTCCTGTTTATGAAGAAATTACTACGACATCAATGTGCTTAGAATTCTAAGGACTAATGTGGAAGACTAATGAGAGAGTAGGCTGGAAATGGGGAACCTATTTCTGACTATGCCAAAATGACAACAACATCATCAGCCAAATTGCTCTATTTAAGTCAAACCAGCTAATGTCCATGCCCAAGCATCTGGTGAAACTAATTGTTCACTAAGTCAATGCACTCTAATGAGCAGCGCAATCAAAATATGCTCCCAGTAGAACCTGGTGATCTTCATTTCTTGAATTTCAGCACCTAAAACTCTTGCAGCCCTACACTCCTGCGAGTTAGAAGAGGCCCTAAAGACTATCTAGCGCAACATTCTGCCTGATGCTTCAATCGTGAACACAAGTGTCTGGGAGTTTTTGAAATTACAACTTATATTTTGTGTCAAGGACTTCAAATGTTATTTTTTCATGTAAATGGTAATAATGGATAGAAGGATTTCAGACCTACAGGGAAAAGTCATACTTGGCTTACTTTATAAAGTTTTTAAAATTGGAAAACTGTTTCATTCTTTGTAAGGAAAAAAAAGCAACTTTGAAATGCTCAAATGACAGTAATTTTCTAGCCCACCCTCCCAATGTATTTTTACAATTAAAAATGTATTCCTGGACACTGGTGATATAATAGAGAATGCAGCGCCAATAATACTCATTGCAGTTACTTTCAGTGGCATATGCATATAATTGAAGTGATATATGCGTCTATATACAATCAGGGCATTGATAGCTGATTAAAACAAAGCAAAAGAAAACAAGGAACAAAACCAAAAAACCACATCCTCTGCATTCTCCAAGTCAATTGCAAATAAAACTCCCAAAGGAAGGGTAGGTAGAAAGAAAACTATCTGATCTGGGAGTTTTGCCAAACTTTTACCTTAATGAACTTTGTGCAGAGATACAGGAAGAACATTACGCTGGAAATATAGAAATCAACCCATCATTCTTGGCAGGAGTAGACTCCAGCCTACAGCATGCAAAGAGTTAATCTGAAATGCAAACTAGAGCTGCATTTAAATATGCTTTGTTTGCCATTCAATGAGCTTTGTGTTAATGGCCAAGGCAATCCTGAAATTGGGTGAGTACTTAAACTTGATTATGGAGATGAATGATGTTGCTCTAGAAGTCTCCATGACAAGGAAAATACACTGTAAGGAGTTATTGCATTTCTTATTTTCCTATGCAGACTGTTCTCGATTTGCCTGATATTTTCAGGAAATGGTTCCACAAAATTAAACATAGCCTTCCTCCTTCTAATAGCAAAACCCCAAACAAAACTTAAATGGCGCCTTCTTTGCATATTATGGTTAATGTGCTTTCATTATGCTTAATGTACTTCTAATGGTCTCCTATGGCAAGATGGTGATATTAAATGTAGGAATAAAATATCCATGATACAACCTTGAATTTTCTATAGTGCCTTTATCTGAGGGCTCCAAACACTTCACACACATTCCCATTCAGCATCTCCCTGCAGTGCATTCTGTGTTCTATGGTCCAGGACACTGGGGAATGGGATGACTAAGGGAATTGAGGTCATTTCCAGTGCTCACCCTAAGCACAGCCCCGACGTCTCCCCTGCAGGAATTAGAGCTTGCTCCCTCCAGGCCAGGCTGTCCCCAAGATGGCTGAGCTGGCTTCCAGGGCCAAAAATTGATTGCACCTTCAAGGGATTGCCTCCCTTACCTGGACGCCATCAGATGCAGGGATGTAACTCGCCCTTTTAAACGTGTCTGTCACATTTCTGAGGATTTCCACGGACATCAGAAGATCGCCTGCATAGAAATTTTTCCTCTGAGTTAAATCCAACAGTGTCTTGGTCACCTGGGACATTCCATCACCTGCCAGCATTCGCTGCCCCTTAGCAAGGTGTTCTTTGATCTGTGATGGTCAAAGGAACAGAACAAACATCAGAATCTTCATGACTATTTCTCTGCATATCGTCATCCAACAAATATATTTAAAATTGCAGAGTCAACTTTGAAATAGTCTTGCAACACTTGGGAGAATTTCAAAACTGTTCATGTGTGCATCCTACACTCAGATAGATAAACAGCCAGCACACAAAAGCTAATGAGGGTGTACACTTTGGCAGGCTTGACGAATTCGCCTTTTTTAGTTCTCAGAACACTCAATTCAACCCGTTAGGGAAAGCGTGTATTAATTTAGGTTTTTAATTGAAGTGAAAATAAAAAATACTTTTGCATGTAGTAAACACGGGAGATTGTCCAGTAAGGTGTGATCAGAGATGGGAGATTATAATCACTTCAAAATG
This sequence comes from Equus quagga, assembly GCF_021613505.1. Taxonomy (NCBI): domain Eukaryota; kingdom Metazoa; phylum Chordata; class Mammalia; order Perissodactyla; family Equidae; genus Equus; species Equus quagga. Next base: position 3,343,500 of record NC_060281.1, read on the forward strand.
TCCATTTTCATGAACAAGCTGAGCTTAATCATTTTTACCTTCCTCTTAAAATAAACACATCTTTAAATAGAGGCAAATAAAAGCTGTCACAGGACATTTTGGTTTAAGAAAATATCTCAACTTTAGAGGTCTACTATGACTGAAAGCTAGGTACTTTAGCTTTATTGTAAAAAGAAACAAACAACGACGAAGACACACAAACTCTCAGCTGGGTCTTCAGCAGCAGAACGAAGCACTGAGATGCCAAGCTTAAACTAGCTTGATGGAGGAGCAATCTGCTGTCAGCGTCACATCTGCTTATCCCGCAGTTTAAGGGCAGAAAAGCATCTTGGAATGTGGAAGAATGGTCAGGTGAGAGAGGGCAAAGAGTTGGCAAGACCCATTATATTTTTATATACGCTGAAATAATCAAGAACTAACACAACAGAGAAATATTGAAATAAAAGATAGAAGTGTAATAATTGCAATGATCAATTTCCCATTCAGAAATGTGCCCATCAATCCTTTAAAGGATGATAAGTAACCTGAAGTAATCCAAAAGTTAGGAATTTTCTTTAAAAATGTATTTTAAAAAGTGTAATCTTGACACTTCACTTTTTACTTTAGTCTCTAAAACTGTCTAAAAATATTTCAGTAAAGCTAAAATCTTCCAAGACATGCTCCATCTCCATTGTGTTATGCTACAAACCTAACATATTTAGGCAGTTCATTTCTCCCCATTTTCTCTTTTATTCTCTCGTGTCTCTGCTCTATGACAGTCATCAACCACTAACCACAGCCCAAAGGATGGGTACAGTGTCAACCACCAGCCTCGCCTATCTTTAGTTGTGATGCCCATGGCTGCAGAGCGACATCAACATGTTCCATCATGACACAGGCTCAGATTTGGCCGATCAGAAGGACACTGACCCTCGGAGGAGAAGCCAGCTGGTTTGCCATCATGATACGGACCGCTGGGCTGAACTCCGTCCACTCCCCAGCCCACTCCTGATGACGATTTGTAATTTTCTGTTCCAGCCACGTGTTCCGTAACTTCAGGTTTTGTACTGGATATACCACCCTCCTGCCTTACTTTATCTCATGTTTACACAGCCCTCCGATTTCATCCTGGTTCTTCTAAATATCTAAACAGAGTTAATCATCTCCTTCTCTGTGCTCTCCCTTACCTCACATACACATGGCTCGACACCACTGAATTATAATCATTTGCTTAAGTTTCTTCCTGCCCCAGTAGTCCTTCTGAACCTGAGGGTGGGTTTCTGCCTTATTGACAGCCCTAGAGCATGGCACAGCAGAAGTCTGACAGGGTGAATTCAGTGATTATATGCTAAAAACAATGCCTTTATGACATCACACGATGCAATGGGCATCCGAGCCAGGGCTGCCTAGGTTTTTATTTAAACTGTTCAATTTATTATTTATGTTATTGAGCCCATTGGAGACTCAGTTTGCCATGTCTCTTCTAAGATTTGAAAAATACGCCTACACGGTTAAAAAGTTTTAACAATCGTTTTTGTAATTCAAAGGACCCCACACAGCCTCAGATAATCAACACGAGTTACTGCACCCAAGAAGCTCCTTGCCTCATGTGGCCTGTGTGCCCTGCATGGTCCAGCTCCTGGAGATGGCTACCACCTTCCTCCTGCTCCACGTGCTCTGGTCATGCTGGAGCTTCCTCAGCAACAGTGAGTACTTGCCTGCCTCAGGGCCTTTGAACTGCCTTTCCTTTTGCCTGAAAGAGTCTCCCCATAGAGACTCACCTGCTTTTTTGTCACTTCGTCAGAGAGCTCTTAGCTGACTCCCTATCTGAAGTGGTCTCCTGTCAACCTCAATCATCTTACTCTTCCTCATGGTGCCAACCTCACCTGCCATTGTGCCATCTGTCTCTTGGCTTATCCATTTTTCTGTCTCCTCCATTAGAATATAAGCCTTGTGAAGGAAAACTTTGTCTACTGTATTTATATTATATTCCCAGCACCTAGAGGACTTACTTAATATAGTGAATGAATGAATTACACGAATGAATGAATGAATGAATAACTTCCTTCTATGCTCACACTAGGTCTCAGGATTAAGTTAGGCACACTTGAAAGCTGCCCTAACTCGCTCATCAACATAAACTTTAGAAAACATTGGTATCAAATAGCACAAGATAAATAAACCACTGCCTTAGAAGGTGCAGCTTCTGGGCTCGAAAGTGTCTGGTCAGTAGGTGGAGTGTGAAGACGATTTTGAAGAGAAAGCAAATTAATAGGGTCTAACCTAAAAAATGTCATAAAATTCTGTCTGCAGTTTTGTGCTGGCGATACCCATTGCAAGCCGCAGAGGACTTCGCTGGCCGTCCGTCAGGAATCGAATGCAGTACTGGCTGCCAAGGTAAACACCATCTGACCACTGCCAATCAGCCCTGTATCCACTGTTCTGGCAACATATCCCCTTGCCTGTGAGGGGTCTAACTTGCACAGATCTAATGATCCTTCCCCTCAAACAAAAACATCACGGCATTGACTCGAATCTTGAGAAATAAAACATTTAGACATGTTTTCTATTTGCGATAAAAATAGTACAGGAGGCACTGGATGGCACAACTAATCAGAGATGGGCAAGGCGGGCTTTAATGCCTAGGCCAGCGTCAAATGTGGCCCAGGTCAGTAGTAAATTAACGCCAACGCCAGCTGACAGCTGCTGAGCGGGCTTATATGGAATGGGCTGTGCTCAGTCCCGCTCTTTGCAGACAGGTGCCCAAATCACAGCACCAGCTCTCACAATGGCCACTAATTAGCATCCTTCCTGGCACTGTCAGTGAAAAGCACCCAGAACAAATACCTTGCAATATCTGTACATGCTAGTGTAGACTACTGGTAGCATTTATAAAGGGTATAAAGAGTATTCAGATAAGACAGATTTCCATCCATGACATATTATTTGACAACCAATTCCCGTGTCTGGACCTTCTTCCATGATACAAGTGTGCTGTGAAAGGTTCTCTCTCTACCTCCTGCTACCCTTTTGCTACCTTTTTCTGGGATGACACATCCATGTCCACCCGCTGGACCGTCTTCCTCTTTTCTGGATCATGAAGAGGCAGCGTCCACACTGGGCTTGCTCACCTCGCCTTTTCTCATTTCACATCACCCTTCCCCTGCGTTCTGCCTCTCCTCCTGGGTTTCTGTCTCGATGATTTAACTCCATGGTTTTCTCTATGATCTTGAATCCTACCCAATTCTTCTTCCTCAATCTTTCCCTCTCTCAGAAATATGGCCTGATACTGGATATCTTATTTAAATACCAACTTCTCATATTGCTACTTTCCTGCAACTTCTGTCTTTCTGTTTCTCTTCAAAATTGGAATCAGAAGCATGACTTCTGAACCCCACAACTCTTCAAGTTGCAAATTAAACTCAATTACCTACTAAGCGTTCTCTCTGGGAATCTCACTACTATGTTATTTAAAGAGCAGCTGGAGTCACAAAACTGGATTTAAATTGTGGTTCTGATATTTACTACGTAAGGCCACTGGACAAATTATTTGCCTCTTTCCTAGGATCATTTGATTTGTCTGTAAAAAGAAGCAGACATCATCATGTGGTTGTTAGGGTGGGTTAATACAAAGAGAGAGGGTAAAAGTGGATGTTCAGTGACTGTCTCCCCTTTTTCTTCTACCATCTTCCTTCCACTTCCTCTAAGTACTAGCCACGTAGTGTTTCTCACATCCATCCTTTTCACCTATGAGTGAGAGATGAATCCTGGTACAGATCTTCAAGACTCTCATCATACTCATTACAACAGTGCCCTAATCGGTCTTCCTGAGTCTTTGCCCATGCCAAACTGCCCTACCTTGCACATCTCTGAACACGTCACTTCTCTACTTAAAGAAAAAACCACCACCACCAAAATCTATCCCGTTTTATATAAAATCAACTACAGTCTTCATAGTTTGACTTATAAGCCCATCCAAATATAATCCTAACTTACAATTCCAATCTTTTATCTATCTCACTATCTCATTTTATGCACCCAGTCCTCTTCTCCTCCTGTTTCTATTCAGTTACTGACTATTTGCGTCTTATTCTTCCATCTTTATTGCTATTTAGTAATTTAATCCACCTTGCTTTTGAATTCCTCAAATTAGTCTCTACAATTATTATTGTTATTGATCTTTAAACTAGTAATACTGTTTAATCAATCTATTTATTCACTACTGTTTCTTAATCATTGCTTTCCAAGTGTATTTTCTTTCTTCAAAAGTTTTTAGTAATGATTTTAGTAATGTTCTGTGAATGGTAACTCTTTCAATCTTTGATTGTTTTCAAGTTATACTCACTTTGAGTTGATCTTTTAGACGATGGGGATGTTTTTATTTTCCTCTTGGCATTTTTATAATGTGATTTTAGTTTCTCTTTTGCTGCAAGTGCAGTCTCCTGTCAGTTAGTCAATCTTTTGCAGATTACCAGTCTTTTGTTTGTGGTAGCTTTTAAAACTTTTCTTTTTGTCATTAGTATAACACAAACTTAGTTTATGTGGATTTGCTTTTATATATTCAGAACTTTTTTTCAATCTGAATACCTTATCTGTCTTCAACTTTGGAAAATTCTTATGTAGTAACTCATACAATGTTGCCTCTCCTTCAATCTCTTTGTGGTCTCTTTCTATTAGGAATACATTTCTATTCTATTATGTATATTTCTGTTAAATGTATACTAAACTTTCTCATTCTATTCTTCATTTTCTAAGTTCTTTTATAGTTTTGATTTCTTTATCTTTCTATTCTGGCTAGTGAGTGATCTTTTTCCACACTTAACTTCCAATCACTAATTCTTTCTTCAATTGTATCTAATTGGCTATTTATCCTCTTCATTCATTTCAATGACAATATTTTCCACTTACAGAAGTCCTATTTGATCTTTCTCATATTCTTCCATTCCTTAACTGTGCTTTCTGTTCTTTCTTTTATCTCAAATTGTTTTAAAAAATATGTTATAGTTTATTTCATATTTTCTATTATTTCTACTTCTTGCATTGTTAATTCTCCTGATTTCTGCATGTGCTGATTCTCTCTAGTGATATTTGTAATTATTGTAAATTCATATTCAGTGGGATGTATTTACCCTTTGGAAGCCCAAGTCACGGGTGTGTGAAAGAGCTGTTAGAGACTAGTTCTGAGTGTTTCTCTGAGGGGTGGGGCCCTCAAGCAGTTGGAGGATACCAGTTCATTTTATGCTAATTTTCATCTTAATTTCTCCTGTTTATGGCTCAGACTAGGGGTTTCTGTTTCTGAAAGGAGATTTCTTTCCTCTTCCTCCCCCAAACCTTGTATGAACTACAAATTTCTTAGACACATCCTAGACTGATGGGGTTTTTCTAGCCCATGAGGTCAGAGCAACCAAGATAGTGCTGGCTTATTGCAGTGGGCTTGGTATAGCATCACTGCTTGTGTGGGAGGGGGTCTTGTCAGCATTCCCAAGAGGGCTTTAGAATCTCAGCCTCTAGCACCCAAGACCCACCTACAATATGAAACTCTCACAGGCTACTGGACTATCAGCTTTCCTCTATAGGTCTGGCTTTGATATTTTTTCCTCATTTCTGGTATCTAAGGATTTCTCTGTGTTTCTTTTGAGCTTGGCTATAACACAGTATTTGAAAATATATTCTTGCTGCAGTTTATGCAGAACTCAGTATGATCTGTGAAGTGTCAGCTTGGTCCATCTCCCTCTTCCACTACCGCCAAGGGTTTCTAATACCAACCAAACTGAACTACTCACTATTTCTCAAAGAAAGCCCATGGATCCTGCCTTTGGTCTCTGACTCACGATCTTCTGTAACCTTAAAGTTCTCCTCAAATCCTTTTGTTAAATTGTTATCTTCCCATTCTCCTTCCTGAATTCTCTTCAAATAACTGCAATCATGATATAATCTCTACTTTCAAACCTCAAAGAAGTAATCTTGGTTTATCTCATATTATTATAGTGTTATAATATTATATAAGATATATATAATCTTATATATATTATATTATATTATAATAATATATTACTATATTATCTTATCATTTCTACTAGACCATGAACTCCTAAGGGGTCTGTACTTTCTTATTCATCTTGTTTCCCCTGGAATTTCTAGAATATTGTCTGACACCCAAAAGTATCTGCACAAAGTACTTGCTAAATTAAACTGAAACTGCAGAAGGATTTTATTTTTCCTTCTATAACTATCAACCTGAAAAGTTTACAAGGTAAAAACATAGCAGTTCATGATTATTCAAAACAAAGAAATATGTAATACTTGGAGAACTTTTACGTTTCCTGCCAGAACAGCCTTTCAAAAGATATCCAATTAGTATAAGTAGGCAAATGATTTTAGAAATTTTAAACATCTATAGTTATAGTCATATAACTTCTACCTTTTGAACAACAACAACAACAACAACAACGACATCACATTTATCAAGTGCCTGTTTTATGGCAAGCATAGGACTAAGAGTTTGATGTGAGTCACCCCATTTGAGTTTAAAACGACCACTGGAGATTCCATAGCCACCCACCCTGTACAGGCGAAGGAGTAGAGACATAGTGGGGTGAAGAGCATTCCCCAGGACTGCATTGCTCCTGACTGGTACCAAGATGTGGGCTCAGGTAGCTGGACTGCAGAGTCCATGCTCCTAACCACCACAGGCTTAACTCATATTTTACATAAGCTTTTGTTAGAAACTGTCAAAATGCTTAAATACTTAAAAATCATTCTCAACCACGTTTGTTTTAAGGAAACATTAAATATTTTTCATACAAAGAAAGAATACAAGAAGCAAGAGTTTTGAAGCAACTTGCCAGGCTGTCGAGGTGTTGTCAATTATTTGAGTGGTGGCATCATTTTGGAATGTAATGTGTAGGTGTTCCTAAAGCCCTTTACCAATACCTATAGAAGATTTTGCAAGTAGTTTTATTCCAGTGGACAGAAAAAGCCCCCACAGATAAACCAAGGATTCTATCTCGCCTGAGCTGTATTTTCTAATTTTCTTAAGTGAGTCACTGAAGTAGTTCAGAAAGGTTTATAATTTTAATATTTCCTTTAAAAAGTATAATTATCAGTGATTATGTCTGCTGACATGGCAAAATTCTGTGAGCGTTTTTGCTCCAAAGGACAAGCCTTAAAAGTTTCTGTGTCATTCTCATTTAATATTGTTGACAAGATCAACAGTGAAAGGGAAAAACTGAAGTCTAAAAAGAGTTGCTTTTTATAGTTCTGGATTAAGCCTCCTTGCTCTTTATATAGAGAGATGTGAGGGTCACGGTTTAAAGAGTAGGTGTGCTTCTGAAATAACCCTATTCTTTTCACTTTATGCCTCCTACTGCCAACTACACTCGCCTCTATTGTGTGAATCCTAAAAAAAGGTTTATCGTAGTTGCTGTGTGTGAATGACACACTTTAAACATCATAGATTTATATATTATTTTCAGCATCAACTCCTACAGTCCATCTGTAAGGTATATTAAAGGCTCTCAAATTCTAAGTGGCTTCAATTAAAAGATAATTACACCAGAAACTTCTTTTCAGAATACAATAATCTAAATATACATCTTCTGCTTCAGTTCATAACCCTATCATTTTCTAAGACCAAAGTCACTCACTAAATGATGGTGTTAAATTACTTCCCAATATATCTACTGTCTCCAGGAGAGACAGAGATCATCCTGTATGGAAAGAAAAGCAAACCCTTTGTTGTAGCACATGAATAGTTCTTAATTTTCCCTATATTTGATATAAAAAGATCATGTTCATCTTGGCGTCGTCCTAGGGCTAGGAGTTCAAATTTGAAAAGACAATTCTTGTCTAGAGACAATGTGATGGGGAGATTTAGTGCAGAATTTCCCTGCAAAAATTATGTATGTTTTGCAGAGAACCCAGGGGAATAGCATTCGGCCACAGGGGCATTGGGTATCTTGGTTTCTTGCCCCAGGAATTCCTGCAGTGAGAGACAGGATGCCATGAATTCGAGGATTGCAAGGTATTGTTATGAGAAAACACTGAATCATAAAGAAAACTGAGTCAAGTGTACACTGTGCACATTTCCCTGTAAAGTCTGGAAATTTCCAACATAAGAACGAGAGCACAGCAAATGTACCTATCCACTAAAAATCTAGAAATAGCTTTAATTTCAGAGTTTTTGGCTAGAATTAGTCAAAAGTACAAATCGTGCACCAAGGACACAGATAGGTGGGTTTTCTTTTCTTAACACCAAACAAATCTAGAAGTTCTTATTAACATTCTGAGGCAGGGGACTGACCTAGAGCATGCTCCATGAACTCAAAGCAGGATAGCAGTCACAGACTGGGACCCAAACTTTCCGAAACCTCCTCAATGGGACACAGAGCAACAAGAAACCCAGTAATTCTCTAAGGCTTTTCTCAATTATTTCCATTGCTTGAGTTCCCTAGTTCTGGGGATGTGGCCTCAGTCAGAATGGGATAGGTTATGCTGTGATAACAAACAACTCCAAAATCTCAGTGTCCCTGAACGACACAGATTTGTTTCTCACTCACACTACATATGCATCCCAGGCCATCAGGGAACAGATGTTCCTCATAATCATTCAGGGGCTGAGGTGATGGAGGATGAGAGATTTTACACTGGCAATGACATTCTCAGGCTTCACACGACAAAGATGACTTCCATACAAAGCCAATGGGCCAGAACTAGTCACATGTATACCCCTAACTTGAAGGAGTGAAAAAACACAATCCTCCCATGTGCTCAGAGAGGAAAATTAGCTATCACCAAATATTGTATGTCTTGTGACGGTATGGAGCTGGCTAGCACTCATTTAACTTCTTTGCATTCATCCACCAAAACTTCAACCTGAAATAAAATCGACCACAATGCTTCTTAAATTTAGTGTGCATATGAAGCACAAAGGGAATTTCAAAATGCAGATTCTGCTTAAGGAGGTCTGGGACAGGGTCCGAGATTCCACATTTCTAACGAGCTCCCAGGTACTGTGCTACATGTAGTCTTTGGAAAACATTTTGGCTCCACCAAATGACTTCTCTGCAGCTGCATCCAAGTAGCCCAACTGTGCTGGAGAAAAATCACAACTAAACTGACCAGCTGCACTCAAAGGTCTTTATCTCAAACCTCAGCACAGTACAACCTTTGGCAATCCCTAATTCACCCACCTCAAGCTATTCTTCATTGTCCTGCCTTCCTCGTTTCAGAAAATGACATCAGCATCAGCCAAATGTGCTCACTCAACCTTAATAAAGGAAACCATCATCTCTCATCTGGATTATTGCAGCAGGCTCCACAGCTTCCAGTCCTAACACGCAACAGTCTATTCTCCATAGAACAGCCTCATGACCCTCTTTAATTATACTGAATCACATTGCTCCTTACTGTCAATGGCTTCCCACTGCACTTAGAATAAAATCTAAACTCCTAGCAAAGGTCTTTAAGGCACAGAATAACTTCTCTCTACCTACTTTTCCAATCCCATTTCATGATACTCTCTTCTTGCTCACTACCTCTGGCCACTGGATCACCTTTCACTTCCTTAAAGACCTCAAAGTTTTTCCACATTCTATTCCCTCCAAATGCACGGTACAGTCATTCCCCAACAAACTCATTCTCTCCACTCTTTGCTGTCTAGATCCATCTCATCTTTCAAGTTACAGTTTTAAATGTTATTTCCTCATAGAGACCTCACTGACTTTCTTATCTAAAGCAGTGCCCAAGCTTTATTCCCTATGTGGGCACTTTGCTAATTTCCTTCAACACTTCACAATTTGTAACTATTGTATCTCTTTTCCTGTCTACTTTATTTTTTACTTCTTATGTGTGTCTCATCCAAGTTGGATTCTCAGGTCTTTGTACTGTGCTGCACATAGTTAAAGCTCAGTGGATATTTGTAGAATAAATTAATGGGTAGTTGAATGGATGGATGAATGGTTGAATAATATTTTTTCCTTTGGCATTAGCCTAAATATAATTCTATGCCCAAGTGTATTCTATTAAATCATCCTATGAATAAGTTTCAAGTCAGTGAATTTCAACAGCTAAAACTAACTATAACATTTCTTCTCCAAATCACACTAAATCCATAATCTGAAAGAAGCTTAAAAATTTCCTGGGCTTTTATAGATATAATCAGTAATATTTTGTGGGTTTTTAAAAAAGAGGAAATAAAGTATAATTTTAGAAGTAGTTCATTATACACCTATATAATTGACTCTCTTAAAATTCCCTAGGAAACACTATCATATGTGCCTAAAGATTTTTTTCTTCTTTATAATACAATTGAAATGTATTGGTCTAGTAGAGTGTAGTAATTTCTGTATGGCCAATGCTTTTGACACCATGATGAGAAAAATCAATACAAATTACAAAAATCATACTCTTTAGAGCATCAGAGAGCTATGAATGAGATAAACTAAATTTCCAGAAACAGGAGATCCTTTCTCAGGCAAGCCAACAACTTCTGTGAGCTTTTTTTTCCTCTTGAGAATGTGTGCTAAATCTGGGCAAAAAGTGAGTGGCAGGTGTGGCCCAGGCAGAGGATCTCTAGGGTAGAAAGAGAGAGCAAGGTTTTTTGGTTACCAAGGGCTGGAGAAATATATTGGAAATTTAAGAGTCCCTAAAAATCTTGCTGGGGTTTTTCTCCATGAGACATTTGCTGACATTTTTTGACATGTGCAGGAAAGCTGAGGAGTTAGGGTGAAAACTTCTAAAGTGCAGAATGCAGTTTTCTTCATCCCTTAAGTAGGTGTTTGGAAACAAATGCCTAGTGAGGGAGGAGTCCAGCTTTAAGCAACCAGCTGGTCTCCCCCTTGACATTTGATGCATTTGAAGTTGCTTGGGTGGAAAGCTGGAGCCTGGAGCTTTCCCTTTGAAGGGCAGAGCTAAATCTTCTACAGTTTCACAGGGCTGACAGGATGGGCACACATAGGCTCTCCATCCAAAGACTGTAAGACACACGATGGAGAAAGGGGGACTAAGGAGATACAGACTTACTGAAACTGCAAAACATCCTTGACCCAGATCAACCCTTGATGCACTGAAGTATCAGTTCCCCACTGTATCTGAATAACCAAGGAAAGGAGGAATGCTTTTTGGTGGACATTAACATTGTCTGAAAAACCTACATTTGTTTTTACACAATGTCTAACATTTAATCAAAAATTACTAGCTATGCTAGATGATGCGACTGACAAAACATAAAACAAGCTCATTCACAGATTATCTAGATATTAGATTTTTCTGATAAGGAATTTTAAATGACTACGGTTAAAATGTTAAAGAAAATAGAAAAGAAAAAAGGCCAAAATAGACTTTGTCCTTTCTTTCATGGAGAATTCTAAGAGCTGGAGTTTAAAAAAATACAACTTAAAAAAATGTATATTCCAGACCAGGAGTTAGTGATATTTCAGCCCATGGGCCAAATTCAGCCCATTGCCTGTTTTTGTATGAAGTTTTACTGGAACACAGCCATGTTTACTTATTGTCTATGGCTGCTCTTATGCCACAACAGCAGTGTTGAGTAGTTAGAACAGAGACCAAGTCTAAAATATTCACTATTTATTCACCTTGAAATATGCTGTGAACTTTGACATATGAATTGCTTAGAATATCAAGACTTAATTAATACCTTCTTTCCAAATATTTTCTTTTCAATCAGCTCCTTCAGGGTAGATAGCATTCAATAAATGTGAGTTACTATCATTTGCTGAACACACAGTGAACTCATAATTTTATTCAAGACCACATATTAAAAACCTTGGAATTGTGAAGTTGAACTCAGATCCCAAAACTTTAACATGTGGCCCAGAATAAATAAAAGAGGCTTCTGTCCATTTTAAAGAAAGTAATGTTCTTCAACTTTTCCTTGTCACTGTTGGATTTTGCAATGATTATTTGAGTTCTGGGAGTGAGGACTCTGACAAACTTGAAATTTGGCAACAAGAATAAAAAGGCAGTCAAGTGAAATGTCTTGAGTACTTAAAACAAGGGTGTCCACTTTTTTTCATGAGAGGGCCATACAATTAGAAATATATATACATGAATGCCAAATAAATGTTATAATTAGTAATAACAAAGCTCATGTTTATTGCATATGTACTATGGGCTGTTAACAGCTCCATTTAATTGGCTTTGGGTGACCTCTCCATCTTACTTTTTAAGAACTCCCACATGATTATAATGTCCAGCCAGGATTAACAAACTACTGATCTAGCTTCTTCTCCTTGCTTTCCCAACACTTGCTGTGTTCCAGCCATACTCTACTACAAAAAAAATGGCAGAACAAGTAACTCCTGTCTCTCAGGCTCACTCATCTCCACTTAATTAATGAATATTTGAAAATTAAAATCATCTGTTAGTTCCCCTGGCTGGATAGACCATACTGCTGGGTTCTTTGTTTCCTAATTGTTCATTAAAAAACAGTAAGACTTGCATACTTTTTGGCTCAATAAGTATTTGTTATAGACAAAAACTATGGTGGCTATTGTTGTCTTTCTTTCCTCTAAATAAGCTGCAGTAATAAAATGTATTATCCTCTTTTAGGCAATGTGCTGGGCATTTATGCAATGAGGTGGTGGCCAAAAAAGTGTGACACTTGAGGACTTTCATTGCATTGGAGCAAAATTCACATGGAAGTTGGGGAATATGGGAAAAAAATAAAGCAAACCTATTCACTGTCTCTGTCTCTCTCTCTCTCTTTCCCCTAGACTCCGCCTTCCCTCCATCCCTCCCTCCCCTGCCCCAGCTATCTGTAGAAATTCGAAATTTAAAGAATTTGTGGGAGTCAGACCTGTCCTCTGTCACAAACACTATCTAGCTTTGCTACTCAGACAAAACATAGGACATGACAGAAGGAAGAGAATCATGCTGCTGGGAAGCTGATTTCATTTCCATCTCCAATTGACTGTTTAGAGTCTACAGGATGAGGCTGATGAATTAGGTAAGCATTATTTAAGGCACAGATCGGTCCAATCCTGTCCTGAATGTGCTAATGAGAAGATCATGATCCCTAGGCAAGTACTGGATGTGTGTGTGTATGCATGTATAAGTGTGTGTGTATTTCTGTATGTGTAAATAAACACCATTCATGTACAAAAATACATGTGACATCAGTCTTAAACATCATCCATCCATCTATCCATCCTTCTACCTAAGCACCTGCCTACTTACCTATCTATCCATCTATATCAATCTGTATTTTTCCACATGCACAGTTCAAGTTTATAATATGTTGAGTTCTAAAATTGAGATAATTTTTTAACTCAATGCATTGATTTTCCGTACATGTAGACATTAGTATCTCATAGCTACATAGCTCTTTTACAATTGGTAAATATTTAACATCTCATATCTCAGCTACTCTTTTTCAAAATCTCCAGAAATGCTAAGATGATGGTATCAATTTCATGTTGCAAATACAAGCCAAGACTTGAGTGAGATCACGGGACTCTTCCAAAGGACACATAACCAGAAAAGGGTGACCCCAGCACCAGAATCTAGGGCAGATGGTTTCAAATCAAAAGCTCAAGGGGTGGTATTGCCTCCATAAAAGAGGTTAAGCTGTGAACAACTGCACAGGACTTAGCTCTCACTCTTAGCCTCACTTAACTGATTGTTCCCCTGCAAAGCTTCAGTTTCTTTCTATGCAAACCGAGGCAGGGATACTCACATGCAGATTTTGTGAGTATTGGAGTTAATTCATGAAAGCGCTCAGCCACATCTCTGGTACTTTTTAGGAACTGAATACACCGAGGCTACTTTTTATTCTATGATATCATGCACTTCGTTTATGTATGCAAGTCAACAAGGAATATACACATTGGCTGTCAAATTGTTGACTGAATGATTTCCACAGGATTCACAATTCTAGACCATTTCTTCTATTTCACAGAGTGTTTCAGTTTCTCTCCATTAGAAGATGAGCTGCACTCACAATACAAACTCATTTAAATATTACTGTACAAAACACTGAATTTAGAAAGTAAAATTTTCTGCAAAAAAGTGATATTATTCATTTTTAACAAATTTGTAAGGATTGACTTATGACATACTTAATCACGCAATTATTCCCATTTATTACGATGAATAAACAAGAGCTGGATATGGATATTATTAATATTAAGCAAACAAAGTCTGATGTCTAAAATTAGGGAAAAATAAAATTCATTAAAAATTAAGTTCATAAAGTTTTTGTTTATAATTAATTCTGAAATATACTGGTCTGAGTATTGACACCTATTAGTAAAATAAACTTTATGTTTTATGTTATAAAATAAAGCTATATATTATATTCTGTATATATATACACATACACCCAAAAAAGTATATGTTAAAAATCCTTACAACCAAATGCTGTCTGATGTGTTTATATACCAAATCAGTATTTGAACTGAAGATTATTTGGCTACATACTGCTTTATTTCTGTCATTTTAAGTTTGATAGAAATAAGGCTCAGTGAAGCCAAATATCACCAATTACTGAAATGCATATAAATATATATTATTAAATACACGTATATTTGTGTTAGCATATATTGATTTGTATACCAGTATTTCTGTGTATATATACACAAATCTATATAAATATAATTACACATATATGTGTATTTATATATAAATATATGTAAATATATCTATAGTAGACATATATATACACATACAATAATAGAAATAAGGTTCAATGTAGCCAAATAATCATCAATTCAATTACTGATTTGGTAATTAAACATATTAGACAGCGTTTGGTTTTCAGATTTTTAAAAATGTGCTTTTTGTCTTTCTGATAATCAAATACATTTACTTCACTTATAAGAGTTGTTGTTGTACAAGCTACTTCTCCATCCACAAGCAAGAATGTTCTTTTTTTTAAAGAATTATGCACATTTTGAGTGACAGTAAGAAAATTAAAAGAAAACATAAGCACAACAAAACTCAAAGGCTCTTAACTAACACCATCCCTGCCAATGTTCAACTCTCCAGTCGGCTCAGACTGCTATTTTGTTCTAAACCCCACAATGTTCATTCGTGTGTGGAGTTCCTCTTGACTGTCAGGATGAAATGACAACAGTCTCTGATAATGACAATGACTTGCACTTGTAAAACACCAAGTGAAATTTAACTGTGCTCAAAATATTCATACATCATACTCTGAATAATTCAATGATGTGTGGGAAAAGAGGGGCAATTTTTGGAAAATTTGGCCCACGTAATCTTTTGCGAGTAATTAACTTTCTCTGGTGCAATAACGTTGTCATTTTTTTCATGTCTTAATGTCAAAATGCAGTGAGAAATTTGATACCTAAGTGACACAGCTTTATCACTTCCCAACTACTGAAATGTTAAAGAATTTAATATCAAAGTGTACGGTTTTTTTGAAGTAAGTCTTATGTACTATTTCACGATACATAGTTTAACTCCTATAGATTAACCCGAATAAGGGATTTTGCTCAGGCCATTTTCCCCATTAGACAAGGAATCCTTTCATTTAAATAGCAGGGTTCATAAAAACCCAGACCCTAGGAACAAGACAATTTAGCCCTGACTTATAAAAATTAGCTTTCAATCACATCCCTGTTTCCTTCAGGCATTTTTTCAGAGATTTTACGGATTTGATTGTACAGCAGAAGGTTGAATTCTCACACAGTGATCATTAGCAAAAAACAAACAGAGCAAGTACTAAAGCTGGCTTTGCACCTACTGAAAGCTGCAAGTGTCTGTACTCATTTGATATGCATCTTGCAAAGCTCGGCTGTTCCCAGAAGGCCACTCCATGAAGACTGAGAGAGCAGCGTCTGCTAGTGGTGCCTGCGAGTCACAAAGAACAGAGAGAAGCTTTATAACAAGGATGCTAGAAGGCATCACAGAATTAGAAGGCAGGCTGAAAAATTGGGTTTGTACATTTTCTTGCCTAAAAAAAATCATGCACATGAAATTATTTTGATTATTTTTGTAATGCATATTAGTCACACTGAGGAACCATTGCATCAGCAATATTTTCTAGGTCTCTTCCTTGGCTCCATTTATGAAGCACTTTACTAAAATCATTTCATTAATTGCTTATTGGACGGGTTTATTTATGGCTATAGGACAAAAGTGTGACTTCAGAAGCCCACAGAGCCTGCTGTTTCTGGACGGCGAGCATCAGTTGGGTTTGGTGCATCACCCCACTTTACCTGTGGCGTTCAGTGGGCACTGATTGAACGCTAAGTCGCCCGCTGGGGTCCTTTTCCACACCATGGACATCACATAATCCTCCGGGCATATTTCATAAGGCGCTGTAATTTAAAACAGAGGGACTTGAATGCCAGCAGTGTTTATTTTCTTAAATCTTGGCAATAAACAGGCCTTAAATGCATCTCTCTAACTGTAGAGCTCTTTCATTTTCTCTAAAGTACATTGTTTCCTGAAATGTTAGAAATGTCTTCATAAACAAAAACCACTAGGTTCCATTTCATTATCTACAAAATCTTCACAGAAATGTCCTTTCTTTTGGAAACGCTTACTGTGTAGGCTTTTTAAAAAAGTCATTTGGATTTGCCTATAAATTGAACATTACATTCAAGCATATAAATAAAAAATCTTTCCAATATTCATAATGTTTTGGGATGTTATACAATAAAATGATTTCCAATAAGCTGAAAGCCATATTAAAATTGTTGACTGTAAGTATTAAGAGTAAATAAATATAAAGGGCAAAAATATATAGCTTTTCATTTTCTCATACAAGAGCACTTATATCAATCATACTCCACCATATAAAAATAAACTGATCTTATCTTAGCGCCTTATTATTTTCAAAAGCTCAATTTAATTACTGAGGGAAGAAAGTTAAAGGGAATTTCAAGAAGAACAGATGTATACCAGAAATATTTTAATGGAAAGCCAAAGAACTCTTGAAAGAATGAGGTTTATCTAGACTGTGTTAAATCTGACAGCTTGCTCCTAGAAAGAACATACTACTCCTCCTCTCGACACACTTCCTGCTGGGCTCGTCACACAGCACGGGAGCATTCTTTCTCCATCTCATTCCGTGCCCTTTACAGAATCATCCACGCCTTATTTTTTCCTTAAGTTAAATGTTTTCCTTAGATAATTTCAAACATATTAATAACAGTAATCAGAGTCAGTCCTTATTAAGATCCTCACATGCATGGACTCATTTAATCTTCCCCAACAACTTTACGAGGTAGAGACTATTAGTTCCATTTACCAAATGGGAAAAGGCACAGAGAGGTGAATTAATCTTTTCCCCCCGAATCCAAACATTCTTTGTATTCTGTGTTGGATCCAGAGGAGAAACTAAGTATAGGAGTGGAGGGTTGGGGGAGGAGTCCCCTTTCCAGGGTGCCGTACCCTTCTCCCCTTAGGGGCTAAGCCATGACCTCCTGCCCCTTCAACACCCCCACCCCCTCGGGCTGTTACAGGAGGCAGGAGGGCTGAGGTTGGGAGGCCCCTTCCTGGGACCCAAGAGCTGGTTTTGCTGCTGAGTCTGACCTGAGAGCGGCAGTGATGAATAGGAGTGGAGTCATAATAAATCAAAAATATAAAATAATAAAAAATAAAATTCATCACCAAAAAATGGTACAACTCAAGTGAGGCTGGGGGCAGCCTCTGCTGGGCTCCCTCTTCCAATATGACAAGAACAGAAGCAGTGGAGAAATAAATTAAGAAATGCCACAGCCACTACCAGCCAAGCACCTGCAGCCACCCACCTCCACACTGGCCATGGAGATTGGCAAATTGGGAGCCACTCTTCTGTTTTGTCTGTCCCCCACCCCACAAAGAGCAGACGCTCCCTGCCCTGCAACCCCATCCAGCCTCCTGCCAGGTGGCTGTGGAGGCCCAGGGAAGTGTTTCCTGAGAGGAGGGTGACAGCGTCAGGAAGAAAGGGCAGAGCTCAGAGACAAGACAGTGGTGGGGAGCCACTGCTGTGGAGCAAGGTGGTACCCAAACGAATGCCAAAGAAGGGGAGATGGTGGGAAAGACGGAAAGTTGGGAAGTATTGGAGCCACAGTAAGAATGCCATCAGTGGCCATCGAAGCTTCTGATTCCACACTCTCACTTGGCAGTACTGCAGTCAAGCCTCGACACACGGCCTCTCCCTCCAGTTACGCATGGTAACACAGCTGTTCTCTGCTTCAGATGTCTTTCTTGGACTTGAGACTGGTATCTCCAACTGCTCAGTGTCATTTTTACTGGCTGTTCCAAGAAGATCTCAAGGTCAATCTGCCTACACTTCAGATCCCACCATTTTTCTCCATAATGCCACTCTTTTCCTCTCCTATATTCCCTGGTAATGGCACCTCCAACCTTGTACCCAGGGCTAACACCGTCAGCTTCATCTTCTACTCACCCTTCTCTTCCTCTTAACCTTCGAGGGTTCTACCCCCACCACTTACCCAGACACCCATCCTGTGCCATTTGAATTAGGGAACAACCTCATTGGTTCATTTATGCATTTACCCAACTAACATGTGCTGGGCCCTGTTCTAGGGAAAACCAATAGTGCAGGGGAGAAGCACTCTCTGCTTCATGGAGCTTTAAGTCAAAGGGAAGAAGCGGGGGTCAAACAACTAAACACACCATTACTTGAGGACAATTATGATAAGCTGCAAACAGGAAGTACTGGGGGCTGTTTGAGTATAAAAGCTGAAGAACCAAAGAAGGCTCCCTGGAGGAAGGGACGCTTCCTTGAGACTGGCTGTGGGAGAGGCAGTAGGCACTCCAGGCGGAGAGAAGAGCATGTGCAAAGGCTGGAAAGCAGGGAAGATCTTGGGGCATCATGGCCAGCGTTGCTGGAGGGAAAAGAGTCAAGAGGAATGCAGAGTAAGGGCTGGAGAGACAGGTCAGATTAGCTCTTAAAGCCTTTCCGCGGTTCTCCAGTACCGACAGGATGAAGATAGCTGAGCTCAGTGTAATTACAGAGCCCTTCCAGCCAGCCCCAAGCTCGCGTGCGTTCCAAGGACCATTCCTACTTATTCTCCTGTGCATCAGCTACACGGAATGAACTGCCATCCTCCAAACATTCCACACCAATGCACACTTGCCCAACTTTGCAAAAACTACACCCTCTATTTAAAACGCTCTCCTTTTTCCTTGGTTTTTGGTAAAATTCCTATTTATCTTTAAAACGCATCTTAAATGGTGTGTTCCCTGGGAAGCCTTCTTTAACACCTCTTCTCACAGTGGGTTGAATGCATTTGGTTATACGTGTGAGTCTCTTCATTTCCCATGTTTTGCCCATTAGTGGACTAACCACGTTTTACTTTATTCCTCTTTAATCTGCTGTAATGAACTGCCATGGTGTCTAGCACACAGCTGGTGTGTTAAGTAAATCCCTTTCACTGAGGAAACAACACGATAGACCAGCACTGCACAATGGCATCTTCCACGGTGATGGAAGCTCTGTGTCCATTGTCCAATATGGCAGCCACGAGTCAAACATGGCTATTGAGTGTTTGAAATGTGGCTAGGGAGACTGAGAACTGAAGTTTAAATTTCACTTAATTTTAATTAATGTAAACTTAAATTTTAATAGTACCATGTCTGACAATACTGTAATAGAAAAGTATGTTTTTGTAAATGTCAACCAAAACTAGTACAGAATATGAAAAAAAGGAAAATTATAGTATATGTTAAAACTCACAAAATGCAATATGCATGATTTATTACATAATTGGATTCTATATAAAACTGTTTTTAATAGTTGCTTAATTTTAGTCTATTTATAATAAAGACTTAGCAGTAATTAACGTAACATTACTAACACACTTGATTATTCTCTGTTTCATCTACAAATCCAGCTTCTGTCCGGTATCTGCCTCATTTACTCTTCATTGTAATCTTTCACTTTTACTGCACTTGTACTTCTTTTCGGTTTTCAAACTCAAATTTTCTTCCGTTCCACGGAAGAAATTTTGAAATACATTTCCTCAAACTTGTCGCTAGAGCTTTCCGTTGCATTTTCTGATTAAGTTTTGACATCAGCCAGTGAAGAAGTAATTTGCACCCTGGATCTCTTCATTTCCCCGGGGTGGTTTCAGAAAGCTTTTCACACCTGTCGTTATTCTGCCCGCAGGTGTGAACGCCCATCCCTGCGCCCCGCCCACGGCGCGGTCGGAAAGCGGGTCATGGCGAGCGTCCACCACTAGATGGCGCGGGTGGGCCACAGGGGGAGACGTTTGGGGCCGCAGCAGAAACCCCCGAGGCGGAATCAGGGTGGGCCAGCAGGAACTCAGCTCGGTTTGGGAGCAGGGGTCGGTGCTTGGTTTTTTAAAATTATAGTGCCTGGGAAAAAAATAAAATGTCTTCTCGTGTAAGGACGACGTTTGGTGATTAACCTGGCCTCGGTGACCAGGCCCTCGGTCTGGCCGCTCCCTCAGCCCCCACCCCTCCACTGTCACTGCCCCTCCTCCGCACAGCGGCCCCACAGCCTCTCCAGCATCCCGGGAAGGCTCCACCCAGGAAGCTTGTGCCCTTGTGCTTTCCGCCCTTCCACTTCTGCTCCCCGAGGGTCCACGCCGCTCACGACTGCGCGGCCTTCTCAGGGAGTCCCTGATTACCTGCAAAGGTCCCCACACCTTCCTCTGCTTTACTGTCCCCCCAACACCTGTCACCTGATAACTTCTGCATATTTGTCTAGCTTCCTTATTATTTTTATGCCTCCTGCCAGAATGTGAGCACCACGAAGACGATGACTTTTCTGTTTTGTTTCACTCTTAGAGCACATGGCACTTACAAGTCTAGTAAGTGACAGGTAGAGGCCTACAGGCACAAACATAGACTTTTGACCAGAAATTAGCAAAAAAAATTACTCTCAAAAGATCTCTTTTTCCATTAGCCCGGGACTTAAGATGACAGAGAATGAGAATGACTCTGCAAAGTACTGAGGACTCTGTGTGTGTGCATGTGAGAGTGTGTGTGTGTATTAAGCAGACTGGCAGTAGGTAGTAATGTTCATTCAGAAACAGTAAGACAGAGAGGTTAGCTATGATAGTTTTCCTAAAAATCAGCCAAAATGGGTGTCCAGGGTACCAGGTGTTGACAAAAATTGACCCTATGTGGCTGTGTCTAACCTGGTAAGAGTCCATGAGACCCTGTTCAGAATCTCCCAATGTGATCTGCATACATCCTAACAGGTTAAGGAGGACGCTGATTAAATAGCTCTCTTTTTTCCAACCACAGCACTCAATTATTAATTCCCATTTACCCAGTGACAATCACTATGGTCTGCCTCAACTAGACCCCCCAAAAATCACAGTAATTTATTAAACCTCGAGAGGTCAACAAGCTTTGCTCTCTCCACTGTAGATTCATGAAGCCTTGCATTCACTGTGCTTCTTGCAGACAGAATAAACACGATAAGAAAGGAGGATGACAGGGGATCACAGATTAAAGGTGCAAATTGGTCCTGCATTTTCAGCTTTTTAGTAGTAATGTCAAATCCCACAGCTGCTCTAAATATCTCATCAAAGGTGACCTGGCATTCTTTGAAGATTATATCTTAAAAAAAAAAAATTAGTTCAGAAAATAAGTCTATTTGTGCTCATGCCAAAAGCAAAACAGCCTGGATATTTAAATAAAAACTTATCTTCTTCCATCTTAGGTTTATGAACTCCCCAGCGGTGGGGAACTTTCTGGGCTCTTCTCAGTGCACTGTAAGTTCTTTCATTCTACATACACTTCCTGAGCACCCATAATGTCCCAGTCACCTTGTTACATACTGCGCATCAAATGATGAACAAGGATAGTCAGAGTCTCTCAGCCCCCAAGGTGGTGAAGGAGACAGTATCTGGAGACATGACAATACGGCAGGACGGCCACTGTGATCTGAGAGGTCCTGGCTGCTCGGGGAGTACTGCAGGGGACAGATGTCAGTGGAGGACTTCCAGAAGGGTGTCCAAGTCAAGGAGCACAGGAGAAGCAGGAGACAGCCAATGAGGAAGGGAAAAGCGTGCCTCGGGAGCCACACGTGGGAAGAGCCAGGGGACTAGGAGATCCTGGTACACTCAAGAAATTGGGGACATTTCAGAATGGCCAGAGTGTTAAGTTGGGGACGAGCAGAGGTGGGTAAGTATGTGTGTGGCGGCGAGTGATGGAAGCTGAGGTAAACTAGGAGTCCCAATGTAAGGGCAAGGGACATTTATGATAACGTTTTGAACGCTATACCTGCAGTTCAGAGAATGGATGGAAGGAAAGTGAGATGAAGGCAGGGAGGCAGGGAGCATCTAAGGGGTGTAACTGGGGAGGCGGGTGGAGTCACGGGAAGTGGCAATGGGCAGTGGGCGGATTCAAAACCTACTTAGCAGGCGGGATAGGCCCAGCTCCGTGGCTGGATGTAGGATGAGAGGAAGAGAGAAATAAAAGATGAAGCTGACGTTTCCAGGGAGAATGGCTGATGTCTATACCCTGAGTTAAGCACACGAGGAGGAGGTGGCTTGGGGGAGAAGATGCTGAAAATAGTTTCGAGTTTGAGATACCTGAGCACATCTCGGTATTATCGAAAAGTTGGTTGGGGTATGGAAGCACAGCTTGGGAGAGAAACATAAACTAGCAACAGAGATTTGTGTTACCTTTTTTTTCTTTTTAATGCTATCTATGTGTATTTTGTAAATTAGAAAATACATAATTAGCTCAGGCCACTCTGTGCTCAAAATAAAAACATATTATTGTGCAGCAACATGAAGGACTCTTCGTTTTTATGCCTTAGCAAAATGAACAGCAAGTCTGTTCATCAGCTGAAAGACCCACTGTTTGCCATCAGTAGTGCAAAGATATAAAAACCCATTTGTAAGACAGGACTGTACTTGAAGTCATAAGTATGTAGTTAGCATGCTCCCTTAAAACAAGGTAGCAATTACCTAGTGATTAGCTGTTCATCTGTCTATTCAAACTGATTTTCTGTCTCTTAAAAATAGCAAAAATTATACAGGGCTTAAATCAATTTGATGTGGAAAATTAGTTTTCACCTCTTATGCTAGAATTTCAGCATTAAAGGGAAATTGATTCTAAACTGTAGAGCAGGCATACAGGAAAAAAAAATAGAAAATAGAAAAACTTGCACTACGCATGACCCCACATTTCAGATTTCACTTGCTGGCAATTCATTAATTCCTGTGTTTTGGGAAGTCCCTGTGCTGGGGGCTGCAGACGTAAATGAGATGGATCTGGTCTCTGTGCTCACACAGCTCACAGCTCTCCTGTCAGTGGGGGAACCTGCTCATGGGAGGAATCTGTGGTGCTGCTAAGGTCTCAGGGAAAAGAAGGCTCTTTCTGAAATGTGTTTCCTAGCAGCATTCCTCGCAGAGAAAATGGCTTTTCTCAGTGTCAAGTTGAAAGAACCACCATTACGACAGCAAGATTTACCGACCACTATGAGTTAGGCGGTCTTCTAAGTGCATCACATATAGTAATGTGTCTATTTCTCATCCTAACCCTATGTGGTGCATGCAGATATGATCCCCATCTTAAACCTGAAGAAGCCAAGGCAGAGAGACATCACTGAGCGAGGGGGTGGTGGGCCTGTCAATCAAACAGCTCCCTCAGTCCATTCTCAGAGAATGTTACACCATCGCTCAGCATCTGTGGAAGTGGTAAACAAGGGAGTCATATATTTTGCAAAAATTCATCTGGAAGTCTTCAAGTCAGCAAACTCCAAACTTTAAATTAACTAGCAAACAATGTGCACTGCAGGTTGCCTGTCTGAGTACTTGGTCTAGACAGTGTTTTATGAAACACACCCTCCAAAATTCTGAATTCTGATTTTTTTAATTCTATATTTCAACTTAGCCGAGAAGGTCACTCTACTTCCAACCTGTTAACAAAGTTAATAATAATAAAAAAGAT
Organism: Equus quagga; assembly: GCF_021613505.1. Classification (NCBI taxonomy): domain Eukaryota; kingdom Metazoa; phylum Chordata; class Mammalia; order Perissodactyla; family Equidae; genus Equus; species Equus quagga. The sequence continues at coordinate 3,367,350 of NC_060281.1, forward strand.
AGCTAACTTTCATTGTGAGGAATAACTCTAAGTAACTATTTACTAACTTTTAGTGAGACAAAGTGTTATGTTGGGGTATGCTTGAGGTTCGTGCTCGAGAATTGGGCTTACCTGCCTTTTTGCATTATCTTAGGAACTGCCGAGGATCGCAATGCTTCATTGCCTTCTCCAGGTCATGGCACATGGAGAAACGACAACATCTGGAGATGCCTAGAGTAACGGGCAGGGCTAGTCCAGGCTGGAGGCCACAGCCACAGCCTCCTGTGTCCCAGCTGCAGGGCCTCCCTATTGGGGCACACCTGGGACCACTTCTAGCCTGACAGGTGGCCACAAGAGAGACCGCCTTGAGGAGCTTTGGCCTAAAGGAAAAAGCTTGACTGAGATTTGGGGAAATTGAATAACTTGCTACAGAAACGTACATATTTTTCTTACCTCCAACATCTCAATGATTTATTTCTAAAGAAGGAAGGATCATGTCACAAATTGTAACTACAAAATGAAAATAGTGTATGTGCTAAAAATGTCCATTAAATTCTACTTAAGTAAACTAAGAGCATTTTGAAAGAGTAAAAGAAGATTCTAAGATGTAAGGTGTTACTACCATAGTCATTCTGAAACTTTTATTCACATGCATTTATACAAGTGATTTCATTAATCCAGTTATAGCCTTTAGGATAATGAAAAAAACATTCCAAAGAGCATGTATCTAATAACCTCCTCCGTTCCACGAGGATCAACGCAGAGTAGAGGATGTGGAGGCTGAAAATAGATAACTCATCTGTAAAGAGCCAGAAATTCAGCTAAGAGCTGTGGTAGCAATACAGAATAAGAGAAGCACAAAGCAAATTTCCAGGGGTTCAAAGAAGAAAGAACACCCCAGTGACTGTGGGAGAAAGAAGAATGGTTAAGGGAGGAGACAGCTGTCTTGGACTGGTCCCAAGGTGCTCCCATGTCAGCAGGTGAAGGTGGACGGGATGGGACACCAGGAGACCAGGTGAATGACAGCGCAGGGAACGGAGTAAGGAGAGAATATGTGCCTCCTTCTGGGGACCAGACCCTGGAGCTGTTTGATTGTTTTATATGTGTACATATAAATAAGTGGAGGGGATAACCTTGGAAAGCTGACGAGCTGATGCGTGGTACCTTACGAGAATCAAAAGGATCCCAGTACGCGCTGAATTGCACAAGTAACGAGAAGCCATGGGAGTTTTTTTGGGCAAGTGAGTCACATGACTAAGGCCATGCAAAGAGAAGGACAATCAGATGAACCTGTGAGGACAAGATTAGAAAATGTGGTTGTTGCAATGATACGTGTAATGGATAAAGAGAACCTAGACTGCTATTTAATAATTCTAAGTAGCTATGGTAGTTTCTCATTTCATCCTTGAAACGATCCCTTGCAGCACATATTATTATCCCCGTTTACATATGAGGACACTGAGGCCCAAAGACAAACTTGGTTTGACTCCACTCCAGGCTCTTTATGCCGCTAGTAGGTGGTGGCCAGGGGAAGAGAAAGCAGGACCACCGAGAAAAGACTTGATGGAGGTGGGATCCATCACCAGGAAAGAGATTGCTGAGGAGGAGAAATTACTGCAGATGACAGGAAGGATTGGGTATGGGAGACAGAAGCTCTCCTGGTGACAGAGTCTGATTTGATACCCTAGTTGGAAAGGTCTGTCTGGCATTTGCAAGGGGTGTGGCATAAAGATGCAGATTTATGGGCACTCCTCACACAGGTGCTGGATAAAGACACAGAGATAGCAACCAAAGAGCGCAGGGGCAGGATCTTAGGCTTATTCACAAGTCAGGATCCACGGGAGAGGGAAATCAGTGGGGGTGAGAAATGTCAAGGACTAATATTCAGGTTTAGCGTCTTGGTACACAATGAACCCAAAAAGGAGTTCTACTAATTGCATTAATTTTAATTTTGTTAATTTAAAAATAATTAAGTAGTTCCTAAAATACGTATACTTTTACCATAAAAACAACATGGGATGAAAGGAAGAAATAAAAAATAGTCAAAAGTGCTGCTTAAATTTTCTATTTCAGTTTGAGAATGATCAGCGTGTTGCCAACTATTTCTAAATTGGACAAGGTACGGTAATACAAGATTACAACAAATTGCTTCTTTAGTTTCTGCTAAGGCAGAAGCTGTGAGAGTTTTCTCCAAGTCTCATCTGATGAACAATCTGATAAAACAAATCAGGATGGTGATTATCTCCATGGCAACAGGTTTAAATAACAGGCAGACAGTACTATCTGGTATACACACTGAGTGTCTTAGACCCCAGTAGTTCTTCCTTAATTCTGCCTAAAAATTTAGCTGATTTGTTGCAGAAATGTTGACTGGAGCAGGTAATAAAACCCACGCTTTTCAGGAGCATGGATGCTTCCTTAGAGATTTATTAAGCAACAGGTGATCTCTCTCACTTATGCAGTATCTTCAAGTTCTAATCTATTTCCCTACTTTTTAGAATGTATCTGAGGTGACTTGGCAAGAACAAATAGAATATTTGAGATGAAAGAAGTCAATACCTAGTGCCACCTACTGTCAACACTGAACTCAGTGATTGGTTTTAGGTGAACAACCGGTGCAAACACTTGGGTGTGACATTATTTGCTATGTCCAAAAATATTCAGTGAAAACACTTGCCCTAATCTTTTGAAACTGAATAGGTAATAATATAATTTCTTTCAGGGTGCATACATAACATCTTATAGCAGAAAATAATAGAAATTCTAATGGAATAGGAGCTTTGTAAAAGTTCTATGAGTGATTAACTTTGTGGTTTGGAACTAAAAAGGCGAAGCAGGTGCCAACTTGTACACAAATATTTCCCTATGGAGAAGAATGCTTTTTTGTTCTCTTTAGAAAAAATATGTAAATTTTATACTCACATATTTGGGTTTCTAATAATGATTACATTTGGCCTTAAAATGCAGTGGTCCACACAATTTAGAAGTCTGACTTATTAACTTGTGTGTCTCTAACAAAGACAAAATGTTTGTACCGATAGTCATCAACTCACCACTCTTCCAACTGGGAACTGAGGAGAAACTAAGTCAATGTGAGCTAAGACGTCATCCTCCTCCCTGACACCCCCTGCCCCAAAATATTATATGCTCGTGTGTGTCTACAGCAGCTAGCAGCCCTGGAGGACAAGAGGCAGTGAAAATGTACTCCTGCTCAGGGAGACGGTTGCTGGGGGTGGCAGGACTATAGATGGGTATCCTGGCCGTGCGTGGCCGTACATCACACATGCTCAAGTGAGACCCAACTTGTTTCTCCTGCTCTCCTTGGAACAGGAACAATGGGGATTGGAGAACGGAGAGCTGGATGAGGACTAACCCGTCCTTCTTTGTCCACACGACTAGTTAATAGCCCTATTTTCTTTAAATGACTGCTGTAAAGAGATCTTATTTTGACTGACACATGAGTTGGCGAGGGAGACTCTAAATGGATTGTCTGTGTTTTCACTATTAACTGATTTCAGAAACAATCCCTCGTTATTAATGAAGTAGTATAAATAAAATAAAATTTTGCAGTCTCGTTAGGAGATATCTCAACTTTCATCAGTGGAGCTGAGGCAGAGGACTGTTTTCCATTTCTTTGTTAACTTTATCATCTTATTTGTATTTACTTACTTATTTTTACTATAGGCCAGTGCCTGCAGGGTCACGTGCAGACCAGATGACTAAAGGGCGCACAGCATCATCCATGTCACCTAGGAGCTGGCTGGATATGCAGACTCTCAGGCCCATCCTAGACCTACTGAATCAGGATCTCTGGGGGTTGGGCTCAGGAACCTGTGTTTTAACAAGCTCTCTGGGTGCTTCTTATGTCTCCTACAGTGTGAGAAGCACAGCTTTGCACAACAAGGAGAGGCACTCAAAGAAGACAAGAGTGCAAAGGAAGCAAGCTTGTGATTCTTTGTTCCTACTAAAGCCACGTTAAAAGAAAATTACTTGGAAAACAAATGAAAGTCTCTCTTGGTCCCCTGAGAAGAGAGCATCTTACATAGCTAAGGAACAGCCACACCTATGGGGGAGGGCTGCGGTCACCATACTGCAGGGCGCCAAAGTCTAACACACATGCATTCATGTTCAAGCCAAGTTTAGGATGGCCAACGTCACTGCGGACCTCCTTTGGTTCGAATGTTTAGAGGTAAGTTCACCAATAATTGCTGCATCTCTGGTGTAAGCTGCTCTTACTATGCACATTTATGATGTGGGTACCTTACTTCACAGGATTTTCTCAGCACATGCAACCTGCAGGCTTCACTCACCATTTGCAGATAAGGCAATTCACTCCAAGAAAGACATTTTATGTACAAGTTAAGTTTAACATCTACCTGTGAATGGTAGGTTCCAACTTAGCAGTTAATGACTAAAGAGTAATGGATCCCAGAAGTGGAGCTATAGGAACAGCAAGCCCCTCCCTGGGAACAGAGCAAGGAGGTCCCCAGGAAGCATGCAAGGTCACAGACCAATCCACTAGTAACATCTGCTTTCTGGATGATATTAACCAGGGAAACATTGCAAAACAAACAAAAGATACTAAAAATAGAATGTTTTCACATGCTAGCAACATAACAAAATCAGAAGAGCTATTGCCTGTCTCCTATTTTAACCCTCAAACCCCAGGGGTGTGCAATGAGATTGAGATCAATGAAATCCTTATTTGGGGAGTTTGATCAGTTTAAAAATTAAGCAATTTAATTATCCCTCCGGTAGCTACTCTATATCTCAACTAGCAGCATTTTTTTAAATATAATTTTTCATCCCTCTAAATCTCTATTTTTGGTAGATGATATTCTTTGTAATGCTTTTATTTTATCTATTTTCCCGTAAAGGAATGTCCTCATCTTGATGGGAAAATATTTTTTTTATTTTCCATTTTTAGTAGACATCTTCACAGCTTTTGATTAAATCCAGATGATTAATCATTATTTTCATTAATTATCCAGACAAATTTGTGCGAATATTACATTTCTCCTTCCTAACAACAGAGGATCTCTTGGCAAACTTGATTAATTTGTTTTGCATCTAAATTAAGTGAAGCATAAAAATAAATACTAGTTGTTTCCAGCAATCTGAAGAAAAATCAAGAATGAACAGTATTAAAAATATTACTAGAAATAAACATATTGTTTTAAAAGAAACACTTGTTCAGGCTTTCTAATTGACAAAAAGAGAAAAAAAAAGCCTCAGTATTAAGATAATTCGAGTTTTCTCCATTTATATCGTTAATGTGTAAATTTGGAGCAATATAATGGTTGAAATTAGGAACTATGCTCCTGATCATGGAAGTAACATACACTGACCACAGAGGGGCAACTGAACAGAGTTGTAATGTGATTACATAAACCAGGTCCACTACAGAAAACTGAGTGATTTATAAATCCTGTTGTCTTGATAAAATAATTTGGGGTTGATATGACTGCACATTGAAAAATTAAAGGATAAATATAAATCTTCCTTTATTTTCATACTCTACAGAGTATCAAAGGCATATCTGAAATTAATAGTCATATACAATTTTTGATGGATAACGCAGTTTGTATAAAGGTACCAGATTGAGATATATTCAAAAGCTTGGTACATATATTTATTCTTTTACACCTACATAAGCACAAATTTATAAATTAGCTGACTCAAAAATTCATTTTAATTTGAAAATGTTACTTATATACTTGGAAGTGATTTGCAGTTCTTTTCAGGTCATATTATTGAAAACTGTAAAATAAAACTGTTAAGGTTAATACTAAAAAATACACAGTACAATATAAAAAGTTTTACAGAGTTGTGTGATCATTTTCATCCCGCTTTAAATCAAGAAAGCCAGCAAACAAACCTAGCAAATAAGCAATAAACCCCTCCTGTAAACAGATATGTGAAATGTTCTCCAAACAGCAGGTGGCAATCTTTGTAAGGCTGATTGCAGCAGCCCCGTCTTACCTCTACACACACTCAGGAAAGACAGTTCAGAAGGACCGGTTAAGAATCTTGGTATGCTCAGGCTGGTTTAGGTAACTTCAAATATTAAAAGGGTCTTATTTAATCATGCCTAGTGTTCTAATGAGATTTCTCTCTGGGCAAAGTAAATGTTTTAGTTTGATGCTTCTTAATTCTCATGCAGCACAGGAGGAACGTCAGAGTGCTGATGAATACAAGTATCCTTCTCGAAGACATCCAGCCTGCTGGTTCCTGCTTATCGTTCTGAATTCATATGGCCTTAAGAATTAACAAAACTAATTTTAGACCTTTTTAAGCTCTGAAAAAAATCTCCTGACATTTTCTTACTCTTAGAGTCCAGTTTCTGTTGGTATTCTCAGTGCTGGACTGTGACAAGTCTTTAGAATTCTAACTATGGAGAAATACGAAGTTGTGACCCCTAGAAATCTCTTAAAATACTTTGTTTTTCTAAATTGAAGTAGTCATGTTAGAGACAGAAACCCATGGCTTTCTGAACTGAAATGAGACCTCCAACAGCTGCACTGCCCGCACCCACTGGAACCAGATGCCAGAGGGATTGGCGAGCTTGCCCACCGAGAGTCACCAGCCGTGACAGGACTCTAACTGGGTCCTCACACTTCAGCACTTTCCTCCATACCCAGCTGTGAAATTTTAAAATTCCCTCCGATAACCTTTTCTAGCACATTTATAGCAGTTTTGCATATGATATCATCCCGAAATCCTAATTTTCACTTATTTGTTGAGTCCTCAGTATGTCAATAATATTTTATGGAATGTACACACAATTAGGAAGGAATCTTTGTTCTAAATGATCTTTTAAAATATAAGATTTATAATCTGGGCAATTTCCGACCTTTCGTTTTTTTCTATGCCTTATATGTAAAATCATTTAATGCAGCAGCACTTCCATTCCTTCACTCCTAATTAAGCCCTTCTGCTTTCATTTTTAAATGTGTTCCTCACAGGAATTTCCTTTTACAGTGGAAATGGGGCAAGGACAAGTAAACGGGGCTGTCCGCGGTCATGCATCAAGATGGATTAACAGCAGAATTTGCAAGCGTTCAAGTTTCGACAGCCTCTTCTTATTTTCTCGCTTAGCTACCTAACACTTATGTCTTGATATTTCTGCTGCAAATAATCTAAGGCAACTTGCTTTGTGTTCTTCATTTTCACGAAAATAGTGAAAAAAATAGTACTGCTACCTAATTTAAACGATATCTAGCCTTGTTACTGTTCAGTATGGCTACCTTGGTATTATCATATTTTTCAATGTCATTTTGCAGCAAATATTTTAAAAACCCACAGAAGCAACGGTCTATGATGCATAACCAGAGGCAGCCCTCTACACTGTAGAAACTAGTAAATTGCCACTTTTCTTTCAATTGAGGACGTACTGCCCTTAACCAATGACAATATTTTGAATTTTTATTTTGGGGGGAAATAGACCATTTGCATCGGGGTCATCTCAGGTCATTCTCACCAGGACAGCGCTGTTCGCTGCATCGCCTCACTTCCTCGCCGGATCCATCACACTGCTGGCCGGTTATCGCCGCTCCCTGACACGTCCTCGTTCGCCTTTCCCAGCCGCCGTCACAGGACTTGGAACAGCCGCTCCAATGACCCCACTGATTCCACTGACCATTGGCTGGAAGAAACGTGTCACGGTCAGTGGCAGCCGTCTACTGCAACTGCTTTAGGAATTTTAAAATCTGAGGACCATTACTGTCTGCTCCATTTTTATAAATCTACCACCATGAACACACCTTTTTCAAATATATGACCTCCTGGTCAAGTATACAGCATTGAGAGTAACAGAAGTTTATGTAAGTTTATCAGACTCTTCAAATGGACACTGAACCTTACATGTAAAAAATATAAGTTCAGTGCTGAACTTCATCAGCTTAAGGGGTATTAAATCTAAGAGTCTCCTGACTTTTGTTGCTTTGTTGATGTGACATACAGCAGAATGAACACTGCTACATCGGCTTCATTGGTCAGAAACATATAATTATCTGATTTGTCTACGACCGTCCGGCACAGTTCTGTCCCATTTTACAAAGGGCAGGCACCCTGTAAAGGCAGCCGGGGGCCCTACCTGTGCACTCAGGGTTGGAGCACTCCCTGCTCTCCGCCCATGGCCCTCTGCACTCGGAGCCCCCGTGAGCGGCTGCGGTGCACTGCCGGCTTCTCTGCTGGGTCCCGTTCGAGCAGGTCACCGAGCACTGGCTCCAGGAACTCCACTCCTGCCACTGTCCATCGACTGCCCAACAGAGAGAGAGATGCATGAGCAGATCTTGCAGGAGAGAAGGCTGCACAGAAAGTGCAGGGGAACACTAACCTTGAGGACGAGTCCCGGCCAAGAGACTCTGAATGAACACCATGGGAGGCACATTGCCATCAGAGTTTATTATTATCCCTAAACTACCATTACCTTATTTTCTCACTTCTATTTCCTTTCATGTATCCAGTATCCGCCCCCCTTGCTTTTTCTTTTTTTTTGGAAGAAGATTCGCCCTGAGATAACATCCCTGCCCATCTTCCTCTACTTTATATGTGGGGTGCTGCCACAGCATGGCTTGATGAGTCTGGCCTAGGATCCGAACTGGTGACCCCTGGGCTGCTGAAGGAGAGTGCACGAATTTAACCACTATGTCATTGGGCCAGCCCCTCTAGTATCTCTTTTGATTCATTTGTTTCTTCAAAAACATTTATTGATCACTTAAAAAAGCAAGACCTTGGGCTAGGAGAGAGGTGCGGGGAGCAGTGTACAAAGTGAATACTGACCAATAACTCACAGAGCTCCTATGTAGAGAAAGAACCCCTGGAATGAATTAAATCCTTAATCACATGCAAAATAAATTAACTATACAGCACTGCTGTGAAGGATAATTTCAAGATGCGATGAGACAAGAGCTCTGTCTTGACTCTGGGGAGTCTTCCTTGACAAAGTGAGGTTTCAGGCAAGCCTTGAAGGATAATGAGGAAATACTTGCCTGAGGGTATGGTCCATGAAGATGCACAGAGGTCCCTGGCATAAGAAACATGGGCATTTCCAGGAAGTGAATGAAGGCCACTGTGAATGGAATCCAGAGAGCCAGACAAAAGAGCTATACCAGAGGAGGTTGGAAAAAAGGCAGAGGACAGACTTTGCATACTTTTTTGTCAACTCTGCTAAGGATTTGGCTATTATTCTGAGATCATTAGGAAGCCACTGAAGGATTTAAATGGGCTTCTATGATAAGATCTAGTGCAGAGTGGAGGAAGAATTATGGGAGAGCGTGGAAGGGTCTACGCTAGGAGGGTGAGACAGAGCAGATGACGGAGGGCCTTGGAAAGACTAGAGAGCGCCCAGGGAGGGATGGTGAGAGGCTCTCCCGAAGGAAGCGGAGAGAGGATCCAGATGACCCCCAGGTGCCTGGTGACTGAGACTCCATCTAGATGGTTGAACTTGCCTTTGGGACTTTCAACTTGAGAGTGATTTAGTTATTCACTCACTCAAACGATTTTTGACAATCTATTAGTTATCAGACTAATAAACTCAGTTCTTAGTTACGAGACTAATATGATATAGGTGTTATGAGAGAGACAGAAATAAAAGAATATGAATCCAAACCCCAGAAACTTATAACTTAGAAAAGAATTACATTATGCAGCAAATAAGAAAAGAAAAGGTTAAAACAATAACACCTTAGCATGGCACATGAAGGCTTTCAGAGAACAGATCTCGTCTACTTGGGGATAATTATGTTAGACTAGTAGCGTGCGATCTGGGTATTTAGACAAAAGAGGCAGCATTCACAAAGGCAGAATCCCATAAGCCGCAAAATGCAAGTGAGCAAAGGAATCAGGCAAAAATAGTTCCGTAAATTAGAATGTTTGAACTAGCACGTAAGTGTTATAAATCACTAGGATATGACTGTCTCCTTGTTCCAGTATCATTTCCTGGTTCTTAGTCAATTTCATTACAGTGAAAGAGAATTCACCAGAAATCCAGAGTTCCAACATGAGCTGATGTTGCTGTGAAAACCCGTCCACACAGACGAGGAAGCCCGGCAGAACACGAGTGAGTACTTTCAACCTAATTTCAGGGCTTGCAGGTTGCTATTAAAAAGAAGCTTGTTTAATAGGTATCTAGCTGTACTTAATAAACCCTTTGTGAGATTAAAAATCACAAAATGCCAATTTAATCATCCCATTCATGTAATTTTAGCATCTCACTTTATTAAAAGTACCTGATACAATCTTATTGGCTAGTAGTCCATTTGCCCGACAAAAAAGAAAAGTCTAGCGAATCAATAGGACGTTATAAATGATCCATTTCCTCTCTATTTTGGCTTTAAAGATGAGTGTGTTTTTCATTTCAGACTTTTGCTTTTCAAAGATAACACTTATTGCGCTTGTGTTATGAACTCTCAGTATTGTAAGCCTCTGAGAAAGGTTTAAAAAATAAGATTCATGACTGCACCTTACCATCTAGTTGGCAAAAGAATGTTCAGTCATTCAAATTATTGAGAACACTCAGAAAGCAACACATAAACAGAGACGAATTGGGTGCTGCAGACCTCATGCAGGGCTGACTGACTACAAGAGAGGAACATGTGAAGTTCTCAGGAATTCTGGCTAGAGGAAAGCTTTTAGTATTTTTTTTTACGAATGTGATAGTTACACTCACTGGCAAAGAGAAGATAAGTCCTTCCAGCTAAGAAGAAGTGGAGTCAGTAGTGAGCAAGTCAAATGTGGAAATTAGAGAGAGGAAACTTTGCGGGGGGGGTGGGGGGGGGGTTGTATTATCAATGAGGAATGAGAGATGACCTTGCTGAAAAGAGATTAAGAAGAATAAGAAGATTTGTGACGTGTTTTGCTCTTTAGGCTTTTCCTAAAAGAGGACTTTGTATCTCCATTAGTAAAAAAATTTTAGACATTTTAAATTCATATATTCACAAGATTAGTTCTGTCCATGTATACACTGGCTGAAGTTCAAGAATGAGTTAGGGGCCAGACACGCCACGTGGTTAGGTTCGCACGCTCTGCTTTGGCGGCCCAGGATTTCGCCGTTCAGATCCTGGGCGCAGACATGGCACCGCTCATTAGGCCACGTTGAGGCAGCGTCCCACGTGCCACAACTAGAAAGACCCACAACTAAAATATACAACTATGTACTGGGGGGATTTAGGGAGAAAAGCAGAAAAAAAAAGGAAGATTGGCAACAGTGGTTAGCTCAGGTGCCAATCTTTAAAAAAGAATGAGTTAATAGCACACATTTGAGGGAAATTTTGAGCTTCAACACTACCATTAACATCAACAAAATATGCATTTTAGATAGGAAGAGTTTTGTTTATAAAGTCAGTTACAGAAAAGAAATAAGGAAATTGAAAATATGTCAAGCGGACGTTTTTTTGTTTTTGTTTTTTCTTCATCTCCCCAAAGGCCCTCAGTACATAGTTGTATATTCTAGTTGTGAGTGCCTCTGGCTCTGCTATGTGGGACACCGCCTCAGCATGGCCTCATGATGCCATGTCTGCACCCAGGATAGGAAGCAGTGAAACCCTGGGCTGCCAAAGCAGAGCACGAGAACTTAACCACTCGGCCACTGGGCCGGCCCCCAAGTGGACATTTTTGATGTTTTATTTTATACTGAGAACTAGAAATTCCTTTTACTGAACATTAACTGAACCATTATGAAAGAACTGACTTGACAAAGTAACTGATTGGATAGTTAAAAAAAAAAAAAGAGGAAAACCCAGTATTCCTTTCCTGTGTCAAAGTTACCGGAAAGATGGAAAGTTGAGAAGTTAGAAAGAGAAGGATATATGAATTTAATTGAAAACATCAGATAACAGACATTACAATTAGATGAAAGAATTTCTTTTAGTGCCAAATGTGAGACATTATTTTTTATTTTAGGTTTTTTTTTCAGTTTGATATCCTAAAATTTAGCCAATATTTTTCAGTTTGATATCCTAAAATTGGCCAAGTGCTTAAAGTTCCACATGCTCTGCTTTAGTGGCCTGGGTTCGCAGGTTCAGATCCTGGGAGAGGACCTACTCCACCCATCAGCCATGCTGTGGCAGCATCCCCCATACAAAGCAGAGGAAGATTGGCATGGATGTTAGCTCAGGACTAATCTCCCTCAGCAAAAAAAAAAAAAAATCATTAACTGTGTTCTTTTTAGGGATATCAGCCCCAAGACCTTTCAGGAAATGATTGTGTCATTTTACTGAATGGGAAAAACGGAGGATTGGAAAGTTTTTGGATATGTGCATTATATTTCAGGGATAAATGTTGAGATATTTAAAAATGAAAACGACTTATCATATGATCTATCCAGCACTTCTGCTTTATAAACGGTCATCTAGGTACCACAAGAAGTGAAGGAACTGCTCTGTCCTTCGTATCGGATGCCTGACAGGCAACCCAAAGTGGTGATGAAGCTGCTTCTCCTTCAGCCCGCATTCGGGTTTGCTTTCTGCCAGGGTGAGCATCGAGGTGACAGAGGCCACCTTCACCTCTGCCTACCCTCACTCGCCCCTGAGTGCAGCCGTCATTGTAAGAGATGCCGCCCAGAGTCATCGCAAACCCACAAATTTGAGAATACCGCCAAGCTTTCTTTCTAAAACTGTGTTCCTATTGAAAGCTGATTAACATCCAGTCACTCTGTCAGAAAAATATTCCCCAATAATTTTGGAAAATGTAAACCCTCTGAAACTCTTCTTGGAATCTCATAATGCACCTGTAAAAAGACTCACAGAGACTCTACCCTGTGACTGCCATCATTCTACTAGACTCTGGGAAACCTGTGGTGACAAAGATGAACCAAGCTCTGCTCTCACAGAACATACAGTCTGAGGGGCTGTGGTGGAGACAGAGGAATAAGAGTTTCCGTTCTAAGTGTTATGAAGAAAATGTGACATAAGAGGATGGGTGCTCAGCCACACCGCTCAGAGGAGACCACAGCAGAGCTGAGTCCTGAGTCCCACAAGAGCCAGAGACGTGGAGATCTGTGGGAAACTCTACCCAAGTCCAAAGTCTTGAGGTCGAGAAGGCTTTGTGTATGCGAGGACAGAGAAAAGGCTGGGCTGTGGCATCATGGAAAGGGGAAGTGGCAGGAGCTGATTCGGAGGGTGCGCAGAAACCAGATCCTGTGGGACCCATGGGCCCTGGGACCAAGTTAGATGAGAAGCACGAGAGGACGTTCCAGCAGGGAAGGGCTGTGCTGTAATTTAACACTAAATTTTGCAGTTGTGTGTAGAGTGGATTTTACCAGGGCAAGAACGGGTTTGGGGAGATGTTAGGGGACTCCAGTGCAGCCCAGACAGAGGGCACAGTGGCTCAGATAATGGTGGCATCAGTGGAGACAGAAAGAAGTGGACAAATTTGCGACATTTTCTGCATGTAGAGCTGACAGGTTAGTGGTGGGATATGGAAAAATAGAGAATCAGAGTTGACTTTTAGGCTTTTGGCTTACTGAAATGGGTGAATGCTGGAGCTGTTTACTGATCTGGGTTAGACTAGGGTTCAGATAGGTCGGGGGTCTATGGCCCCAAAACCAATTGCCTATTCTGAACATGTTAAATTCACGATGCCATTACAGACGTAGTGCAAGGAGTCTTACATTGAATACTTTTTGTTTAACACTGTGCCTCCCAGATTCGTTTGCAATGTAATCATCTCTCCCCTCTTTCCTTTTTGCCCTTCCATGGAACACCGCATGGAAAACATGGCATTAGAGTCCATCATTTCTTCTATAATACACAGCCAGGTTAAGAATCTTTCTTAGGCTTTTTTAATTTCTCCTCATTTCCATCATAAGCATTTGCAGTTGGATTTTTTTAGTGTTATCTTTCAATTTAAAAACTCCAGATGCCTATTAACTTCTGAACCATCCTACAAAGGTGACTAAGAATAGAGAACAGTAAGGCTGTGTTTTAAACGCTGGGAGAATGCTGAGCGATCAGCCTCTCTTACCATCATATAATGTGCTTCCTTACACAACCACGTCACACGGGGGACAGCTAAAGTTTCGCTTCAGCAACGTGACACATTACCAGATTTTCTTGACCCAGAAGAATTAAAATTGCAAAGACTAAATGGCTAGTTCCTGGAGTTTACTTTGTTATGTGGACTTCCTCCTGCCACACACGCAGAGTTGCAATTGTGTTCACCTGGAAGAACAGCCTGTCTCCTAGGTAGAGGGGCCAAATTAAATTCGATGATACATTTTAATGAAAATACTGCGTTTTAGTCTACTTTCACAAATAGATGTGGCAATACAGAACAGACTGGATAACAGTAACCACAAGTTAGATGACGTACCCATCCATAAAGTCCTGAATGTTTTGAGTAATAGAATTATCATTTCAGCAACTGTCCTGGGCTGATTATCGCTGATTGATTAAGCTATCTGTAGGAAGGAGCTGGGAGGAGAATCCTGGCCCCTGGCTTTGAGGCCATCTGATTTAGTGATGGCAAAGTTGGAGAGTTCAGGTTTTTATTGAGTTGGGAGCTATCCAGGGAGCTGGAAAGATCTTTTGGGGATACACGACTAAAATGTAAGAGGACCAACCCTTTGCTTTGGGTACACTCTGGAGAGCATAAACCTATGTTTCCCATTTGTCATTTTAAAATAAGTTACAAAAGGGGAAAAATCAAAATGAAATACCATTAAAAAAATTAGAACTAAAAGTAGAAGCTAGTTATCATGGTAAGGCTAAGAAGAATTTTAAAAAGTTCGTATCTTAAGACAAAGTTTAAATGAGAAAAAAATCTTAAATAGTAAAAGAAAATCAGCCAGGAGTAATCAAGACACAATTAACTTTTTAACTTTTAAGCTAAACAATGAAGGATGACCAGAGCAAGGCTAAAAATCTGAAATGACACAAAATGAATATAATTGCCATACAATAGACTAGAAGATTAAGAAGATAAAATGCTAATTAATTAAAGAATAGGTTAATGAGGCAGTATTTGAGTTTCAATTATAACATCCTCATGCAGAGACAACCAGGGACCTCTGAACCAAGGTCAGGCAAATGTTTAGCATCTTCCCACTTACTGTCCTCACCTGGAGGGCCCCCTGCAGAGAGACCACGAGCAGGTCACCCTCTCACAGATGCTGAGGAATCAAAATTTTGGGTCCACAGGAGACTGAGCCTCTTGCTCTAGAAAACAGAGATGTTCGGGTCGAGCTGTTTTCCTGAGGACCTACCCTTGGGTGATTCTTCCTTTCTTCTTAGGGGTTCTAAGAGTTTGCAAATACCTGCAAACTACACCTGACAGGATCTCTCCAGGAAGGTTCTGGGTTCACAGGAATACATTTCTCAAGTGCAGGACTGACCGGGGTGACACAGCTCCATCCCACAGACCGACAGGAGCCCTCAGGTATGTCCTTCCTAGTTCAAACCTGGCAGAAGAAGTGCTCTGAGTCTATGATAAAGGCTGTCCACAAGAAACGGAGCTCAAAAACCATCAGGATATCCTGAGTTTATTTCACCTACTGCTTCCAAAGTAATATTATTACTTTTAAAGTAATATTCTCACATAAATCATGATAAATATCCTCCATTTTATATTGTTTTATACTTTTCAAGATTCTCCCACCTAATTTTAATCATATAACAATCCTGGGATATAGCAGGGTAATGAATACCGGCTCCATTTCATAAACGAGAAAAGTGAGGCTAGAGAAGATGAATAAGTTGACCAAGTAAATATTTATAGTTAAGGATTGAGACTGAACCTTAATCCATGTCCTGTGAATTCCAGACCAATGTGTCACCCACTGAAGCATATAATTAAATGCATTTACTGTTCATACTTCAGTATATAAATGAAAATGTATTTGTCAATAGTTCTTTCATTTATTTTAGTCTTCGCTGTCACTCAATTCTTATTTATCCCTATCCTCTATATTATCTGTACTTTACTACATAAATTATATCAGAATGAGAATTGTCAAAACTGAAAGAAAGAGGACCAAACTTGAATTATTAGTTCCTACTAACAGAGGGAAAAAATTATTACTATAAAGTAAAATACTGTAAAGCTTGAGGCTTTGAACTAAGAACTTAAACTTTTATTTTCCCTTAAGAATTTAATGTTGGAGAAGACTATATCAACTTTATTTGGGGGATATACATCCATATAATTTTAAGGGAGGGCCTACCTAGAAAACGTAAACATTCCATGATGTCTGACACTTTTCTCCATTTGAATATTAATAAAAATTAAAACCATTATAAACGCAAGCATCTAAAGTGATTGATTCACCCTAGAGGAGGCGTCACCATCAAGGTAACATCCAGGAACTGGTCTGACACTTACAGTTAGCCCTCAGTGCTGTCAGCAGCTTGCTTGGTGCTCACAGCTAGGCTGTGTGAGTTTCTGTTGGACCTAAAGCCATCACAGAGAACATTATCATCAGACAAGCTACTCTGATACTATGATAAAGTGAGATAAAACAAGGCCACTTCAGAGACAAAGACAAGGTCACAGTGGAACCCACAATGTTCCAAACGTTCTCTCTCTCAGCTAATATGATTGACAACCTCTTCTTTACCAAGCACGGCCAGTCTTCCCTCCTCCTAGATAATTTATTAAGATACCCAATCATAGAATATTCCCCCTTCCTGACAGTATCAAATCCAGAGCAAAGCCCCACTTCCTTAAACCTTCCTTGATCACCAACCCAAGCCCAAACCCTTACTAAGTCTAACACTCTCTTACTGAGATGCCCCACAGTTCCCTATGTTGATTTTCTCTCATGCCAAGAGTAACAAACCCAGCCTATTCAACTACAAGTGTTATCCTGATGGACACTTACAGGAGGGCATTGACGTAATAATATCACTAACACGCATACGTCATTTGCTATTTGCCATGTTCTCTCCCTTACAGCATCTCACATGGTCCTCTCAGAGTCCTATGAAGTGGGTATTACTACTGTACCCATTTTATAGATGAAGAAACTAAGGATCAGAGGAGCAATGCAGATATTAAACAGTGATATCTAAAGTTAAACATATGTGTTCTCTTGTGAAAGTCCAAGACCCTTCCACTACACCACATCAATGCATTATTAAATAGACCCAGAAAATGTCCTATAAAAATTCTCAGATGAGTACTGGAAATTTGGATATATGCATGTCAAGGAAATCCATTCAATAGTAATTTATTGGATGCTACCAGGTACAAAGTTGCATGGAGAGATAAAGAGGAAATGGAAGAGAATTTCCTTGTCCTCAAATATATCAGTTAATACTATTATGAACTTGATGCTCATTTAGTGACTGCAGTGAAAATTCAGAGAAAACAGAAAACATAGGTTGGACTGCCAGAAGTTGTAAGTTTGGTGAGAAAAGAGAAACAGATCACAAAGACCATTGAACACATACACACATACTCACGCCCTTCCATAATATCACACTAAATTACTAAGATAGATGAGAAAAGGAGGACAATGGGGTCACATTATGTTTATGAGTCATTGAATGAATCGGAGTGAATTCCTTCTGTTGCTCTATACCTCCGGCCCACGTCTCCCCACCAGCCCAGTCCTTGCTCTCAGACATGGTACACAAATTAGTAACAATAACTCAAACTAGGAGATACCACATCAACACTTTCCTGTCTTCTCTCCTTATATGGATCCCAGGCAGATGCTTACCCTCACCTCAAAAGAAGTGGGAGAAAGTTGGACTTCGACTAAGGAAAGTACCTGATAAAAATAGGATGTCATCTACTTAGAAGGTGATATGAAAATTTGCATGTCTGACTGGGCAAGGGAAACAAAAGAAAAAATGAACAAATGGGACTACATCAAACTAAAAAGCTTCTGCACAGCAAAGGAAACCATCAACAAAACGAAAAGACAACCTAACAATTGGGAGAAGATATTTGCAAACCATATATCAGATAAGGGGTTAATATCCGAAATATACAAAGAACTCATACAGCTCAACAACAAAAAAACCAACAACCCAATTAAAAAATGGGCAAAAGATATGAACACAGATTTCTCCAAAGAAGATATACTGCTGGCCAACAGGCACATGAAAAGATGCTCAGCATCATTAGCTATCAGGGAAATGCAAATCAAAACTACAATAAGATATCATCTCACTCTGGTCAGAATGGCTATAATTAACAAGACAGGAAACAACAAGTATTGGAGAGGATGGGGAGAGAGGGGAACCCTCGTACACTGCTGGTGGCAGTGCAAACTGGTGCAGCCACTATGGAAAACAGTATGGAGTATCCTCAGAAAATTAAGAATAGATCTACCGTATGATCCAGCTATTCCACTGCTGGGTATTTATCCAAAGAACTTGAAAACACAAATGCATAAAGATACATGCACCCCTATGTTCACTGCAGCATTATACACAATAGCCAAGACCTGGAAGCAACCAAGGTGCCCATTAAGGGACGAATGGATAAAGAAGATGTGGTATACATACACAATGGAATACTACTCAGCCATAAGAAACGATGAAATCTGGCCATTTGTGACAACATGGATGGACCTTGAGAGTATTATACTAAGTGAAATAAGTCAGAGGGAGAAAGTCAAATACCGTATGATCTCACTCATAAGTAGAAGATAAAACCGACAAACAAACGCATAGCAAGATTGGAGACTGGATTGGTGGTTACCATTGGGAAAGGGGGGAGGGGGAGGCAAAAGGGGTGATTAGGCTCACTTGTGAGGTGATGGACTATAATTAGTTTTTGGGTGGTGAACAAGATGTAATCTACGCAGAATTCGAAATATATTACGATGTACATCTGAAGGCTATATAATGCTATAATCCAATGTTACTGCAATAAAAAAATTTGCATAAGGAAAGCATATTTCACTATTTGATGTGAACAATACACAGCATCTACATCATTATAGAGGTTACAGGTGTTTCTTAAAAGCAGGATGCTGGGAGCCAGGCCCGGTGGCCTAGTGGTTAAATTCAGCATGCTCCCTTACTTCACTGGCCCAGGTTCAGTTCCTGGGCACAGATCTATACTGCTCTGTTAGTGGCCATGCTATGCTGCTGACCCACATATTGAAAAAAAACACAGAGGAAGATTAGCACAGATGTTAACCCAGGGCAAATCTTCCTCAGCAGGAAAAAAAAAAAAAAAGGGTGCTGGAACGCTGTTCTGAAATGATCTCACACTCAGATGTCACTGCCCATTATTGCAACCCACATGGTCAAATCTTGCAAAGGTGGTGAGTAGAGATGCAATTCGTTGTTTCAAATGTTTCTTCTCTCCTCTTCTAGTCTTTACTTCATGATGGGTCTAACAAGGAGAACCAAGTGTAGGTCTTGGCCCTCTTTCTTCATTACTGATGCACTTCCTACCACGGCTTACCCTTAAGATGGCATCTTAGGGATCTTAGATAGCATGGCTTCAAGAAATGTGGCTTGATGGCTGAGTTCTCAAATTACCACCTTTCACTGAGGTAGAGCATATTTGTTTTTCAGAACTGGATTCAACTTTTCACAAGTTTATGTCTGAATCCTCTGAAGAGACGGCAAATTTCTTAAGATCAGTGAGTATATGTTCTCAGTAGCGTCTTACATCTTGTCAATACTTGATGCTTTTATATTTAGTGAAGGCACCTGAGTTTAGCCATAAGACAATTTGTTCTAAAGAGAATTCCAAATGTTTGTACCAAATAAATCTTAGATATTTTAAAAGCAAAATGCCAAAGTTTTTGGCAGATTATAAAACTTTTTAAAAAATCATAGCTGGGGCTCGCCCGGTGGCGTAGTGGTTGGGTTCACGTGTGCTGCTTTGGTGGCCTGGGGTTTACTGGTTCGGATCCTGGGCATGGACCTACACACTGCTCATGAAGCCAGGCTGTGGCAGCGTCCCACATGGAAGAACTAGAAGGACTCACAACTGGGATGTACAGCTATGTACTGGGGCTTTGGGGAGAAAAAAAATCATAGCTATTAAAATTCCCTTTCAGATAGTAAGGAAATTAGGGTACAATATGGTAGGAATTTTACATCTTTTATGATGCAACTAAATTCAAGAAAGGAAATAACAGGTATCAGAAATGACACACAACAAATTTATTAAGTACTCAAGATGGATCCATATTCCTCACTTAAGGGAGAATGTGAGCTGGGCCAGATTTACAAATAATATAAATACAACTTCCAAAAATTAAAGACTCACACAAAAGAAAGCCATGCAATTTGAATGGCCTTAGAGTTATTCTAATGATAGTGTAATGCTGTTAAAATACAACTAGCTGGAAAAAACATGTGGTCATCACTTGAGTGATAAAGCAACAACTATATCAACTTAGGAAAATGAGGTTTCTCACCTGAATTCTAACAACTTAGCATCCCTATCTACTGATATCTAAGCATTTTAGTCCTAGAAAGTTCATGGAAAGTCAACTATGAGAAACCTGGTTGATAACATTTTAACTGATCAGTGTCATTTTATCTTCATACTTATGGGGATCAACTGAGGTAAAAGAAGGAATAAAAACTAATATTAAAAGAGAGTCTATAGTTAGCTATTACTTTTTATTTCCCCATGTTATCTATTTTTTCACACTCCATGGACAAATCAGAGTGAACTATATTTGACCCCTGTAAATGTCACAGCTCAGCACTTAAAAAAAAGATTCTACAAATTTGTATAAGCTTGCCTAAATCTTTGGGAAAAAGGCAGAGCATAAATACATATGCGTGTGTCTGTGTGGCTAGCTGTATGTTTAGAAAGAGAGACAGATATAAGACAGAACAACTGATTTCATAAATAGATTTTCTGGGAGTCATTTGCAAATAAGGAATCATGATTTTGACCCCCCAATATTCATAATGACATGAATATTGTATTGTATGAGTTACATTCATAATCCATAGAATTCATAAAATTCTAGGAGTAATGATATTATTCAGTATAACTACTACATCTTTAAATGTATATTCCTAAGTACAGGAACCTAGTAGTCTTTCTCAGAAGTAAAAGGGAATAACTGAGCTTATTAGGTGATTGTTGCATGTCTAAATTTTGGATGGATCTTCCATAGATTTAAGATATTTTGGATGCTTAAAATTTCCAGAACTCTGAATCATTGCCTCATAACAGGATATTAACTCGGGGAATTTAGAGTACAAAGGGACTGCATGCGAGCTGGATAATGTGTTTGGAGCACATTACTGGGATCCCAGCCATGCCGCTTGCATGCAGAATATGTGACTAAATGTCTCCATCTCCCAAGGGGCAGGTGAATGATTACTTATATTGGCCTTAGCCATTTGCCACTCACGTCTGTCCTTTCTTCTAAAACGCACTTTTGCTAGACGTGGCAGGTTCTATCATTTGCATGTGTATATTTTCTCCCATAAATTCTAAGCCCCTTGAAGCTGGAGATTAATTTTCTGCTTTTTGCAGGTATTTGTTTTATGTTTGAATGTTCCAATAACATAAATAACAGCATTATGAAGATTCCTCTCTATAATAACAGGTGAAATTATCAAGGACAAGTAAAATAGAATTGAAACATTTTAAAGGAAAGAATAACTTAAGATAACATAAATATACTCCAGGAACAGACTATGCAGTCTTCATAATTGCGTAAAGATTATACGCCATCTATGAGCTAACCATTTCATGCATCTAGCAGTGAGTCTAGAAAGTTGGGTTTCCTGGCAAATGTCTATCATTTTCATACATGGTCAGTGACACATTCCCACTCCTTAACTGAATGAATGTGAGATAATAATCTCAGAAGGACTGACTCTAGTTTCTCTAGTTACAATATGAAGGCAACAGTCAATATCAAGTCTTTGGGACTCCTTATAATTTTCCCAGGAGGGAAAACCAAGTATAGATAAAATCTTGGTGGAAAGCATCAGTATACACACTTACAGAAATGCAATAAAGGTGAGCATTTATTGGTACTCAGTCAAGGGAATATTATATATGATATTTAGATCCATATGACAGATTCAAGGAGGTACCCAGTTTTAAGCAAGAACAATAACCAAAGGACACATTTTTCAATGTGACTGAATGATGGTTGTACTCTTAATATTTCCTATGTACACTAGGGACCACATACAAAGTACACCAATGCAAAGTTCACCAAATGCCGAATACACTCACCTGGGCAGAGAGCAATATTGCAAGGCTTATGATGTGTTTCAGGTCCTTCACACGGCCTTCCTCCGTACTGAGGAGGTGTGCACGACCTTGTTCTCGTTCTTTGGCCTCGACCACATGTAAATGAACATAAACTCCATGGTGACCACTCCTCCCAAACTCCATGGACTGCAATAAAGCAAAGAAGCTTCAACAACAAAAGCAGAGATGTAAAATCAAAGAGTCTTTTTCTCTATAATTAAGAAAAAAACAACTCATCAAATAGACAAGTAAGAAGATATTTCAAAAACTCAGTTAATATTCTTATTTGCCACAAAATGTAAACGTTAATTCAAAAATTCATTAACAAATGCAAAATTGCAAGTTCTTTTTTTCTGTATTTGAACAGTTATTTATGTCATCAAGTTTGAATGTTTCCTTTTTT
This sequence comes from Equus quagga, assembly GCF_021613505.1. Classification (NCBI taxonomy): domain Eukaryota; kingdom Metazoa; phylum Chordata; class Mammalia; order Perissodactyla; family Equidae; genus Equus; species Equus quagga. The sequence goes on from NC_060281.1 coordinate 3,389,878, forward strand.
TAATGGAAGCTTATCTCTCTCCATCATGGTAAAACAGTCATGAATTATTTTTAAGTCCAAGTAATATCAACTAAGGTAGCATAGGAAACTAAATTTCTTATAACAGAGATGATCTTCTGGAGTTAAATTCATGTTTAAATAGATAAGGGCCAACTTAATTCTTCTAACACTTACAGAGTTTCAGGATTAACGACTTTTATGATGCTAAAATGAAAAAAAATCTGAAAATTGATGGTACATATTTTAAACAGCTTTTTAACCTCATATTTTAGAAAATAAATGTATTTTTCCCACTTAAAAAATACAGGTGTTTAAAGTCACTTTTTAACAAGAGGGAAATTTTAAAAACTGTATCTACTCGCATAAGATCCTCCTCTTCTCCTCATTTTAAAATGAATGGCAGATACAGTCACGTGCCACATAACAATGTTTCCATCAAGGACGGAGCACATTTCCAATGGTGGTCCCGTAAGATTAGTACCATATAGCGTAGGTGTGTAGTAGGCTACACCATCTAGGTTTGTGTAAATACTGTAGGGGAGGAAGAAATTTTCCTCTGTCTTTCTATGGTCTGCTGGCTGGTCTAAGAAATAAATTGACATGAGACAGATTAACAGGAGAAAAACAAACAAGAGTTTAATAGTGTACACATGGAAGAAACCCAGGAAAATCAAGGAAGTCGCCAAAATGGCCAAAGCCCTCACCTTAAATATTATCCTCAACTAAAGACGAAAGAAGATGTTGGGTGTGGAGAGAGTCAGGGACTTCAAAGGGGAAGAAGGCAGTTCAGCAGTAGGAGAAAAAGAGCAAACATTTGGAAAACAAGTGTTTGTTTGGTCACAGAGAAACAGAAAGACACAGAGGGGAGCCCAACAAACAGGCTTTTCAGGTTCCTCCTTGTCTACCACCTAGCTCATGTTGTGCTAAGGTGAGAGCTCACTCCCCGAGACAGGTTTTTAATCTGAATTCTTTTAGGCAGTGAAGGGGGAGGTAACAAGAAAAACTTTCTGAGTCTTTTGTTTCTTAAAAATAATTAGCCTAGAATAATCCTCATGTTAAAGAGATATATTTGGAGACGGAAAATTTTGTTCCCCTTCAGTACACTCTACAACAACAAAAATTGCCTCACGATGCATTTCTCAGAACTATCCCCATCGTTAAGTGACACATGACTGTATGAAGGTCTCTTTCTAATGGCATGAAACCAGAAGATGCCTTTCCTCTTCCAATAACTTGATGGTAGTGGAAATCATCCTAATTAATAAAAATTTCTAGAGAAAGAAAATGATCCAATTAAGACTATGCCTAACATAACCATTGATGCACCAAAAATTCAAAGAGGCTGTTACAATGAATTCAAGCCTCATCAGAAATACTAACAGAACTTGTGTTTCTCCATAATAACCACTGTGATGAATGTTGACATCTTTTGTAAAAAGTTCATTAGGGTTCAAAGTTTAGATCGCTTCCTTGCACTGTCAAATTACCAATCTCATCTCAATTCTTAATATTTGGGACAATAAGTAATAGCATTCCATGGATAATACAGATAAAAAGAAGTCAGGCACGGTGTGCTCTTTGGTTCAAAAGCCCCATCTTGATGTTGCACCTCTGGTCTTACCACGCTCTTAGAAGCTCATGAGTTCAGAGGTTTGATTAGACACCCACTGGAATGAGTAGGAGGAGTAGAGATGAAGAAGATGACAAAAAAAGGTGCTCATTTTCTCCTCAACATTGGAAGAGGCAAGCAGAAGTCCATATCAGGTGTCAGAGGAATTATGCGAGTAAATATAGCATATCCAGACTCGTTTGCACACATATGCTGACCAAGTTGTTACTTTAAAACACATACAATACCTTAATGAAGAGGCATCTTAGTCTCTCCTATTTAAGCTATTGAGTTGCCCTAACTGGTTGTGAAAATATGTTCAAATATTGGAAAAATTAGCCAAAGTTGAGCAATATTCAATGAAAAATTCTTTAAGATTCTGTGAAACTTGCTGGAAAAAATATTTTTAAAATACTATATAGAAAAAGAGTAAGATAGTGAAACAGAATGTTTACATTTTTGCCACTTAAGTTTGGGAAAATGAAGCCAATTTGTATTCATTAGTATGAGAATAAATAGTAAGTCTTTACTCAACTCTAAAGAAAAAAATACACATATATTTACATATAGGTGTATATGATAAATTATAGCAAGACATTTTAAAAGTAATTTATATGAATGTATTTAGTCATATAAAATGTGCACCTTTAATCAATTTTTGCATTTATTTCTAGTTAGCAAGATTTCTTCATCGAAAAACAACCTTTTCTCCTCCTATTTGCTATATTAAGTGTTAAGAGACTATATGGCATTCACATTGCTTGTTATGTTTATTTTCTCATTTATCAAGTCACATTGCTCTATATGCATTGAATAGTCCCAGAAAAAAAGCTGATAAATGGGCAGATTTTCCTCTATTAATCTCAAAGAAATGTCGATTATTCTTGACGGCTTAGTTAAATGACCAAGCTGTAATCCTCTGAAAAGTAATGTTACTTACTACTTTTTAACAGTCATTATTGTTCCATGGTGAAATTTCATGACTCCTCCGCATCATTTTAAAAGAGCAAAAATACTTTTTTTCACTTGAAAAGGACACACAATTATTAATAATTTATTATTTTAGATATTATTCAATTAGGAAATTACAGCATATATCATAATTTTATAGATGCTATTCATAAGATTCAAGGTAAAGATATTTTTATTTTAATGGCAAAATTGTTATATAAATTCTTTTATTTTTCAGTAAAGTATGAAAACTGTAGCCCATTTGAAAAATGTACTTAATAAAACTAAGACACTTAAATCAAATGAATCCATTTTTATAGTTTTCGTCTTTACTTAGACACTAGTATAATATCACATCTCTACTTTGTGCTATCTAGAGATGAAATGAGGAAAACACAATACACAAATTATATTACTACCAGATTTTGAAAAAGCGTAGAAATTATCTGATGATCTAGACTGGGACGTATGAAATAACTCCTTTAGATAAAAGTTTTTTTCTTAAGAAATAAATTGATGTACAAACTGTGACATCTACAAAAATTTTTTCCAAAACCATTCCTTAGCCTAAATAAACTTTTTCTAAAGGATTAGAATACACATAGGGTACACTGATGGTTCTCAATCAGGGACGATTTTGCCCCCAAAGGACATTTGGCAAGGTCCGAAGACATTTTCACTTATCACAGCTCAGGGGAAGGAGGGCGCTACTGGCATCTGACGGGTAGAGGCCAGGGATGCTGCTAAACATCCAAAAATGCTCAGGCCAGCCCCACAACAAAGCTTTATCCATGCCAGAATGTCACCAGTACTGAGGTTGAGAAACCCTAGAAAAGACTATAAAACTGTAAGTCAGAAATCACGACAGTAAGTACTAAATTTATTGTAGCTCTCTGCTTTTCTCAGTTTACTTTCTGTTTATACCTGTCATTTTCCTCTCTGAGTAATAAGAGTTTTTGAAGAGAATATAATATCAAAGTGACAATTCTGTAAAAGGCTGGATATCTTAGGATCTATATTGGATGTAACACATTATTATGCAATTTAATTAAGAAAACCCTTCTTTTGAAATGCGAATAATACAGGTGAAGGATAACTAACTTATAACATTATTGATTAGCCTTTAATAAAGTGCAAATAAATAAAAGTTCTGCTTCTACCATTCCACATATTTTGTAGAAAGTTACTTTAATATTGTTTGTCCTTGTGTCATTTTCATTAATTAAATGCCAAATACACTTGAGTATCCACAGTGTGACAAGTAAGTTACAGATTTCTGAGCTAATTTTCTCCTTGGAAATTTAAAGTATTATTTTGGAAAGATATTTACACTGTTACTATTTAAGTCTTTTAATTCACTTTTTGTCACTATTTTCACAATATATTGTATCAAAAGTAAATACATATTTACCAACGTGGCAAATACCTGGACAAAAAGTTGAACACAAAATATTTCAACAAATAGAATAAACATCTGAAAGATATCCCAATTTCCTATATGGTATACTTACTCTACATTTTTAAAATAATGAAGTTTTTAAACTATTCTTCATATTTAGAAAATTAAAAAGAAATAAAAAAAACTTTTCATGCTCTTTAGCTCAACATTTGAACTATAACAATGACTAAAAGATACATATTTCTTATCATCAGTACTATTTAACCAAATTTAGAAGGGCAAACCAATATGTACACGAAGGTGAAGAGGACTCGTAACTAGTAACTAGTATGTACTTCTTCAGCGGGTAGGAAGCCCAAGAAATTGAGGAAAACTTTATAGTCATAGAATATTCTTCAGTTTTCTGGACACCGGCAAAGAGTGAAAGGGAGAGCCCTCTGGGCCCACTATAAATGCTCTCTGTGCCCAGTGAAGGGATTAACCCATCCTCTGGCAGAAGGATGGAGACTTCCATAGGTCAACATATGAATGTGCACAATCCCTGGCTGGATGAGAAGCTGTGAGTGGAGGACACCCACTCAGACTTCCATTTGGAGTTCCATTTGCCATTAGACTCTCTCCCTGTGTGTTGACAGGATCCTGACTATTCAAAAGGATGCTGATGAGATAAATTTATACCATGTCAAGTCCAGCTTAATTCTCTATTGACACTTTTCTCGTTGCCCAGGACAGGGGACTGGATCCTGGAACTCTGGGACCCTTAACATAAATAGTGTAAAAGGGGGCCAGCTTTAAGTACTAGTCCAGACAACACAGTCTACCCACACCCAGCTGAAAACCCACAGCGTCTACTTGTGAGGTCATTTTACCTACGTAATTTAGAAACTGTATAGTTCCGAAAACCCCAGCTCCCTCTCTCATTTCCCTTCTCCTGTCTAAAGTACCTAGAATCTCTTTATTCCACAACCTCCATTTTCGTCACCTTTTTTCACTATCTTCCTTCGTCCATGACCTCCTGAAGCATTTTTTCCTCGAAATCTTTTCACTTTTCACTTGATGTTCTTTCTCATCTATCTAATTCCCACTGACTCTCATTGAATTTTGCTTGTTCTTGGTGGAAATTATTGCTCTTTTCCTGCTCCTTCTGTCTTACTTCCTCTTGGCTTTCTGCCCCACATACCATTTAATCTACCTTCATCTACTGCTTTATCTCCCAATTCTCTTCTAAAGGAGTATCCCACCTTCTTACATCATTCCTCCTCCACCTTCTGCCCACCACTTCCTTTCTCTTTCATTTTTCCAGATTGTCTTTTCATTTATTGTGATAAAAAGTAGATAAAATTTATCATCCACACTATTTTTAAGTATACAATTCAGTAGCGTTAAGCATATTCACATTTTTGTGAAACAGATCTCTGGAACTTTTTCATCTTGCAAATCAAAACTCTGTCCCCAGTAAACAACAGCTCCTGCAGACTGTCTTTTAATGGGTTGCCCTTGCCTGTTCCGCTGGGAAAGGGGGATCACCCCTGCCCTTCCCCCAGGCCTCTCATTCTCTGCTCTTGCTTTTGGCACCTGCAGATTCAGCCATCTCTGGAGATAGAACTCACCAGAAAACTTTTAAGCACAATTTAGCATGGAAGGAGGTTGCACTGCCAGCCCCTTTCTTTATGCCCACCCCTCTGGAAGCCTCTGGAAAGGCTTTGACTGCAAGTCCAGGGTTAACGGCAGTGGTCTATACGGTTGCATCACCCATCCACTGAATGGTTGATCAAAAATATAAACCTGGAGATTCACAACATCACGTGCTTTGAACTTGAAATAAAGCCCAGATTCCTTTAGTATTTATTTTTATAACAAAGTCAGTGGTCTGAGAGGGAGAAATTCATATAATATGGATGTATACATCAACTGAGAACAAAATGTTGATGCTACACGGAAAATCTGACCCTAAGTGGGCAAACTATTGCGCTGTGCTCTGTTTAACATGAAAGATTTTTTTTTCCCATGAAAGACTTTTAAGTTTACAAAGTAGTGGATGGCTCTGAGGAGGGCATCACTTGAATGAAATAAATTAACAAAAATTCCTTTGGTCAGGGGCACTATTTTCCCTGATAGGGTCAAATAAGTACTAGGAAAATAGCCAACCGCCTTAAAGACCATATCAACCACTGCTTTAAACAATGGACAGACCATATTCCCAGTATGCTGGCAAATTACATTATTCCTCAAACATTCAATTGAACATTTTCACCATCTAAAACAAGGAAAGACATCTGAACCTTAAATACTGTTAGAAGCAGATACAGAAATTTCAAGCTTATAGTTGCAGTGGGTAGGGAGCCACTTATGCAATTTCTTGACTGCTCTGAAAGCAGAAATAATCACACACATAACAAAATTTCACAGTTGAATAAGAATTACACTTATCCACTCTAATTAAAATGCCTATACCCAGTTCATATGAAAATAACCAATTGCTCCAAATGCGTAGCATGACACAGTTCAATAACATCCACAGTTGTAGTTGTTGCTAACACTACCTGGACAGAGGGCAGTGTTATTGCAAACCCTTGATTCTCTTAATGGGCCGCTGCAGTGTGTCCCGTAAGGTGATACACAAGTTCTGGTTCGCACCTGCGACCCTTGACCACAAGTAACTGAGCATGTGCTCCACTGGGACCACTCTTCCACACCAGATTCACCTGCGTGCAAGACAACAAATAAACGTGAAATACTGTCTTGAAGATTCATCGAGTAAGCATTATACCAAACTGAAATTATGACATGCAAGAATAATTTAAATGTAAAAATATGACAGTACATAAAAAGGTACAAGAAAACATTCCAGAGAAAAAGAAATTCAAAGAGAGACACATATTATGCTGACGCAAGGTCCAAATTTGCTGTAATCTTGTTAGCAAAACTACTCTTCACAAATTCCACTGTGCTATGGCCATTAGGAAGGGACCAGTCAGCATTTTTCAATAAGAAGGAATGTTGAAGCTATGCTCTTCAAGCCAATTTGAGGTTTTGTACTTTGATGAGAGAGAAAGCAAAACGTATTCCTAAACTTACTCTGGCTTTGGTGAGCAGGAATATGTTGAGGTACCCTTCCCTAATCTTTTATTGCAAAACCTCCTTGCAATGCTGGGGGAGGTGGAGACTGGGAGTTTGGCACATCTAATTTTTATTGTGTTGAACATTGACACATTTATAATTTATTCTTAGTAAAATTTCCACTTTTTTTTTCATCCTATGACAACTATTTATTTTGTGATAACTTTTTAATTTAAAATCTGCTGCTCACAATTTTCCCCATGATTTAGAGAGGCGATTTTTATTTGAAATAAAGGAAAATTCCTCTATGATTTCTGTTAACTCAATATGGAACCATAATGTACTCAAAAATAGGGCCCTAAAAAGCCAATGAATGTCTGAATCCATTAGCTTTCTTGGAGTTAGCTTCACACTGAAAGCACGTCTAATTCCTGTTATTATACAAAGTCATGTCCCAAGGAGACTGAAAGTGAAGCATCTCTAAGACCACCACGATGGGCTTCTAATTCTATTCTGGCATCATGTTGAGGATAGATTTTTAACACTGACTTGAAAATTTGCAGTTGCTTTTGCCCAAATACGAAATTGGGCCATTTACCTGCTAGTAGGAACTATTTAAATTAAATTTGAAAAAGTTTACAGGTGAAGTGTTTCTGAAAACTTTGTATCACTGATTATATAAAGCAAGGAGCAACTTTTATTTTATAGATTCTGTTTAGAATTTGCCTTGGGGTTAGAATGCAAAGGATACAATACGATAATCCATTTATCCATCTTTTTCGAAAGGTTAGTAAATGACTTAGAATTTACTTGAAGTGCTACTCAAGGTAGCTGGTCCACAAGCTGGTTCTCCAGGACAGAGGGAGGTTGGACCAGAACATAACTCAATTGCTCATTTCTTCACTGAGAATTTTTTTGCAAAAGAAAATGTCAGCTGAAATAAAACATGTGCTTGATAAAGCAGTTGTATTTATGTTCTGGCATAACCTTCTTGTCTCCTCAAGGACCCATAACAACTAGTTCACAGACGAGCACGGTCTGCCCACCACACTTTGGGCAGCACGAATATGAAGCATTTGTTCGTATATTGGTCTGCATTATGCATCCAGAGGCAGAGATTACAGTGCATTTATAACTGGATATATCTCACAAGGGCACAGAGTGGTAATCAGAGTGACATATTAATTTAAATAGGACTTCTTTTCAGTGATCAGTGTTTGTCCTGGAAGTTCTGTGGAGATCACTCTTGATTATTTCAGTACTTTTTTGCCTTCACCAATTTATATATAACTAATTGATAAAGATGTTATTGGATGACCATTTGGATAATATTTAAAGCCATACCTCATAATATGTTGTTTTACATTAAAGAATACTCTATCAAGATTAAGAATTATTATTCCAGAAACCCAATAATATGACAATAGTTAAAAAAAAACCACACATATATGCATACATACACATACATATTTAGCAGTGAAAAATTTAAGCTGAAAGTTAGGGAAAATATAATGCCATTTTTTTCTTTTGATATTTCAACCTGTGTTTGTGATGAGATTAAGTGATGTAGAAATATTATGATTGTATGTTATTAATTAAAAACAGGAAACCTTGAACAACGTGAATTCTGTAATAAGTAAAATGATGAAGGTTATGAATACAATTAGTTATATTTTTCCACAAAAGCAGTCCTTCTCTTACTCTTGCGTTGTTATGATGGCACAAAAAAATGTTTTCATTAAACTGAGCAATGAATCAGAATCATGATCGACTTTTAAATGTATTTCTGTGCAAATACTTAAAGATCTGGGTTGCTTCTGAATGTATGATACTGCAGTGATGCTGAATGGCTACGCAATGATGCCAGCTTACGAGAGGCTGATAATTAGTGCTCAGCACTGGCCTTCTTCACGCTCTCACAAACGGATGGTTCATTTTGTTGTCGAAAAACAAAATAAATAAATGAATAAGATGTATATTTGCCTTCAAATTATGAATCAAATTTTGTCACTTAAATACTCGCCTGCCTTCCAAAATGACCTCATTATATCTCAAATGCTATAGTTTCAAGTGAGATTTCCACTAAATAGCTATGATTTCCATGCTGCCACTTCCTCCTTCCAAAAGGCGTGAAGGCTGTCCTAGTCAAGAGCATGGGGTCACTGTGAGAAATACCCAATATACTTTACAAGGAAGTTATCTTTTCAAAAAAACTCACTGATTTTAAAATGGTAGAGAATAATACAAAGTATACTATTTGTAATAAATGTGTCTTTAGTGATGGCTCACACTCGTCTGGCTCCTCAGCTCCTAATTGAGAAGGCAGACAACACATCCTCTGGAGATCTTCAGGCCCTATGGCACCAGTAAGGCTCTGACCCTGGCACAGAACATGCAAGGGACATGGACCAGCGCTGTGGTGACTGTCAGAGGACCTGTGCTGGATGGGAGCTCCTGCATATCAGCTCTGTGACTCTGAGAAAGTCACTTTATTTCTCTGAACCCCTCAATAAAATGAGTACACATCTACCTCAAAATCTATTTGTGAGGATTAAATGAGATAATGTATGAGAGAGCATTTTAAATCTTAAACAAAATAACGCGAAATTTTGCTAGCATGTTAAAATCATGAAATTAGAAACGAACTTTTCATTTTATTTTTGTGTTTTAGATAATATGCTATATCTTACTAATGTAGGCTGTTTTCCCCACTGGAACAAAAGAGGACTTTTCTAAATCTGTTTATAAGACCACTTGATGACTATGATGTTAAAAAGCATCACTAAGCATAAGTAAGATGTCTTAAGCCACCTTATTGGCACTTAATTTAGGTGTCTACGTGAAATATCTATATCAGATTACTTCATTTCATTTCCCTTGACCATAAATACAGACTGTGCCCTCAGCTATTGGAGTATTGTACACTGACATTCAAACTAGCTTATCTCAATTATTGGACTGGCCAAAATGATCAAGTTATTTTGATCACGTAATGCTTCTTTACCAAATGTTCCTCTTTTTAAAAAGGATTTCCACTCACTTTATTACTTTATAGAAAGCTTGGTTTTTAGATACAGGTTTCACTGATCATATTGATTGAAGAGGCCAGGCTACTCACTTTGAGAAGTAATTCTTAAATTATAAAGTCTGACAGCTTTTGTTTTGTTTTCTCTCATGACTAACATAAAAAACATATTATATTGTCTTTTATTATTTGATTTTACCTCTATTGCATTACTCTTTGTCCTCAAATTAATGTTGGCAAATGTTTATCATTGTTTATATGTAACATCTATTTCTTGGTCTGAAAGACAAATGGAAAAGTTTTATAACTAAAACGTAAGTTTTGTAAAATTTTATTGTGTGACACAGCTGTATTTATTCAGACTAACTACCTGAAGAAGTAAAGAAAGTATAATCTCAGAAAATATTTAAGGAAGAAAAAACCCTCTCTTTTCAGTTTTATAATTACCTAGTGTCAAAGTATGTATTTTAAAAACTATTTAAAATAATGCTGTTTTCCAGTTTTTTATCAGTATCATAGTAACTTAAATTTGAAATGAGTATTATATGTGTATTTATTTATATTTGCCTATACTATCTTTGGTGTAAAATGAAATAATAAACATCTATTATTCATCAATTAAAGCATCTGATCAATGTTTTCAAAGCTTTGGTTTTGAAGTCCATTGCCTTTTCTGAGTTATTGTTAACAATATAGAGAAATGATTTTAAAGCTCCTCATGGATCTATTTAATAAGTGTTTCTTCTATTTTATTAAATCATGCATTATTATATATTAAACACAAAACAATGTCTGGAAAAGAATGAGTAAATGAAAACAGAAATTAGTAATTTCTCACTAAGAAAACACAATGTTTCTTGTGATTTGAATTTTCAAAAAGAGTTTTAGCTGAAAACTGTGAATTTTCTTGGTATGTGTCATAGACAAATCCAAAAAGTGAATTTGTATAAAAACTCCTGGGCAAATTGCATAATATTTGTGCATAAACTAATTTTACTACATGATTGGAAATTTAAAACTATAGGTCACCATTTCACTCTTAAGTGACTCTAATTTTAAGGAATTTCAGTAAAACAATGCCTACCACCTCTTTTGCAAAAGGAAGGCCATCTCTAATCTTGCAGAAATGCCCTGAAGAGATGGTCCCTGAAGGAGGTCGAGTGGTCAGCCCACGCCCTGTGCCTCTGTTGAGACTCAAACGCCCCCTAATCTCTGGTCAGTGGTCAAGACTTTTGCTCCTTGTAAAGGAGAAAAATACACCTAGAAATCTGAGAATTTGACTGAACCTGGCAATGCACTTTTGGGCTTGTTCAAATAAATAGTAGAAAAATAAATCACTTTTTCTTAAATGAGGAGGCGCACCAAAACTAATCCAGATAAGCAAGTTTTCTTCATTTCTGGATTTGGCTGCAACGTGTATCTAAAAATACATCCTTATTGTAGAATTTTTGCTAAATATCCTTCTCCTTTTGAGAATTCTTTGAACTACTTGCAACTAATGTATTACAGTCTACTACGCACCCATTACCAGAGCACAATTCGTGAAGAATTTGCATTCTTATAGATTCAAATGTAATATTCTGAACAAATACTAGCCTAAGAACATTTGAAGTAAAAGAAATATTCATTCTTCAAGGAATTTCATCAAAATCAGTCTGAATGTCATGTCAAAAAGGTGGTCATGTACTCAAAACTTCTATATTAATAGTAAAACAGATCACCTAGATTGAAATGCATAAAACTTTATAAAGACATAGATAAAACAGTCAGGTTGCAATTTCCCAAAATAAAAGTGACAGCTGAAAATGTTCATAACACTGTTTAAACACATTTTCATCTCAGAATGTACCACATGCAATGTAACTAGATGGAATTATAGCCCATTTATTATGATGAGCCAAAATACCAATGCATTTATTTGTTTACATATATACAATTTTTTTGGAGGTGGGCATTTAAAAGTAATCTAATTAATCTAGGATTAAAAATTTCATAAACCAGAAAGTCATTTTTGTTGATATTTAATTATTCGGAATGTATTACAGCTTACTAACAAAGACTGTCAACTTTTTATTATTTAGCTTACATAACTCTTTTCAAATAAAAAAAAATATTAAATTCTGAAAAAAGTTTCTAATTTCCATACATTTTAACAAATTATATGATGTATAACATTTGAAATAATATTCAACATATTAAATAGTTAAGTTGCATCATCAGAAGTCCTATTTAAAATTTTAATTCTGAAAAGTTCTATAATAATCAATTATTGATGAAATAACTTTGTTGAACTTTCTTTAAAAGTTTAATTATACATTTTAAGTAGTTAATTAACATAAGTAAATTATAATATATAAACCCTAAATGTCTCATACTATAAGCAAAATAAATTTTACACATTTTTTGGTGCACTTTTCGATCACAGCTACTTCATTTATGGACTTTAACTGGTGACAAAAAAAAATGGCTCAAAAAAAAATCAGCTCCAAAAACTGACAAATGTGCAGCAAAAGATTATGAAAACATGCAGTGGTTTCATTAAATTAACAACAATAAATATAAAAATGTAACTAACGTATTACCAGTTTGTGCCATAAATTTAGCAGCATCAGCTTGTTCCTGAGGGACCCTTTTTTCATGAACAGATCGAGGTCGCTGACTTTTAATTGTATGATCTCCCATCATTCCAAATTCTAAAGACAGAATAAAGGTATATGAAAGCTTGTGTGTAGACATTTCTCACAAATTACATTACTGTCTCATGCAATATGTTCCTACACATACTTAGAACTTACTGATTAAATTCACAATTCTAAATTCGCTACGCTGTTCTGCTTGGAATATCTCTAAACTCGTCAGAAAAATCTCTAAACAAAAACGAGGTTTCAAGAAGCAACAATAACAAGTCAATGAAATGACACATCAGGTTTTAAGTCAGCTTAATGAACAGAAATAGTGTACTCTTTTTCTGACAATGTTTTGAAGGAATACATCAGAAAAAATACAACCACAGTGTGAACGGCTGGTTTTCAGAGAGAGAATCCTGACTGCATAATGGCTGCTCCTTTGCTGAAGAGGAATCACCCCCACAACTCTCTCAGCCCTTTCTTGAGGAACGAGTCATCTTATAACCTAGCTCTTCTAAGGTAAACATTCTTAACGGACTATTTTTCTAAAGACGAGGTTGCCCTTGGCGTCCTTCAAAGCACATAGAAAATGGCGGCTGAAATAGTTTTCACCCTCTGCTGGCCTGCCCACAAATAATTCCTCATCTCTTTTCTAACCGCATGTAAGAGTGTTTGTTCTTTTAAAAGTTATGTTTAAAAAAAAGAGAATGACTCCAGGTTTCTCTTATTCAATCCTTTAATGACATACCTCCTAAGAAAGGCAAAAAATCTGGTCTAACTCAGAGACAAAATAAATTGAACAAAAGGATAGATTCCACGTGATGTATTTCTAAAAAATTCATATGCTTAGAATTCTGCAAGAGTACCATGCTTATTGCACTGTTAATCTAAAATAATTTTAATGAAACCAAATCCTAACGCATGGATTAGTTGTTGGTTCCGGCTCATGGGACTGTAGGAAGCGGAAGGGGATTCCGGAGGAGCAGAAAATTGAGGTTTTCTGTCACATAAAGAAAATCGCCGGACCCTTAAGGCTGGGTCTTTGATATGTGACAAAGCTGATTGGGTAAAACACGATCTAATGATAGTCAGATATATGGCCAGAACTAATAGTTCAAAATTTGAGAAGGGACGATTTCGCCAGTATATTGTTTTGCCTTTTTCTATAAGTTTTTAAGCAATCTGCTAAATTATTACAACTTTGTGTAACTAAGTAGTGCGTTTTGTAAGCACTAATTCTACCGTCCTGTCTTCTACGGAATGAGGAAAGACTAGCACGTGTTTCTGTCCATCCTGGCGAATCCCCACATCAATATTAAAATTTGGCACTTAGATGAATTTGTCAGAAATTCCTTCCAGATATTCTATCGAAGAGAACATCCCATGAGAAATTTGAGACATCTAAATGTGTGTTTGTTTTGTCAGTTTAGATAAAATCCAAGGCAGGAAATGGAAATTTTCATAAAATGTCAGTTGACTTAATCTTGTGAAATTCATCACTCTTTTCCATGAATGCCAACACCCTTTCATCCCATTCATTTGTGTGTACAGTACGTGCTGCTTAGACCACGTTTCATTATGCTCCTAAGAAGTACCTAATCACATATCATTTAATGATTTTGGAAATTGACTACTTAGAAAGTTTATATCTAGACTCTTATGCACTATCCAATATTTTAAAATATTACATATAATTGAAAATTTTATGGATCTGAAATAGCAAAACAAATCAGTAGTAATTTTTATCAACCATATGGTTTACCTTCTGTGCTCTTGAATTTATCATTTTAATTGTGTGTATATGTGTTGTGCTCGTGTGTGTGTCTATAACTTAGGGCATGTAAGTCAGAGTGTATGTTTATGTAAGTAAGTTGGCGGTTCTGTTGCTCACAGTAAGGTCATTTTGGCACTGGGAGAGCAAAGGATACTAAAAGAAATTATTCTGTGCCTACAACTGCTTAACTATGCAGTGAGTAACTTAATTACCTGTTCTAGAAGGAAACAATTCTTCAACTCAGTGGCAGCATGATAACAGCCTGCAATTTGTTTCCTAAGGATAAATAGTTTACTTGTACAGGAACTATGATCCTCAAATTCAGGAGTCTGAGTATGTCGGTGGACACTGCTGAGATGATTTTAAAAGTGTAATAGTCAATTTTTAATGATTTCTGAAGTTTAAAAACAAGCAAAGTACTTACTTTTTAAAATAGACATTAGTATTTGAGTAAACTATCTCATATTATTGACTGGAATGTGATTTAAATCTCTCAAACATACATATAATACGAATTAAATTTTAATATTCTTCAGTAGTCACTTCTACTTGTCATCAATAATCAATATTATATGAGCTTAGCGCTGACACCTTATCATGCGTCACCTTACTTAAAAAATTCTTCAATCCTCTATGAAGTTGATTACAGATTTTTTACATAACTAAAAATTTAAAATAAAATTTTCAATTATTACTGTCAATATTATCTGAAAAATTACCTTTAAAAGTGAAAACTAATATGAGGCTTTGATATAACTAAATTCCCTATAAGACAGAAGACATACTACCAATTTATATCTTTTTCTCATATGGAAAAACAACACTATGGTGGTATTTTTTGAATGTTCTGTACCTATTGTTAAGACCTAAAACAATGCAAATTTGTAAGCAAAACATGTGAACTATTATCTGATCAAGGGAGTTTCTTTTACCAATGTCCATGTGCCAAGTGTTTGAAAATAAAAATCATCTTTGTTTTAGGTTGTTATCAGTGGTAAGATTTCACAACAGATGTTATAGTTTCACCCATATCTCACAATGGGATATTTTGAAAATATCTGTGTTCTCTTTAAAGATGATATTATTTTCTTGACTTCTAATGAAAATAAAGGCCAATTGGATCATCCAGACTTGGAAAAAACAAGCTATTATTTTTGCTATTCTTCTCTTATGTGGTGGTGAACATGGGTTGAAGCGAACCTTTAGCATATTATGCTTTCTGAATAATATAAGTTCTTTGGGGGTTGTTGATTCGTATTCAAATGCTTCTGAGCTGGCAAAGATAATATACTACATTAGTTACATGAGAAAAATAGCATAGCCAAACAAAAAGATGATCTGCTTTGGTGAAAGCAATGAAAAGCAAGTTATGAAATCAAATGAAGTGACGTACAGCATAATATTGTGTATGTACATATGGTGCATGGCTTATGAAAATACAAGGTTATTTGCTGTATCTTGGTGTTGATGGTATCAGTGAAGTGGTGGGTAAAGAACTGTGTTCATGTATGAAACAGACGACTGGAGATGACTTCCGTGTTTAGGCACAGTTTCTCAGATTCTTCCTGTGCTTCTTGAGAAAAAGCAGTTGTCTCTAGCAGTGAGACACAATCAGTTACGTGAAAGAAAGGTTTTGAAAATCTATTGCCTTTAAGTATGGCTTTATGTCTGTTCGCCCCCCATCCGGGAATATATAAGTAGATCATTAAGAAACAAATAGACTTGAAAACTGACTCTTGATAGTCAATTGTCAGTTATGTAGTTTCTGTCTGGCAATCAAGGGTTATAATAATGTGAAACTGAAGTCATCAAAAAGTTAAAACACGCACATATCCATTTGTTATTTTACCATGTGTTTATTTTTCAACGTACAGACTAGCAGAACATCAGATGAAGTGG
The DNA here is from genome assembly GCF_021613505.1 of Equus quagga. Taxonomy (NCBI): domain Eukaryota; kingdom Metazoa; phylum Chordata; class Mammalia; order Perissodactyla; family Equidae; genus Equus; species Equus quagga. The sequence continues at coordinate 3,406,222 of NC_060281.1, forward strand.
TAACAGTTATGACTGCATTCTATCCTGCAGTGTAGTACTAACTTCCCATTGTTAGATAACTTCCCTTTGCATCTCCACAGAAACCATCCTAGCCCAGACCATTATTGCTTCTTATCAAACTCTCAGAGTTACGTCCTACTTACATTCTAAGGGCAATCTGCACTACTTTTTGTCATGGAAACGGTCAAGCCTCTGCACTCTTTCTCTCATCTTCCTCCACTTGAAAGACCCGCTCTTCTAGCCATGCCTGCACTCAAGTCCCTCTCCAACTCCAATAGCACCACCCCCATGAACCACTTCCTAATCCACCAGCCATAATCGGCCTCTTCCTCCCTTAATCTATATTTTGCTTTGTATCAATAATGGACTTTCATTTTAATTATTCAATTAAGTGTCTTATTCCTCTTACTAGAGTTTAAACTTCTATGGGAAGGAAGTATGGCTTAGGAATTTTAAAATCACCTCCCACTTTGCACATAGCTGGGGGTCAATATTTATTTATTACGTAAATAAATTTCATGTTAAGAATTGCCTCTCCAAAGTGCAAGTTTATAGTTAGCCAGAACGGTGTCTTTAACTTGCTTGGTGAACAGTTTGATGGGGAAATAAAATTCTTAGTGAAGCCCTTGAAAGTTAGTTATGTACAATTATGATGGTCAACATTTCTCCTGTCAACAAGGTTTATTATCTGCAAATATATTCAGGTTACTATTAAAATAATTGAAATATTACTTTATTTAGAACTTAAATCTCACTACCTACACAAAGCTTAATGCCCTAAAACAGAGCTTAATATTTGTCAATGAACATTTATTTATTACTTAATGTGTTATGTACTAAAGTTACACAGATTAATAAGAAATAGTCTCTATATTCTAAAGCTCACAGCCCAAAGAAATCCATTGAACATGGCCTAGTCCTTTGAAATATGTAAAATTATTTATTTTAATCAAAATATTAAGCTATACTTGAGACATAGTTTTTCTATTGATTTCCTAAATGATGTATTACCCTTAGCTACAATGACTTGCTAATATGTCTCTAAAGAGAAAATACATGTTTGAAGCCAGGCATCTAGACATTTGAAGTGACATTTCATTTGTCATACCATAACAAGTAAGAATACTAAATGCATAACTTGTTGGCAGAAAAAAAGTTTCTATCATCTGGTTGGATTATGGTGGTGTAGACAAATAAATTCTGTTAAGAAGGAACAAGATATTTTCTGAAATAAGATTATTATATTTAATGCATTCTAGATTCATATTTACTCAGGAGTATAAGTTATTGAATTTGTTCATTTATTTTTACACTTATTGGAAATTGCGTTGGCACAATTATTTTGCATGCAAGTTTTTTTTTGTGCATCATATAGCTGGGAGATATGAAAATAGTGAAGAGCAGCCTGGATCATCCAGTCATTATCATATCCTTCTGTTTCCTGAGATTCTTTCAAAATATTTTTTGAAATGTGATCAGACTTAAAAATTGCATTCTCTCACTCTGTAGTTAGAGAGGTTCAGCGCCTCTGTAGCCAGGTGCCTTATGGAAAGAGAGAGCTGACAGGGGAGAAGCCTGGAGTCTGTATCTTTGACAATAGATTTCTAGAACTGGCATGAACTATTAGAAACGTGGAATTTTAGAATTGGACATCATTAGTTGAAATTCTGAAGGACATTGGTTAAAAAATACTTTTATATAAATTTCATTTTCCGAATGAACCAAACAGGAATAGAATAAGCAGTTAGAAGACAACTTCCAAAGGAGTAAAGAATGACAGTTACTTTAAAAACTAGGAAATAGCAGAAAATGTTCACATAAAATACATTTTTAGAAAATTAAAAATATTAAGAAATATTTAAAATAAAATAAATTCAGACTTATTAAGAAATATTAGGAATCTGAGAAATCTATCATTAAAATTTAAGGAGTTAATTGATATTATTTTCTTCAAATTATTTCTTGGTTCCATTGCCATAATTAGATACCTGGATATAAGGACCAAGATGCTATTTCTTACAATAACAAGACAATCTTACTTTTCAACATACTCTCACAGATGCGATTTTATTAGATAGTTGGCCAGGATTCTGTTAAGTAGATGGGTAATTTTATGTCACTTCTGAAAATAGAGAAAACACAGAATAGTCAAAGGGCATACTACTAGTATGTTTACAGAAAAATTAAAAATGTTCAGGAGTTTTCAATTAAGTTGTTAAATTATGAAACAATACTTTATGGAAGCAATTATCGAATATATTTAGTATATATACTCTTGGACAATGATGCTATATTTTATCTTTATTCTAACTAGGAACTTTAAAATAATTACATATAATGATGAATTTTTTTTCCTAGATCTTCTCAAACATGTATTTTAAAATTATAGGATAAAACATCTTATCTAGAAAGATTCCAGGAAATTTGGGGTATAAACCCTTAAATCATCATTTTTATGCCTATTCTGTCTTCCTTCTGGGAAATGTTAGTAAATTGGAGGCACTGTTCCATCAATGCCTGTGATCATGTAGGAATTATTTGTTAATATTCCTTATGTATTATCCAATTGAATTTTATGACCTCATCTCTTTTTGAGATTACTATTGAATTTTTATAAACTTAGTAATGATTTGCTTGAAAAATATTTTACTTGTTGATGATGAGGGAAATAAATGCAGAAGCACATAAATGATAAATGCAATTCTACCTCCAAGAATAAACTAGTAGTTGAATGTCTTTTCTTGTTGGCCTGCGTCAGAATTTAATTCAGCACATTAGCACATCCCTGGCAAAATGGTAGAGGACTAAAACTCTCAGTGTATAAGATCTGAAAAATCTTACTGATAACATGACCCAGTAAGATCTTAGGGAATCTGAAATATAAGAAAGCAAACTGAATTGTCCCTGGATGAAGTATTTCTGTATTTTCCTAACTAGTGCAGGGCGTGACTGCTTCCTACCAGCCTTTCTCACATGCAAGGGGATCCTCTGTGTGAGGGTGGACACTGCAGGGGCCTCCCAACAGAGGATGCTGCTCTGGGAATGACAGCACACAGGTTTCCCTGGAAGGACAAAATTGAGTCACCTAGTGTTGGAAAGCCAGATTCTTCTGAAGGGAACACAGTGGGCCTCAACAGTGACCTAGGAGCTTAAGGAATGGCTGGTTAGAGGGATGGAGGCGTGAAACAGCAGGATGTTCAGGCGTGGGTGAACCACAGATTGCTAAATTATTAGTGGAATATTGGTGACAGCACACGAGAGGGAGCTTTTCAGAAAATAATATGCTTTCAAAGGCATTTGGGAATGAATGAATTTCAGCCATTCAACAAACATTAAATGGGCACTTAGCACATTCCAGATGGGATTCTAGGCCCTGGAGATACAGCAGAGAAAAGAGCAGACAAAATTTGTTTTTGTGAGAGAAAATTTTAGTTATGCCTATTCTGATATACAAGGCTTTTAAAATCTTATATGCATATTAAATTTACTAGCCAGCCCTTTAGGAAGGTTAATTACAAGCAGTCACATATACATTAGACAGATGAATGACTTTTAATTTCATTCTTTTAGTCATAGACTAGTTTAGGGGCATATCTCATCCATACCATTCAACAGAAATTGGTTGAGAGGACCATTTCAATTAAAACTGTTGACACAAAAGCCATGTCACCACCACCCAGACAATACTGTGGTCTCGTTGGTTTCTCTTGCATTATTTTTAGCATTTTTTTTCTTTTAAATTTTAATTGATTTTGTTATACACTGATCCAGTCTCTACATACCTCAGAAGGGAATATTTATTTCTTATTCTATTCTCTCACGTCATATTACATCTTTTAAATAGTTTTATTTTTGAAAACCACCCACGAAGACACATACTTTGATTACATATTCCTCTTATTTCTTCCATCTTATACTAGAGTTTCTCTTTAGCATGTTTTCTTGTTGTTTCTACATTTTTCCCCTTTCCTAATTTTTTTGGGTTGATAGGAATTTTCAGTATTACACTTTTTTCTCTAGATATCCTACTTCAGTTGCTCAATTGTTATACACTAATTTTATCATGTGTACATGAATCCATTTTTAGATCTGTCAATGTCTTTAGGGAATCAGTATCTGTACTCTTTCCCAAACCCAGACGAGACTGTGGGTGTGCTATCACTTGTCCCCTGCCTGGACGTGCTTATGTCACTTATTTCCAAACTGCTCTAATGTACATCGTGCTTCGATAATTTAGACTTAACTATTAGTTGTATCCATTTCTTTGCTGATCTTCTTTCTTGGATTTGTTTTTAATTTGCTCAAGTTATCCTTTAACCGAGAAGGGGTCTAAAATTGACTTATCTTGCCCTCACACTTGAATGTTGGTTTGGCTAGGCCTAGAAATTCAAGGTCAAGACGTCTTTTTCTCACTGAAGTTTGAAGATAATTTTTACGCTGCCTGCTGGTATCCAGTATTGCCTACGAGAGGTCTTCTCGTAAGAGTATCTGCTTTTCCTTCTGGAAGTTATTTTTGGGATTTTTCTTTTTATCCTTGAGTTCTGAAATGTTACTGGCGTCCGTCCAGACCTTGGTCTTCCCACTCAGCGGCCCTTTCAGTACGAGGACCACACCGAAGCACATTGAACGTGTTTTTCTCCGGAGTTCACTCCTTTTTCCTGGTTTTCTTCCCTGTCCGCTTGGAGGTTTGGAGTTACTGCAAGCTGCTCTCTGCTTCCATCTCAGTCCCCTACGTACTCACTAAGAACTTTCTCTGGGAACATTGAACCCCTGAGTTCTGATGTAAAAGGTAAAGTGCAAAACAAACCACTTCCCATTTCATTCTCTGAACAATTCTTTTTCCTACTCAGGAAACCTTTCAAGGAGCATCCTCTAGTTCCTCACTTCCCTCTCACCCAATAATGTCAGCCATCCGGACTTCACGCCTCCCTCCTGGAAGGAAACTGCTCTCTTGAAAGGCAGTTGCCTCGTGGAAGCTGTCACATTCATCTTGTTTCCTTCAGCTTTTGACACCCTCTCACCCTCCTCCATCCCGTAAGTTTTCTTCAAACGCTCGCCTCCCTTGGCTTTCAAAGCTGACAACTTGATTTTCTTCCTCCTCCCGATGCTTCTCTGTCTCCCTCATTGCCTTGGTGACTCTTCATCCCCTAAATGTGACTTTTCCCTCAGGTTCTGCCTCAACTTCCCTCCCTCAGAAACCCCACCCATTCCTACAGCCTTAGATCTCGCTTTTAGGCAAACGGCTAACAGTCTGTCACTCCCACGGGCCGAGCTACATTTTCCAGATCACCTCCACCACAGCGCCGCCCAGATATCCTGCTGGCAGACCTGGCGTTTCTGAAAACAAGTTAATCATTCCCCTTACAAGGGCTGCTCCTAGCTAAGCATTTCAAAGTTATTTTTAATAAACATACTGTGCTCAAAATAAATAGTTGGTGAATAAATAAATGGCAAAATAAAAAATACAAACTGACCAGAAATAATGCAGAAAACTGTCTTAAGTTTATCAAAATGTCTTGTTTGGTTATGTAGAGATAGGCTTTCGGACTTGATCTGGAAAGCTGAGGAACTTGGTAACAGAGGGATCGTTTGAAATTTACGGAGGCTGCCAGGGAGAGCAGGGGAGGCATCCTGGGGGCCAATAGAGAAAGGAGGGGAGGTTAAAAGATCTTGGGAGAGGAATACAGAGAGAGCTGTCTGTAAAAATGGTGGGAGGATGAGACCAGAGGAGAAAACGGAGAAATTCCTTGTGGAACGAATATGAGAAGCAATTTTAGTAACAGTGATATTTAAGCATGAATGTCCAGCAGTCCTCCCTTATCCGGGGGGGATGCCTTCCAAGACCCCCACTGGATGCCTGAAATGCAGATAGTACTGAATTCTATATATATGTAATATTTTTTTCCTGTACGTACAGATTTGATGTGTGACGGCAAAACTAGCACAAATTTCTTTTACCTTCCTTGAAATCTCACAGTTAAAAAACTCCTTCTTACTGTAGATCTTAGTAACCTCAGCATACAATTTCTTTTCTTAAGTGGAGAACTTTCACCTTTTCACTTAAAGGAAGCACTTTACAGCTTCTCTTTGGCATGTTGGAATTGCCAGCATCAGTACTTTTGTGCTTTGGGGCCATTCTTAAGTAAAATGAGGGTTATTTCAACACAAGCACTGCAATACCGTGGCAGTGCATCTGATAACTGAGACGGCTGCTAACGGGTGGGTAGCATCTACAGCGTGGATCTGCTGGACAAAGGGATGATTCACATCCCAGGCAGGATGGAATGGGACAGTGCACAATTTCATCACGCTACTCAGAATGGCACCGAATTTAAAACTTATGAATTGTTTCCGGAATTTCCCATTTAATATTTTTGGACCATGGTTACTGTGGGTAATGGAAACCCTGGAAAGTGAAGCAGTGGAAAAGAGGGGACTACTGTACATATTATGCTGGGGTGAAATATAATCCCTCTTCACTTGAGCCAACTTTTATTAAAAGCCTACTTACCCTGTGTTAGAGATATTTAAAAAAAGGTGATTAAAGAAAAGAAAGATTGATTCCATGTTAAGGTTGGCAAGGCACAGAATAAAGAGAATATCCCCAGAAGCACAATGTAGGGCAATGATTGACAATCTAGTTAAAATACACGTAAGAGTGAACAGGAATATATGTAACCCCTTCCCCAAGGAATCCTTAGGAATATTAGGGAGATATTAAATTTCTAGTTCTCTAAATTATGTGGCAGCTCAAGCCAAGTGTTTGTTTAAAAATTACACTAAAGTAAAGCTAGTCCTCAGAAGGGTGGTGAATTTGGAAGCACACTGATGACAACTCTAGGATTACAAATTGACAATCTTCTACTAGTCTTTGGGAAGACTATATTGGTAATGTTCATTAAACATGGTCCTTCAGCTGATTTTGTGCTTTCTGAACCACATGCGGACCCTAACATAATCTGGCAAGGAGTCCGAGGTCATTTACTTAACGTCATAGGACTGGGTTTCTATGGGGCTGGTGGCCAAGAGGCCAAGGATAGGCAAAGGGGGTTAAGGATAGCATCTCTTACATGCTAAATCCTTCCCTATTTCACTATGGGGTTTTTCTTCCTCCCTCTCCCCAGGCTTTAGAGGAGACAGTAGCTCTGATTACCCAATTATAGTGAACTTTCTCACCAAAACTCACACAGGGGAAGCAAGTAAGATTTTGCTTCTCTGAAGGAAAAATGTCTCTTTTTGTGTTGTAGTTTTTATTGTTTGATGTTTTACCTGGAATTTTCTAATTAATTATAATCTCTCTTCAAAGCTCTGTATTCTGGATATTATCATTTCTTTGCCAGAAGTTTGTTCAGAATGCATCTTCCCAGCTGGGATACACCTGGCTTCACAAGTTATTTTAAAATGGATATACTGGTTTTTTGATGACTAGAATTTGATGAGTCAATACTGTAAAATAGATGTTCCAAATCTCAATTTAAACTTTGGTTGCATTCTTTAAATTATGTAATTCAGAAAGTTTGGACTACTTAGCATCTAGTTATGGTCGTCATTTCCTTTTCTAAAGAGGACTATTGATAAAGTAAAATATGTGGAAAAAAGAGTGCTCAGAATGGTAAAAGGGTAAGAATTGGAGTGAGGACTGTCTCAAAAATTATAGTTTAGTGTCAGGCTTATTTTGGACATAAATTTTTGAGTGCCCAATGGATCAGGCCCTTTAGAGAAGAGAATCTCACAGGCCAGCGAGGAAAAATTTGAACAATCAGACTTCAATATGGAATTGTACGTGCTGTAAGTGCCATACAAACAGATTCTTATTAGAATCAAAAACAGAATATTTAGCTTGGAAAAAAGAAAATCTCAGGGGAAGAAATAAATGGTAACTTTCTCTGACTACTTGCAAACTTGTCCTGTAGCAGAAGGATTATAAAAAAACTAACCATGTTGTATATTAAGAAAGAATTAAGGAAGAAGATTCAAATCCATAGAGAGAACTTTCCAACTATTTGGGGTACATAAAAAGGAAGGAGTGGCAATATGAAGTACCAAGCTTTTGATCACTGGAAGTACTTAAGCACTGGCTATGTAATTAATGAATATTGTAGAGAGAATTCCTACATGGATTTATCTCTGATTCCTAAAATCTGTGGTTCTTCTTTTTCCCTGAACCCCATATGCTGTTAATTTTCAAATCCTGTGATATCTCCATCCAAAGCATATCCCACATTTCTTCATCTCTACCACTACTACCCTAGTCCAAACTCCACTAGCCTCTAGCACTTGGACCATTGCAGTAGCCTCTCACTGCCCCAACCCCCATCCCTGACACCATTTCTCCTGCTTACAATCCATTCTCCACATAGCAGACAGCAGATCATTTAAAACATAAAACAGATAGTGTAAATCCCCTTCTTAAAGTCTTTTTTTTTGTCTTCCCAACTCTTAGAATAAAATTCAAACTCCTTATTCTGGCTCTTATTAAGAGCCCTGTATAATCTGCCCCAGCCTCCATCTCAAAGATCGTCTCATATCCTCCCCCCATCACTCACCATGTTCCAGCCACACTGGCCCTCTTTTGGTTCCTTAAACATACATACATCATTTCTCCTTTGTACTAATTGATTTCTTTAACTGGGAAACTCTTCTGATCTTTGTATGCCTGATTCATTCTTGTCATTTTTATCTCAGCTAAAATTTTACCTCTTTCAAGAGATTCTCCAAGAGGACCATCAACTCCAAAGTACCATACTCAGTCATTTTCTAAGACCTGATTTTAATCTCTGCACAGAATTTATCAATATCTGTCTTGTTTGTTTCTTTCTTTATTTGTTTAATAACAGTATCCATCAACCCACTAAAATGTGAGCTCTGTAAGAATAGGAGTCTTGTCTATCTTTTCCATCAGTGCATCTTGTGCCTTATAAGTGATTGAAAAGCACTTTGGAAAGGAGAGAGAAGAAAAAGAGAGAGAGGAAGGGGACAATTATTATTATTGAATAATATCATAATCTTAATCTTACTGCATTTGGGTTATTTCCTCAGATTTATCTTCCAATTCACAAATATTTCCCTTGACAGTGTCCAAATTAGTGCTTAACCCATCTACTGAATTTTTAATTTCAGTGATTATGTTTTATTTTTGGTAGTTCTATTTTTTCCAAATCTATTGTTCTTCCGTGTTGTTCTATATTTATTCTTTCCTTATTATTATTCCTACTCTTTTTTTAACATCACTTTCAACATATCTCTTTTATGGTTAAGGATTTTGTTTGTTTGTTTGTTTGTTTCTACTTCTTAGTGTGTTCTTTGTGTTGTGTCTGCTGGTTCTCCTGCATGGTCTTTGTCTTCTCCTGTAGTTTCTTTTGTTTTATTATTTTATCTTATTTCTATTGAGGTTCATCTTGCCTAGTATTTTATGCTCCTGTGAAAGTGCTAGCAGCCCCCAGTGTAAAAGTCTCCTTCCAGAGCAGTAAATTTCTTGGGCTTAGGTTGCTACATCATGAAAGTATAAATTCACACTGTACACCATGTGGTATGTGCTCATATTCGTTTCTTTGTGTGTGTGGCTGGGTGCCCTTTGATTTCCCTGCCAAGACTCCTGAAAGATGGCAAGCTTCCTTCCCACTGCTTCCCAGGGCCTGTGAGGGAAATTTCTCTAGACCTCCTTTGACAGAAAGGTCAGTTCTTTGAGGCCCCCGGCCTTATGTTGTTGGATTGATTTTAGTTCCCCAAACCTACACAGGCTGAGGCCACTCTCCTCTCCTTGAGGCAGCACTGAAATCCTAATTCTTAGCCATTTAGAGCTTATAACTGTGCAAAACAGGTAAAAACCCTCACCAGACCCTTATATTTTGTCTTTTGTCTTTTTATTGTTGCTTTGTGTTTTATGAACACCAATACATTCCCTTTCTTTTCAGCTTGGCTCATTTTCGCTGTGCTTACTTTCTTTTTCAATTATCTAAGTTTTAGGGGTACAGCATTATAATTTGACATCTGTATACACTACAAAGTGAGCACCCCCAAAAGTCTAGTTACCATCCATTACTCTACAATTGGCCCCCTTCATCCCTTTCATTTCCTTCTGGCAAACACTGATCTGTTCTGTCTTTACATTTTATCTGAGATTTCCATGAGATTTTAGCAGGTCTAGGGTCCATCCAGATCAAGCTTATTCTCCATGTCACTTTAAGTTCTTTCCAATGAGCTAGGCACTATAATTAAGTGCTAGCTTCCTCATGAGCTAGGTTCTGTTATTACTCCCATTTCAGATATGGAGATGATGAGATTTCAAGAGGTTATCTTACTTGTCCATGACTCTTCAGCTAAGATGTGTTGGGTCTGGGACTCAAAAAATCACATATAATTGATGCCTAAACCATGCTCTCAAGAGTAGTTAATAGGACCTCTAGAATCCCTTTCAACTTTAAAATTAATATTATATCCTTACACTTTACCTGGTTTACTGCCCTAAACTGGAATATGTAGTTCCGTGGTGTTTATCACAGTGGCATGTAGATCAGGCTAATTATGCTCAGAGTTTTGTAGTCTCGGCTGCAAGTCTATTCCAACTGCTTTGTAGGTTTTCCTGGATACTCCATGGGAAGGAAAATACACTAAATTAAGGGCTTCAAAATGTGAATTTATATTAAGATGCCCTAAAAAAGGGCATAATCTTATAGTGTCATTAACATGAGGTTGGATATAATGGAAATATTTTAATGGTGAATTATGTATCATATGGCTTCTTCCCTAATTTTTTCACCCTTGGCAACAGATGCTTTTTTATTTTTTCCTCTACCAAAATTCCCTTTACTGAGCATAAATAAAAAGATGCATTTATATTTTCAATGAAGCATTTAAAAGCATGAGTACGGGGCCAAATTAGATTCATTCTGAAAGAGGCATATGAAAAGATCACAGAAATTTATATATTTAGTCCTTAAGTTACTGAGACTGCAAAGACATTAATTTTGGTGTCCTCTACAGACTGTAGAGGTTTTCTGACTCCAATTTTAATGAAAGAATAAAATTCTCACAACAGTACTCAATTCTTCTTACTCAATGGCTGAGAAAGAACTAAACTCCTTTATCAGACAAGCACTCTGTTTGTTACTCAAAAAGGTCACAACTGAGTCACACAAGAACCTAATTTTCCTGTGTAACAGTGCTCTATGTTTTTCTCAAAACCTATGGTTTCAGAGAACCAGAATTTCCCACTACCTCAGAACACTAGATTGACCCCAAAAACAAGTCTGGAAAAAATTCCTTCCAGGCATTAAAAAAATGAAACACAAACAACTACCAAATGATGTTTGACATTTAAGAATGACCTTTGTGTAGCAAATCAAGTCATTTTCCAAAAAGCCAACATTCAAACCTTCCCAGAAATAAATTTGCAAATGAAAAGACATCAGCAGCTAAAAAAAGTAATTACTAGCCATAAACCATTTTTTTTTGCAAACACCACTGAAATTAGTGAGGTTAAATGCCCAGATTCAGTAGAAATGCTCCATCAGTTCTCACGTCCCTTTCGCAGCACTGCTGGATCTGTTTTGATAAGTCTACTGAATGAACATTTTCTTTTCAATTGCTAAATCTCCTCTCACAGCCTCCTCTGAAGACGGAGAGCATCCTATGCTGGTATCCAGAGTGTCGCACGGAATATAGTGACTTAGACATTTAAAGTAAGTTCCTGATGTGCTGTCTTGACCTTGGTTTTGCCCTGCAATCTCACACTGATTCTATAAAAGGCAGTCTCCAGGCTGTAAGCAGCAGATTGTCTGGAAAAGGGCGGTTCGAACCATTTAAGTCCCACCCTGAGACCAGCCAATAAGCGATATCAACAAACACAGTAACAAAGTTACTGTAAAGTGATTTATGAAATTAACTCAGAGTCCACATAACTGGCTGCCAATCTTTTCTTTCTTTTTGCTTACATGACGATACCAACATTTCTTTAGCACCTGCTGTGTCACTACCCTTGGGTATAAGGATGGAATTTGTTACCTCATTTATATTTCTAGGAAATAATAATTCTTACTCCCTCACCCAATGCAGAGATGAGGAAGTGAAGGAAAATGTAAGAGTGTCCAGTTACACTATAAAGTAAAGAGCTGAGATTCAAAATTAGGTGTGTCTGTGTTCAAGGTCTGTATCCTTTTTCTACAACACCAAAAGTAAACACAAAGGCAAGGCAGTCTTACCCCATATAAAAGTAATTCGAGGTCATTATAGAAAATAAAGATACCAGAAAAAACAAATTGTGTGTATCTCTACTCCACTACCAAAAATTCTTACTAACATTGTCTTCCAAGTTTAGGACTCTCTTTTGCGGGGAGGATATGTAATAAGATGTTAGGAGGTTTTCTTGAAAACTTGTACCAGGGGTTACCTAATAGTGCAAAGATTTCACCACTGAGAACAAATTAGCTGAATTAAAATCTGCAATGTCTCGCAGGGACACAAGAGCAGCTTCAACACTGAAAGCCATCCCAAGGTAAGAGTATGGACAGGTGTTCTTCCAAAAGAACAAAAAGGGGAGGCGTCCGGAGAATCACTGGTGAACTCAGGGGAGACTGAAATATTCCCTGACTGCACATTCACGTAAATCCCCACGCCTGCTTGCCAGCTCAGGTGCTGTCAGATAAAGCGCAGAGAAAACCAGTGGGAGATGCTTCGATGAGAAGATGTCAACTCTAAACACAGGAGTGGCTTAGTTTCTGTGGTTGAGGGAAGGGGATGAAGATTGGGATAACTTTGGCATTAAAGGTAAAAAGATTTAGAAGTAATAGACATGATACTCTCTATCTGCATCAGGAAGCCACAACATGGAATTAGTTATGGGAAGTTTATGACTTCACTCTGAGTTTAAAGTGGAGTGAAATTTCCTAATGGCAACGTTAGCAGATGTACTAAGAATGCCCATATGAGGATATCGGCTTATTGACTTTTTAGTGTCATGGAGGTTGTGTGAGGTCTACAAAGCAAATAAGGACCATGAGCTGCTTTTGGAGAAGGTCCACATTTGGGGTTGGAATAGGAAAGCGGAACTTTGAAGTAAGATGAAGAGAAATAGTGAAAGTAGACAGAAGAACCAGGAGTGTTTCACCACGGAAGTCCAGCTGAGACACATTCGATTAATAAAAGGAAGGTTTTTGGAGGTTCAGAAGTTACTAGATTTGGAGATTAGGTAATCATTGGTGATCCTCAAGAATCAAATAATTTCCAAAAAGATAAAAGAAGAAATATGTTGATTAAAAGCAGAAAAATCTTAGAGCTGATCATTGACAAATAAAGCCAAGAGATGTCTTTCTGAGACTCTAACAAATCCAAGGAAGAAATAAAAATACATATAAAAATTAAATGGGTAGTAGATAACCAAATAATTTATTGATTTTAATATTAATGAGAATATTATTATATTATAGTTGTAAATATTATTATTAAGATTTCATTGAAATTAATAATTTTCAGAAACAAATTAGCAAGATAGTAATTCAGGAAGCAGGAGAAATATTTAATTGCCCAACAACAAATGATGACATCGAAAATGTTGCTAAAGAACTGTATGCAAATAAAGGCCAGATTCCTATGCACGGGGGAGGGGCTGACTCAAACTTGTTCCTTAACAAAATTGTTTCCTGATATATACAAAATGTTACAGGACTTGAAAAAGATGAAAACCTACCTAATTTCTTATAAAATTAGAATAACCTGGATAGCAGAATCTGACAAAGATGGTTAAAAATAAAAACCATAAGGCAAAATAAATTATGTGAAAATCCTAAATAAAATACTAGGATGAAAGTAATACTGCATGAGAGGAAAAATCACTCACAACTAAGTAGGGTCCATTCAAGGAATTAAATATGTACTAATATTGGGAAATCTTTGAGAAAAATATAATTTAAATAGATGGAAAAGCCTGAAATCCACCCACTTTCCTTAATTAAAATTCTTTTGAAACTAGGATTCCTTAATATGATGAGAAAAACAACAAAATCTCAGGTTAATAGTCATATCACACTTAGTAATGAAAGAGTAAATTTATGCATAAGTAAAATTTACTCATAAGTAAAAGAACAAAGCAAGGATGCTCATAATACCAACGATTATTTCACACTGGTTTGGAAGTAGATCCTACACAATTAGATTCAAAGCATTTATACAACAAATAATCACAGGAAAAGAAACAAATTGTCTTATTTGCAGACAACAGAATTATTTACCTAGAAAGACCAATTTTAAAACTGGTAAAATTAATAAGAGTTTATTATATCTGAATATGTGATTAAAAATACTCAAATTAATAGCTTTGCTGCATCAACAATAGTAAATTCTAAGCAATTTTCTAAAAACATACTAAAAATAAGGAGTAAAAATGCAATTAATTTAACAATAAATGTACAAAAGCTATATGAAGCAAAACTACTAATTTTAGGGGCCAGCCCAGTGGTGCAGCGGTGAAGTGCACACATTCTGCTTCAGTGGCCTGGGGTGCACCAGTTTGGATCCCAGGTGCGGACCCGTGCACTGCTTGTCAAGCCATGTTGTGGCAGGCGTCCCACATATAAAGTCGAGGAAGATGGGCACGGATGTTAGCTCAGGGCCAGTCTTCCTCAGCAAAAAGAGGAGGATTGGTGCTGGATGTTAGCTCAGGGCTAATCTTCCTCAAAAAGACAAAAAACTACAAATTTTAATGAGAATTGTTGAGTGTGTCAGACACTGCGGAGTGCTGCACAATATTATCTTATTTACTCCGTACAATTATCCTTTGTGTGTGTATTATGTTCCTTTGAGGATTAGAAGGAGAGATACACTTGCCTAATGTCCCACAGTTCAGTGGCAGGAGGTAGATGAAACCGGCGAAGGAAAGGAGGAAGGAAAAAGAAAGGACGAGAAAGTGGTGATTATACAGCAGATATCCACAGATGTGATGATTCTACGGGGGGAGACTTTCTGCACACAGTAAAAGATTGTGCTTATCAGAAACATCATAAGTATAATCCAAGGTTTAACAACAAAGCAGGGAAGATGTTTGCAGCAGTGTTACACGAAGACACAATTCACAGACAAAAAAAACAATAACTAAGAAACATAACTAGCAACCCAAATAAGAACTACAATAATGATAATTAATTTAATCTATTAGATTGTCAAAAGTTAAAAGACAATCCTTTGAAGAACTTCACGAAATGAGCCCTCAAAGAATGCTATGGAAATCTAAACTCCTTCAAGCTTTGTCTTTACCAATTTGGCAATTTTTACTAGGAACTTTAAAATTGTCGATATTCTTTGACCCAACAATTTTACTTTCCTGAATATATCTGATTAGAAATAGTAGAGATATGGTCAGACATGTATGATCAAATGTTTACTGCAGAATCATCTGAAATGGCAAACAATTAGAAACTAAGGAACAACTAGTAAATAATGAAATCAATGCAGCATTTGAAAACCATTTTCCAAGAAATTTTAATGGCAAAAGAAAATGTTCTTGCTATATTTATAAGCATAGTTAAAAAAAAAAAAAACCTAAAAAGAGGGGAAAAAGGCCCCATACTATTATCCCTGTGAGATAAACAATTTTGCATGTTTTTATAATTCATTGTCTTTCGCAGGTTATCCACAATGATTATATATTATTTCTAAAAGTCAGGAAGGGAGCATTTTAAAAAATTGGTGTTCAGACAGTTTCTCTAGAATATAGGGAGAGAAACTAAGTTTATGTATTTAGGGAGAGTAGGTGGCAAGAAAATGGAGATGGTGGTCAAGCTTGTTCATTCTGTAACTGAAAACAGAGGAGAAAATTGGAGCAATAGCTAGAAGGGAGACTAGAATTTGAATATCTGAGAAACTTTTTAACCTAATTTGCAAAACTCATTTCCAGTTTGAAGACAATCAAAGAACTGCTGTGAATCAAGGAGCCATGGGGATGATCAGCATTTCTGCTCAGTGCTGTGGAATGATGAGGGTGATGATGGAGCTCACGGACCAGCCTGCAGCAGGCAGTCCCTGAAGTGGGACACCTGTAATTGTCCGCTTGGCCAACCAAGCAGAAAGGAAGCCTGTGAGAGTTGTCGCTGCTACTGTGATTATAAAAGATCACAGCATATTTTGCTGCAAAATACATCTATTCACAAGTAGCCTTACAGTTTTAGTCCAAAATAAAGGAAGTGTTCTAAGAGCTCAATTCTTATGGACAGGAAATTAAGAGATCTCATATAGTCAGGAACAGAATTAACTTATTGTTAATTCTTCTTAATGCTAGAGGCTCAGGAAGAGGCTTTGCGGAGTTCATGTAAGCTAGAGAAAGGATAAGAGTAGCATTAACAAAGTAAACCCAAAGATTAATTAGAAGACCCTTCTCTGTTCTCAATGATTTGTTTTTTGTTTTTAGGAATAGAGCTCTAATAAACTACAACATGGTTTTGGACCTACCATTTGGAACTATTAATAAAGATATAATTCTTACATAATGATGCTATCTATACATTGACCAGATAATATAAGATATAGGAGACAGCCCCAACAAACTAAACATACATTTTCTTCATCATGCTGTCTTCTGGTATGAACCAAAATTGGCAGTCTACAGACAGTGGTCATGTCCATCTTCATAAATGGAGTAAAATTCAATTGCCATGTAACATCATCAGTTTTATAAACATGCCTCACTTTAAGAAGAGAGACTGACATTCTGAATAGTCCTAATATCACTGAAGTGATTGAAATCACAACAGAACTTCGTTAGGTTGGGCGTCTGGGGAAGGGATGGCATTGGATTCAGTATTTGAAACAGGATCACGAGAGACATGTGAAAAGTGGAAAGTCAAAACAGAGTTCCTGGACCCTGTGGTTGGAAGCCTGTCCAAGGAGACACCCTAGATATCTATCCATAAGCAAGAAGTCAATAAATTAGGATACAGCCAAAATATAGAATACTTGCAAGCAATAGTTTAAAGCAGATTTCTGTGTGTTCACTTGGAAGGACCCCCAAGGTACACTGTCAAGTGAATAAAGGGTCAGATAACTTGCACCAGATTCCATTTATTCAGACCTTCACTAAAGTGTGTGTGTGTCTCTGTGGGTGTGCATATAGAAATGTCTCAGAAGAATCACATCACCTGCAACATTGTAACACTTTGTAGTGAAGTTGGACGGGAGAACGAGCAAAGCACTCTTGCACTGGTTGGGGTTTTTACAATGAACATGTATTGGCTGGGGTAATGAAAATTTAAAAATTGGCACTGAACATTTTTTTAAAAAGTCTATGGATTACAAAAAATAAATAAATCGGTCAAGTACAGAAAAACTCAGAAAGGTCCTAATCCTTGTAGGTCTGAATAAATGTAATAGGAGATTGTGTACCTTACAGGCAGCCGTAAACTGGAGGCGGCTCTGGACTTGGTGGCACATACAGGGAAGAGCTTATTTCAAAGACGAGCAGGACGAACAGTGACCAAGGAAATCGGTTCTCACCATGGGAGACCACAGTGCAATCATGTACATCTCCACAGCGCTCCCGTCTTTGGGAAGGATGTGGATATTTCTTTCCAGCCACGACTAACTCCATTTTGCGGTCAGAGCACAAAGAAATGCTGGCCCCCCTCAATCCTGTGTCACTTCCAGAGGCTTGTCACTTGCATCATTTTGTTTCTAACATAATATTTGTCCTTACAGGGACATTGCCACACAAGTCTTTCTGAAATACTATTTTCAAGATGAATATGTTGATGCCTCAATGCCTTTTTTTCTTGGTGCTAGTAATTAGAAAGTACCATATGTGGTTGTGCCTAAGATTCGAAAGCATTTGGCCCAGAGCAGGCCCCAGTTCGTGGCTGGGATGTGCTTTCTTATGGGTGATGCTGAAATTACTCAAATGGACACCTGATGCTCACACAGAAGAACGTGACACTCCAATGACACCTGACTGCAAGGTTCTGCCATGTAATGTTTGCTCCTTCTATCTCCTTTCACTTTCAAAGTTTTAGATGAAATAGCTTATACTATGTTTATAAAACTTTAGTTTGCCTAAGAAATATCGGGTGTACTTTTAAGAAAGGTATATCAGAAAAAAAAATAAAGAAATGTATACCAGGGTCTAATTCAGACCTGTTGACTCAGCGTCTAGGTCCAGGGCCCCAGGGACATGCATTTTTAACAAGCACCCGTGATCCTTCAGCTGCCTCTACTTGCTAACAGTCGCTGTCACCGGGCCTCAAAATCACTTACCCACCATCACAAACTGTCCACCAAAGGGTTTGGTTTGGCTTATGTCTTAACAATCATGAAATTTCACATGAAATCTACGTTTTTGACTTGTATTTAAGTATCTGAAGATCTGGCACCTAAGGCCAGCCTTCTCCTATGGCAAAAAATATATACATATTCTTTAGACTGAGTATACTCCCCAATCCACAGGGTCTCCACCAGTTCCTGAATACCTTTCTCACCAGTTACAGTAATTAGTTTTACCTATTGGCAACCACAGACTTTGAAATTTCCCACACCTACGTATAAGCCAGTTATCCCATCTCACAATTCAAATCTGACGTCTGACTTTCAGACTGGACTTGGGTAGAGGATTCCTCATATATGCCACTAGGTGCTAAATGCTCTAGGTAATTACTCAGTTTGAGTCAGCAAAAGGTCACTGAGAGCTTACTGTCATGTCTTCAGGTTGAATAAGTAAGAGAGATCTAGTAGTTTTCTTAGGGTATTAAAAGTGTTACAAGTGCTATCAGTATTACAGACAGTATTATGTTATCAAGTTTCAAACAGCAGTAATTCAATTGCAGGTGTCCTAACTAAGTAGAACTTTCTTTAAAAATCCTAATAGGATATTGGGTTGTTAGCTCTTTTATGATTAAGTCTAATCTCTAGAATAATATATATATACTGAAGCAAATAAATATGTGTTGGATAGCCTATAATGTTTTGGAAATATCATCATTAAATTCTATCTTGTTTCATTTATTAAGATATATGTGGTCAGTACTTTCCTGGTGGCTTTTCATTAAAAGATAGGTCATTTTGGCTATTTCTTGATTTTAAGTAATAAGAGATTTAGAGATACAATAATTTTTAACATTATTATTACTATTATTGTATTTATTTTAATCCTAAAACTGTTTAACTTTGGACTGTCACATCTCTTATATACTGTCATCAGTTATCATTGACTGTTATTTAAAAAGTTGCTCTTTGCCTCCCCAGATAATTTATCCCTTTTTCAGAAAAGACTTCTTTCGTGCCGAGATCACTGTGCCTACTGATAGTAAGATCAAGTCAGAAGCAGAAATTATGGGCCAATTAGCTTTTTAATCTTTGCCCCAGATCAAGTTATATGTCCTGGATTTCTAGAGGAGCCGCAGTTTAACTGTTTTGTACCCATAAATGCATTCATACTTAGCAGAACGTGTGACTGATGTTAGTTTCAATATCCCATATTCAGAGACCCTTCACAGAAACCAGAGACCTCGCAGTGAGGAACTCCCTGACAGTAAACGATTTAAAAATTCAGTCGAAAGCATATAATATGAGGTCAGAGAGACTCTGAAATCCCATCATCTAACACCTTCCTTCCACTCAGTTGCAGAGCTTCAGTTGATGGTACGAAAGCAGAGATCATTTGGTACAGCTTTCCTTCAGTTCACCATCCAAATGGAAAAAGTCTCATAGGATTATCTTTGGTAAAATGCAATTTTTTCACTTTTATAGCAAATAATACTTATACTTTTTATAGCAAAAAAAAACTTAGTCCTTCCAAAGCCTTCTCTGAACAAGACTGTAGGCTTTTCCACGGCTTGTTCCAAGATTATCATACAATCAAGTATATTAATCACAGTTTTGGTGTTGAAATTCTGAACTAACATTATCTCATATGTTGTTTTTCTTTGAATTTTCTTATTCTACATAAATTTAGGCACATTTCTGAACTTCTCTGGTATAACACGGGAAGGGCAGTGGACAATATTCTTTGATTAGTGATTCATAATGAAAAAGCAAACATTCTCCAGGCTACTGAAGAGATGACATTCTATCTCTTGCTTAATGAAAGATAAATTAAAATCATTTGACATGCCATATGTTAACAATCATTTCCTAAGCAGAAAGAACAGTACTACAGGTGGTTTGATTTCAGGTCCTAAAAAGGTTGCAGGGAACAAACCCTCTTTTGTGGGTACTTTTTTTTTTTTTCGGTGAGGAAGATTGGCCCTAAGCTAACATCCATTGCCAACCTTCCTTATTTTTGCTTGAGGAAGATTGTCACTGAGCTAACATCTGTGGCCATCTTCCTCTATTTTGTTGGATGCCACTACAGCCTGGCTTGGTGAGCAGTGTGTAGGTCTGCGCCTGGGAGCTGAACCTGTGAACCCCTGGCCACCAAAGCAGAGTGCACCAACTTAACCACACCACTGGGCTGGCCCCTGTTGCCACTGTTGGTAAATTTTTCGGGGTGATAATAGACATACTCTTCAGTGAATAACATCATTGACTATGTATGGCTGTAGCTGCCATTTTGCACCAGAGGTAGGAGTATGCCTAGTTCCCTGTAGATTAGTTTCAGAACATAGATAAGAAAACACGTGGTGCACAGTTGTGGATGATGCTACTGAAATCCTAACGCCATGAGTGAGTGACAAAAGGTTCGCAGTGAGTTATCTGCACTCTTGGTCATGTCCATTTTATGATAGTCCTTAATCTGAATTCATATATTATGAATAATATGTTTTTAACAGCTAAAAAATATAAATTAGCATTAAATATTATCAATATGGTGCCATTTATCTCACTTTAAAAACTGTAAAAATATTTTTAACAACACTAAACATTTTTTTAAATAAAACATCACTCTAACTCAACACACTGTTTTTCTTTTTGTGACTTCCCTTCCAAGCTTCATCCTTATGTATATATTTGGATAATTTTGTTTTCTGCTTTTCTGTTTAAGATTACCTCATAAGAATTTTCCATTCTACTGTGCAGTATGCATAACTATTTTAAGTGTTTTTTTAATTTGTATTTTAATGTATGAATTTGTTTCCCTATTGTTTGGCATTTAAGTTGTTAAAATTTCGTAATGGTATTATAAGTAGAGGTGAAGGGAACATTTCTGTATTTTTCTTTTTTCTGGTCTGTTATTTTTTAAATTGTAATATGAATATCTAACATGAGATCTAACCTTTTCACACATTTTTATGTACTTAGTATGTTAAGCAGTGCGTAGGCCGGCTCCCAGCGATCGCCACCTCAGGCTTGGCACCCTCCCACAGGTCCCTGGATTTAGTGCTTGGACTGAGTGACTCACTTCTACCAGAGGATGGCAGGGGCAATGGGATGTCACTTTCCAACCTGGGTTATAAAAAGCCGGTGGCGTCTTCTGCTTTGAGTGGTCACTAAAACTCTCTCTTGGATCACTTGTCCTGGTGGAAGCTAGATGCCAGGTGTGAGGCTCATGTGGCCATGAGCCACGGTCAGCAAAGAACTGCTTGAGGCAGCCTGGAAGCAGACCCCATCCTGTCTACCATCAGCAGTTACGTCTTCAGATGAGATTGCATTCTAGCCAAGAGCAACCTCATGAGAGACCTTGAGCCACAGGGACCCAGCTAAGCTGGGAACCACACTCCAGACCCACAGAAACTGTGAGATAATAAATGTTCATTATTTTGAGCTGCTATGTTTTAGGATAACTTGTTATCCAGAGATAGATAACTCATACAGACTTGGGGAAAAGATGTAGAGCATGTCTGTAGAACACTATTCCATGAGCATGGGAAAGCCATTATGCTTCATTTACTGGAAAATGATTTCCTATGTTAGCAGTGATGCTCTTTGGAATACCATAACGGTAGATAAGGCATTCTATAAATTCATAGATAATAGCTTTGGCAGAAGCACTGTGGGGAGGGAAGGCAAGTCCATATCCAGAGTAAGTGTCTATTTTGGTAAGAACAAGTGCTGTTCCTTCCAAAATGCAAGTGGTTCAATTGGCTGATCCTCTCAGGGAAGGTGGCGCATCATGGACTCAGAGTGGGTCTCTATTGCTGGTAGATTGGGCACTCAGCACTGGGAGTGGCAAGCCTGCTGTTGGTGAGTGGAAGCCTATGTTGCTGAGCCCATTTCTAACCTCCACTCTTGTCACCATGGACACTTTGTTCATGAGCCCACTGGGCACTGACAGAAGTGGCTGAGTAGGGAGATGGACTGAAGTCCACAGAATGTGTCACCCTTTCTACTTGTTTATTAAAACCCTTCTCTGCTCTAGTGAGCATTCAAATGAGATACAAATATCTTCAAACTCGTTGCCTGTTGGGAGACGTCTATGCACATATCTCTTCTGCAAACCTCCTTGTGACCAATTTTCCAATTATGTTCCTCCCAAGACCCTGACAAGCATTTAGCCACAGTCTATGATGTCTGAAATACACAGACCTGGATTTCCGGTTATGTGGTAATAGATAAAAACACTTAGGAACACTCTCAGAAATGGGATTACAGCCTCGAAGTAAATGATTACTTTTACAACTTTTAGTTATTTTCACATTGTTACTAAGTTTTTTAACAAATGAATATATTAATTTGACTGTCATCTTATTATTAATTATATTTTTTTAATTTGGTAAATATATGCACATACATAGTCAATACATTTAACCAATATTTACTGATAAACTACTGTGTGCCGGGCACTATGTTTAATGTTTCATTTAAAAAATTTCTTTTATTATCTTCAAGGCAAAATGTCACACTCCATTTTTTACTGTTTATGCTCATGCATATTGTTCATGTCTTTTTCTTAGTCATCTGTTGAACTCTTGATTTAAAAATATTAATTCATTGGTGTTATTGCCATATTTTTAAACTTTTAATAGTGTTATATAATGCTTCCCATTGTTTAGGCAAAGGTTTAAAATCATTTTTAGACTAATCTTTTATAATTTTTCTAACACATTAAACCTTAGAAAAATATTCTGCTAAATATATATTTAGTTCTATTATTACTATATTTAGTTTTTTATATTTAACATTTTAGTTCATTTGGCCTACCGTTTTATTTATAGATATTATTGTAATTATATAAGAACGGCAGAAGCATTTATCTGAGGAATAGTTTTCTCTCTCACAATTTTTTTCAAAAAGGCTTTTAGCATTCAGTTGTAGGTAGCTGTCAACAATTTTTTTAAATTACTTTTTAAAAATTGTAGATTAGCCTTAGATTTCTGGAAAAGTTGGGAAGACAGCAGATAGAGCTCCCACATACCCTACCCTCAGCTTCCTCTATTGTTAAAATCTTCCATTACGATAGTACATTTGTCACGCTCATGACCCAATACTACTATAAGTCACTGAAGCCCATATTTTTCAGATTTCCTTAGATTTTAATGTTCTTTTTCTGTTCCAAGATCCGAGCCAGGAAACCACATTAGATTTCTTGTCATGTCTCCTAAGGCTCTTCTTAACTGAAGCAGTTTCGAAGACTTTCCTTGTTTTTGATGACATCAACAGTTTTGAAGAGTACTGGTCAGGTGTTTTGTCGAATGTCCCTCAATTGGAGTTCGCCTGATCTTTCTCTTATGATTAGACTGGATGATGGGATTTGGGGAGGAAGGTCACAGGCGGTAAAGTGTCATTCTCATCACATCATTTCCGGGGTTCATCCTATCCACGTGATTTATCACTGTTGATGCTGACCTCGATCAGCTGTCTGAGGTGGTGTTTGACTGATTTCTCCACTGTAAAGTTATCTTTCTCCTCATTCCATACTACACTCTTTGGAAGAAAGTCACTATGTGCAGTCCACATCTGCTGGGCTGGGAATCACGCTCCACCTCCACTGTTTCTAAAATAGTGCCAGAAGTAACTCTTCTCTCAAAGCAGATACTCTGGAGGTTTGCTACAATATGTTTCTCTGCATTTCTTGTAGTAGACATTCAGTCTGAAGTGTTGATGTTTCCCAGTGGAATTATCTTCCTCCCCTCTCCTTTCTGCAATCCTTTTTCCAGTATCTCAGACCCTCCCACTGGTTACACGCACAGCTTAGGATCAATTGGTTAGCTTGTTGCTAAGTGTGTCTTTGCCTGGGTAAAGCAGGACTGAGATTAAAGTCTAATATCTCAAAAAAGCTGGAAAAAAATAAAGTCTAAGGTTGATCTTGAAACCTCGCGGAGCTAGCTGGAGGGGCTTTGGGGTGTGGCCAGGGGACCAAGAGATTTACTGATTTTCAGATAAGAGGATTAGTTTTTTGCTTCTTTTGTTTGTTTGTTGTTCAAAGCTATAGGCTCTGATTCCACAAATCTTGTGTTAGAAACCATCTTCTTTAGCAAGAGTGTTGTGGGAGGCAACAATAGAACATAGCCCAGCAGACAGGCATTGTTATCTTTGATGATAAGATTGTTCAGGTGATGATTTTGAATATTATGTCTCTTTAAAATTCTTACAGAAACATCAGATGTTCAATTCCTATCTCCATTTTCATTCCCCTTACTCATTCTCTCCCTTGACATACCACATTACACTTCCTAAGCAAGAAACAGGCTTGTGTCTGTGAAACTCACCCACCTACAAGATCTTACCTTTACAAGTGTGGCTAATTAAGGCGGGAAGGTAACAGTTCGGCGAAGTTATAGTCAATTAAGAAAAGAAAAACTGGTTCTTGGATAAAGCAAAATTCTTCTCAGCATTTTTTGCTTGCTCCATAACTTTAAAATTGTCACTTTTGAAAATTTTTCAGTTAACTATTTCCCTCTCTCTCCCTCTCCCTCCCTCTCTTTAGTAGCTGAGAACAATCTTAGGCTAGGAAAGGAAAAGAGAAAATTTTGCTTCCCCTATGATGACCTCTGACCATGGTCCCAATGTAATCTGGATTTTCATCTGGTCTTCCCTCTATATGGCATGTATCAGGACACAGAGCACATTCAAAAACTATTATAAATTCTCCAATTCTTCTATATTTTTTTCAAAACCCTATGTGATTGTTAGCTGTCGGGTCAACAAGTTCTAAGAGAAGTGCCACTTTCAAGGGTTCCTTGTACTTGAATCCCTATCCTTGTCCTGTTCGTTATGAAGTGCATATGTTCCCCTGAAGGGAAGCTGCCAGTTCCATTAACCTTTCACATCCACAAAAGGATGTGCTAACCTTGATTTTGGCTCTTGTCCCTAAATTCACCATGTGAAATCATCGCCCACACAGAGATATATCACCGCTCTTTGTTTGGCCTCCTGCCCTCAGCTCCATAAGTTCTTTTAATAACAAATAATCATATATTTTGTTTTTAAAAACTATTCCTTTGATGCCTTATGTTTTTTGTCTGCTACATCAGTTTTGTTAGTAACATAAATTGCTTCTTCAAGAAGATATGCATTGATGACCCTTCAGCAGAAAAATGGCATCACTTAAATTCCCAGGCATTCAGATTTCATTGATCTGCCGTGGGTCTTGATAGTTTGTATTTTTTTTCAAGTTTCTTGGTGACCTTACTCATCATCAGGAAACACTGGGAAGCATTAATATGAATAACTGATATACTGTGTCATACAGTACTCCTTTACCAGTATTAATTTTGAGATAGCAAGACTTTATATACTCACGTTTTAAGACATAAAATATTTTCATGTATGAGAGGTTCAGTTTATTCCTCTTAAACAAGAGCACATGACAAGTACTCCTCCCCTCCCACCAGGCACCTGGCAGATTTATGGAGTAGCTCACAGACACATTTGTTCAGTTCCACCCTCTTGGTACATGGCTAGAATGGTGGACCCAGAAAGATGTCCTCTTAAGCATCACAAAAATTCTCAAAATCCTGGACACCAAATACACATTCCACAAGACTTGCAAAAATAAAACAAAGGAAAATGCAAGCGCAAAAGACATGATATTTCAAGTCAGTATGACTTGTTTCAAACACTTCCACAGGAAGTATAGTCTACACAGCATTGAAAAGAAATGTCTCAGCAGATTCATCAGCTTATAAAGCCAATGGTGTATTTTCTGAACTAAAAAAGGAGATGCCAGAGGAGAGTTACATCTGGGGAAGGATTATTGTACTAATGAATATGATCCATTTCAGAAGGGGATGCCTTCTAGAACTTTTGTTTCCTGTGTTTAAAAAATATGTTTAATACCACTTCAATATTTATTCTACTAACTCCCTTTACCTATGAGATCTTGATTTTAACAACAGTGTTTGTTTTGCTGCTGTCGTTTCAAAAATGTTGCTTTTCAACAACCTAAAGCATGCGGTTGGTTAGGGATTACCAAGTGATAATGGAATTCCGTCTGATCATACACACTGAACACTGAAATAAAAAATATGTTAATTCACGTAGCAAGTGGATTAATAGTTATTTGAAGTAACAAATTAAGCTTGTATCTTAACTCTTATGGTTTGAAGTGAAATGTTTATGCCAAAATTACTGGGGCACACCACATGTTCCTTAGACTCATTTAAATTTTTGAGATCAGAATGAGTTAGTGTTTTGACGAAGCTATCTAAATAATTACTTCATCTCCATTTCACAGGCCATTAATGCATTTTTTTTTCATACTAACCAATCCATCTGTGCATGCAACATGAGTTCACAAGACAATTATCTACTTTCTCACATGTCCCTTTGGGCAAGGGAGGCAGATAAAGGAAACTCGGAGTCTTTTGAGGACTCACGCTGTAATTGTTACCACTAGAGAGTCATCTGCCCTTTATTTTCTCAAATTCTCTACCTGAGGCATAGGCTAGCAACAAATTAATGATATAAACTTTGTAACTCACACAGTTTAGGGATCCTTCCTGAGGACAGACATTCTGGAAGTTCCAAAATTCTATCAGAAAGACCTTACAAAGCTCAAACAGTATGTCCCATTTTTATGGCCCAAGTTATCATTCAGAATGCTAAAAAAAAGACTCATTTTGCTTTCGTTCTTTAATGTGGGACATTAGCCAGAAAGTACAGTGTCCTACGTGGGGACGTTTAGGAGTATCTACTGTAAGAGGCGCCGTATGTTAAGTCCTGAGTCATGGAGTGACTATGTTTAATTCAATGGGAAGATCAAGGAATTAGAGAAGGGTTTCAAAAGAAAAGCTATTTTATAGCATTATTCATAAGATTATCTACAACTTGGGGACAACTTTTAGCTGGACTATTTTTATATTTAAAGCTTAATTTTATACTATTAAAATAACATTTAAAAAATAAATCATACATATTATCTATGCTTATATTATCTATACTCATTGAAGAAATTTTATGCTTTTCAAAGTGACTTCTGGGGCCACCCATTTGTATACGGGACTAAGTCTCAGATGAAGGAAGACATTTAAGTATTTGAATAAAGTTAATGTCAGAATTAGAACCTGTTTTTAAAATCCAACTTTATTTCCCAGATCCTTGGTATTTATAAAGACTACAAATCAGCATAAAAAATTAAATACATGGAATTTAATTTTTAACTGAGATCTGGAAATAAATTTAGCATTAACTCATACTTTCGAGATAAAGGCGCCAACTTCATACCAGCATATTCAGTAATACTGTATTTCTTCTTTTTTCCCTTCCTTCTCTCTCTTTCTTCTTCTTTTCTTCTTTTTAAAACATCGATAGCAGTGGAGCAGGAAGCATAACACAGAAAAAAACCCAGCTGGTTGTCCTGGAGACAGGTTATCTTTATCAGTAGATATGAACCCTCATTTTAAATGCTAAGGAAAAATACTGGCTTTCATACATATATAATTCTTTTTATGTTTAACCTTTAAAAGATATATCTTAGACAAAGGTCTTTTATTTTAAAAACTTAAACACGTTGCACCATCCGTTTCATTCCTAGTGAAATAAAATGTTATTAAAAGTATCATTCTCTGGCTCCTTGAGGAATGGAGACAGTTCAACAGGCCAGCTGCTTCATTTCACTCATACAATGAAAGTAAACAACTATTTTTCTGGATGATAAATTGGTCCTTATTTCTCATGCATTTCCAAGCAATAACAGATCCTTTCTCTTTCTCTAACAAACTGCCAATCAGAGAACCACAGGTTTTACTTCATTTTGTTTCCTACATGGTAATAATAGAAATGGCTACCTTCCATTATTTTTGACAATTCCAGAAAATACCCCGAGTGAAGATTTTCCAGTGCTTTCAAGGGTCATTTGAAGTTCCAAGACTAAATCAGAGGCAGGCATTCAAGGGGCAGCTCAGAAAAAGTCTTCTCTGTAGGAGGAAGTTGGTGGAACCAGAGAGGCTGAGAATTCTCAACTGGAGGGTTTATAGAGTATAAAAGTTATGCAGCTTTCTTCCCCATTAAGTGCTATCCAAAATGTGTCTTTTAACTGATAGTATTTTAGTTTCTTCTGTTTAAATGGACTTTTTAATGTATACAGTTTACAAATCTGTTTGTATAAGTTTCTCTGAGTGTTTATTTGCTGATATGTGCTCATTTAACAACAAAACGTTATTATGGAAACTTCAGTTTCGTGGTTACATATTCTTTCATTAGGCGGTGTTTTTTGGCATGCAACACTGAACCAATAATTACTGCACACCTACCAAATGCCAGGCCCCCTGCTAGCAATATAAGACACACTGGATCCCTGCCCTCAGGGAATTCACAGTCCGGTGAGGGAGGCTGAGGGAAACAGATAAACACGAGTACAAATTATGATCGGGGTATAAAGAAAGTAAATTTGTAAATTTGGTGCTGAGTTGGAGAATAATAGGGGCAATCTGGCTAATTTAGACAGGGGCTCAAGGAAGACCATTCTGAGGAATGACACTTAAATGGAGACCTGAAAGACTGAGAAGAAGTGAGTTGTGTAAAGAGCAGGAAGAAACAGAGAGAAGCTTTAGAGGACCAAGAACAAAGGCCTTGACTGGGAAGGGACCAGTCTGTCTGGGGAACTTGGCCCCTGTGGCTGGGGCTTTGCTAGGGAAATGAAATTGGAGATGCCTCCTTTAGCCAGGATGTGGTAGTTTGGATCTTATCCCCAGACACTGAAGAGCCACTGGAGAATTTTAAGCAGGGGACAGACAGCTTCCAATTTATATTTTAGAGAAGTCTCTTGATTGCTGAGTGGAAAAGTAATTATAGTGAGACAAAAGTGCTTTAGAAGTCTCTATAATGGCACCTATCAATTCAGTGGCCACTAGCCACATGTGGTTATTTGCATTTAAACTAATTAAAATTAAACAAGGTTTAAAATTCAGTTCCTCAATAGCCACATGTGGCTTCTGGCCACCGTACTGGACGGCATCGAGAGAGAACACAGCTATCAGTGCAGGGATATGCTCCCAGGCAGTTCTGCTCTGGACATCATCCACAGCTTCCTGCGCTCCATTCTTCGGCTCCTCCCCCTTTCCACAGAATCTGCCAGCAGTAAGATGGCTCTTGGCTTCCCCATCCTTACCCCTTATTCCCCTGACTCTTCCATTTCTGTGACCACTTCTGTGCTTCCTTCTCCATCAGCACCTTCCTTTCCTCTCCCTCTGTTCCAGACACAGCTTTCCAGCAGCCCTTTGTATAACCTCCTAGAGCTGTCATGATGGCAACTTAAGTTCAAGATGTCCATAAAGGTATTGTTTTTCCCCATGACCATTAACTCATCCTGACCCCTCTATTTTTAATTAATGGCACTACCAATCTCTCAGTCCCCAACTTGAAGTCATCTGCCTTTCTTGCTTTCCACTCAGGCAGACATTCAATAAATTGCTTAATCACAGATAATCTACCCTCATAATCTGTCTCACATACTTTTAATTTCCAATATTGCCTAATTAATTCTTGTCTAGGCTACTGTTATAATTTCCCTGATAAAATTCATTCCAAATCAGCATTGGTAGATTAATCTTCTTAAACTAAAGTCTCAAAGATACACTCTGCTCAAAGATACATACTATTTTCCCAGTACTGCTGTAAAAATAGTGTTGGATTTCCAATTTTACCATTTCTTCCTCTTTTTCATAGCTTGTTTGCTGTCCCAGGAACCTGTCCCATGCATTCCACCCTCGAACTTTGCTCATGCTGTCCACTTTCCATCTGCTAAACATCCCACCTCCATTTATGACCGTCCATACTCTCCTTTATTTAAAACCCATAAGTGCTACTTGCTCTCTGAAGATGTTCTTTAGATTCAAAACATGGTATTTTCTCTAAGTAATTCCAGGTACAATTTTTTAGTGTGTTTTTTTCTTCTTTAGTTGACAATTTTTCATCCTGCATTATAGAGTTTATTTATGTCTTATACCTTGTAATCTTTAATAGCAAAAATAGTGTACATATATTTATATGTCAGGCAGCTTGTCATATATTTATTTGACTGAATTAAGTAGAATATACAAATATCCCCAAAATCATTATAGATTTTATTGCAGCTGTAAAGAAAAATCCCGCCTTGATGTATCTAGGTATTAAGACACATTAAATCTTGTGAAGATTTCTCAAGCACAGTATGACAATGTGCCTTTAGAAATGGCTGGGAGGAGAACGGAAGTCTTCAGTCATTTTGGAGTCACTCAGACAGATTGTTCTCACCTGCGAAAAGAAGCATAAAATGTTCTGTTTTGTCAGGGCAAAAGTATTTGCTAAGGATAAATTGAACATCATGTGTGAAATTCTCAAGTGATTGCACTTACCTGTAAGTCAACCTTCACCAGGATTTCAATTCTCAAAGTCTTTAGCCCAAGACGAGTGCCTGAGGGTGTAAAAGTCATGATTTGCTCTTGGACACTTAGCACAGTTGTCTTGAGGGGCAGCACACGCAGCAAAGAGCAGAGAGGCTGACATCTGGATTAACTAAGTACCTTAATGTTTCCTTAGGACTTTATTGAGAGAAGAGATTTCAAGAAGAAAATGCCTTCATTATTTAAATCATAAAAGGTACAGAAAATATCACCGAAATTTTATAATTTACTTATATTTTTGGGAAAATCACTTGATACATTTTGAAATTCATAATTAGTTGACGGGCATGTAGAGAGTTTACAATAGTACTTATCACTATTTATATCTATATATAAATTTAGTACATTTATATATAGCTATATACATAAAAATATATATGTAGACATAAAGGAATATGGAAATGGTACACCATAATTTTGGGTTAATCTGCAAGTGCTGTTGACAAGCCCCATGCTCCATGGTCATTGCTGCTCCCTGGTCACGGCTGCTCCTTCAGTTGTCAGGAATAGTTATTTGATGTCAATTTGGAGCAACACACAGCATATGGTCTAAAATATGGATACCAGATATAATTCGCTCCATTAGGTACCACTGTGTATGCTCATAGTCTCAGGCTGATTAGCCATCAATACAAATCCAGGAACCAAATGTGGATATAACTTTTGGAAGAGTTATTTTTCTAAGACGCTACTTTTTTTTTTTTTTCAGTTATAACTTAAATCATGGAAATCAAGATGCTGAGCTGAAATGAAGTCTCAATTTCAATATTTGGATAAGCAGAACAATGTTAGTTTATTTAGTCATTACAGGTCATTAGCCACACCAGTAAAACATTTTTATTAAAATTTGTACGCTGACATATTAGACTTTTGTCCCACTATCTTACCTACCTGTAATTAATCCTCTCTTTCCCTTGACATCAATCTCTAACAGCCTTTGAGTCGTTTCTAACATTAAAAAAAACAAAAATCAGTGTGTCTGAAAGCAAATGTGTTCATGACCATAACTTTTATTTTTCCTGCTTTCTACCCATTTGAGCTAATGATTGGATTTGATGTTAATTGTGAAACATTAATTCAATAAGAAAATGAGGAAGCAATATAAAGTTTCCAAATAATCCTTGAACATGCTAAAGATCCAAGCAGACCCCTGCCTCAGGGACCCCCCCCCCCCGCCCCCCACCATTTGCTGTTCCTTCAGGTTTAAACGCTCTTCCCTCCAGATATCTGCAGAAATCCCTCAGGACCATGCTTGAATGTCATTTTCTCAGTAATAATGTCAGCTTCCATTTCTCTCTGTCTTCTTACAGAGGTTGACTTTTCTTCACAGCACTTATCATTATCCTTCATTATATTCTATAACTATTCATCGGTGCATTCGTTATTAATTTCCCAATTAGAATGTAAGTGGAGGGCAGCAGCTTTGCTCTTTGTCATGGATCTGACACCCAAAATGTGTGTCCAACACCTGACAAACAAACATCAATTGAATAATGAGATCAAAATAATGCATCCTATTGGATAATTTGAATTTGCACGATCAAATGCACAGACGCTTATGTCTGCCTGGTCCATAATCAATAAGAGTTATGTTCATGCATGTATTAAACTGTTAATTGTGGAATAAATCCTTTCATACTATTATCATATCCTCTTATTAATACATGAAAAAAGTGATGAAACTGACTTAATGAGCCACTTTTGTCCTTGATCTCCTGTAAATACTTGAGAAGTGTGGTCACACATGCTTCATGGAAGTGTCTTCTTAGCCTCTCTAGTCTCCTCTGTTCTTATATGATTGGGCCGTGAACAAAACCATCATAATCTGACTTCCCACCGTCAACCTCCAATTACCCCCCTACCCCCAGATTTCCACCTACATCTCTAGCTATGAGAAGGATGCCCTTTTTCTTACTCTGTAAGTAACTGCAATTTTGTGTCAGAAACTGAAAGCCGTTGTTTCGGCAGGCAGGAAGCACAATGTGTGCCGATATGAGAAGAGTAAACATGCAGCCCCTTTCACCACCAAGAGTGCGAGCGAGTGGAGATTTTAATTTTCATGATTATTCATGCTAACTAATTGTGAGTTTTCCACGTTATGCTGCCTGCCCAGATACTGGTGAAAATAAGGTCCACCTTTAGTGGCAGTGTCAGGCTACCACTTCACTCTTTGGTTTTTATAAGAATTATCTCTTTTGATATATTTTAGGTGTTTTTATGATGATAACCCCTAGAAAAGAATGTTTACCGACATTACATAAGATAATGTTGGTAAATGTCACCACATTTATTCATTTTAATCAAAACAGATATTGAATAAACAGTTTGGTAAAATTAGCGCTATAAATGTTAAACAATACCAGGTGTTTAGTATCTTCATTTTTTTCCATGGCACAGAAAATTGTTTTGCAATATAAGAACAGACATAACAAATCAATTATTTCAATAATCTTTTAAAACTGGTTGTGCTGATTATCATAAAAAAAGTAAGAAATTGGTTTAAACATTCGTGGAAAACAGGCAAAGAATATGAAGTTCAAAAGGAACGAAACAAATGACAAATAAACAGGAGAATATAATGTTCAACTACAAGTAACTCCCTAAATGTGAATTAAAACCCTAAGATATACCTTCTAGCTAACACACTGCTCATTGTTTGACTGTTGGAAGAGTGAAGAAACGTCTATTTACATTTTCTGCTTGGTGGGAAAACTGACTTCTATAAGATAGTTTGAAACTGTGTATGAACACTCCTAAAACTGCACAACTTTCACCCAACAATGCCACTTTTAGAAATTTACTCTAAAGAAATAACCAGACAAGTGTATGAATATACACACACACGCATATATATATATATATATATGCATGTGTGTGTGTAAATATATCATTAAAACAGTGTTGTAACAAAATATTTCTAGATATCTATATATGTGAGTATGCAGATATTTTTATAATAACAGTATTTATAGTCGAAAATATCAAGAACCATCTAAATATACAAAACTAGAAGGTTATTGAAAAAATTTCATAGAGGTTAGAGAGGCGATGCTGTTGACAATTATTCATGGAAAAGACATTCACAGATAATTCTGAATTGAAAAACACAGGTCAAAAAGAGTGATCATATTTTAGTACATAATATCTGATCACATTTCTATAATAAAAGTTATATTTTAGGTGTATGCAGAGGAAATAAGCTGGAGGGAATATGCTAAAATATTAACAGTGGTAATCTCTCGGTGGAATGATTATGGCTGATTGCAATTCTAATTTTTTTTTTCTGCTTTATCTCCCTAACTCCCCCTGCCCCCCGTACACAGCTGTGTATCTTAGTTGCAGGTCCTTCTAGTTGTGGGACGTGGGACGTGGGACGCAGCCTCAACATGGCCTGATGAGTGGTGCCACGTCTGCGCCCAGGATCCGAACCCTGGGCCACCGCAGCGGAACGCGCGAACTTAAACACTCGGCCACGGAGCCGGCCCCTAATTTTTTTTGTTCAGTTTTCTTAATATGGATTAATTTTGTTAAAATACTTAGTTTAAAAATCACTTTGAATAAATGCATAAAAAATAAATAAGATATTTTGGTTGTAGATTGTTTATTAAACCATAACTCACTGCTTGGAAATGAACTGTGGTTAGGTCTAACTATGATTTTGGAAAGCTGTTATTGAATAAAGAGAAAGAGGGAGCACATGTGGGACAGTCCATAGTTCTGACGAGCGTTCCACTTTTACTTTCTGGAAATAGAAAAGTCACAGCATTAATAAGAGTTATCATTGCCCAAGCTGCGCCTGTTAGAAGAGCCACGTGGAGAGTTACATTAGAGAAGTGTGGCCCTAAGTCACGAGAACTGGACTTCTGATTTATGAGAAATGTTACTCAGCGAGAGGTAAGTAAATAATGTCAAATAAGATAAACGCCAGCCACTATTTTCGCAAATCTAAACACTGGCATTTGACCACAGTGGTGATACAGGTGCTAGCCACCATCATAACAAGCAGCCTAGGAATAGAGCATTTCTAGTTGATGATCCTATTGGAAAATACTGTTGTTATTAACTTACTGAATTATAGTTCGTCAAACACTCCAAGTGATTAAATAATCACAGAAACCATTCCCAAATTTACGAGGTGCAAATTTCTGCTTTCTAGGACTCCTTGCTCTTCCTTTAGGTCCATGTCCATACAATGACCAAGCCCTATCTTTTCTTGCTTTTTTTACCTGTACTTGAACTCTCAAAAATATTCCTTCCTTTTGGTTTGCGTATGCATCACTCTAGCCCCCTTTATTGGCTCAGGCCAGGATTCTGACTCTAGCTTTTAAATTTGATGACTAGCTCTTCCTGCCGATTCCATTGCTAAGGCTCTCACTAGATACTTTTGACACGTCAGTTTGATTCCAGTAGTTCCCTGCTCCAAAGCTGCAGTGGGTCCCTACGACCTATATAATGAAGGACAAATTCTGAAGGCTGGCATACCATATTCCTTGCAAACCAACTGTATGATTATTTCACCAAATTGCAGTCACTCCAAAACATCTTCCAATAATCCCCTTCTATAACCTGCATTACTGTTAGTCCTGAGATGTCACAAATCCTCCTGTCACACCATTCAAATTCTCCCAGTTTTTCAAGATCCCAAAAGAATTCCCTGACCAAGGTGGGTCTCTGAAAAATCACTGTCTGCTCAGTTGGTTAAGCAATTATACATAGCTTGCTTATTATAGTTCTATATAGTTCTATCATTGCCTGGTGGTCTAGTGATTAGGATCTAGTACTCTCTCCACCACGGCCGGGGTTCATTTCCCAGTCAGGGAACCACACCACCCATCTGTGGGTTGTCACACTGTGGCAGCTGCATGTTGCTGCGATCCTGAAAGCTCTGCCACCAGGATTTCAAATACCAGCAGGGTCCCCCATGGTGGACAGGTTTCAGCGGGGCTTCCAGACTAGACAAACTAGGAACAAGGACCTGGGCACCCACTTCCAAAACAACTGGCCATGAAAACCCCATGAATGGCAGTGGAGCATTGTCTGATAGAGCTCTGGAAGATGAGAGGATGGCGCAGAAAGACCAGGCAGGGTTCCGCTCTGCCGGACACAGGGACGCCAGGAGTTGGAATTGACCGGACGGCACTAACAACAATAACAAAAATATTGTCTGAATTGTTATTTAAATCTTTTAAATAATTAACTCTTCGTGTGTTCACGTCTTTTCTACCCAGCTGGATGGCAAACTCTCTGAGGCCAGGCACTGGATTTTGTAGGCGAGATCTTCCAGCTGGGGTGTGAGCATTCCCAGGAAGTCCAGAAAGCCTTTGAAGGAAGATTTTCAGATGCTCAAATTCCATGTGTCTTCTTGCCTGAAATTATCTCCTTCAGAACCCAGCCTTCTCAAAAAAGGCGAATCTTTACAAAACAAAGGGAAAAAAGCCGAATCTCTCAGCCATTGGAATCCTCTTTTGTGCACTGCACAGACTTCCCTTCTGAAGCCACCTCTCTCTCAACCTCTGTCACCCTCAGATTTTATTGTATTTAAGATAAAAGCCCTATCCTGGCCTCAGGCTTCCTGTGACACACCTTCTGCCCTCTCCCTCCAGCCCCATCTAGGACCACAGCCTGGACCCCGGGCTCTTCTGTCCCTCCTTCCTCTGCCTGGATGCTGGCTTCCGCCTCACTCTCCACCTGGCTGCTGCTGTCTCACCCTTCAGTTTCAGCCAAAAGTTCTAATTTTCTCAGAGACAAGTCCTGACTCTGGGTCCAGCTAACTTAGGCCCGTCCTGTTATTGTCCCGGCTGACACTCTTCACCCGGTCTTTGCAGCACTTATCAACTTCTATTTGGCTACTTATTCCTGTGGTTACGGCGTACTCATCTCCTCCTAAACCTGAGCCCCATGGAGCAGGAAGGGCGGCTGCTCTGTGTGCTGCTCCATCCCTGTACCCAGCAAGGAGCCTGGCGTGAAGGAAGTGCTCAGAAAGTATCTGCTGATTCAGTGAAGGAGTCCAGAAAAGCCTGTATTGAGTCCAAACATTAAATCTACTTTAGCCGTAGAGGGACCTTGAAGATGATGGAAACCAGAGCAGTGATCTCATTTTAGAGAAGAGGAGGTGGGGGCCCACATTTAGGGATGGGCAAAGCAGAGACTAAAACCCAGCACATCCAGTTCCAGCCAAAGTGTCTCTTAGTTCTGCCATTCTCACTCATGACGCTTCCTTAGACAAATCGGCACTGACAGAACACCAGCCAGGGCAGCGCGACGGACTTCTCGTTGGAGGTCAAGCCTCATTAATTCTAATTTTAATTAAATAAATAAGATGTCTACAGCTTAAAGCTATCTTGCCTCAGTATTTCCATCTGTGTGATATGACACTTCTTCATTAAAGGAGCTTAGTGAGTATATCAGAGGAACAGATTATAAAACTTCTAATTTCTTTTTCACTTTAGTACTTTGAGAAGAAGAGGTTTGATCTTTCTTTTAATCATTTGCCTAAAAGAAAGATAAGGAAGATAAAAATTGTAATATGGTCAGTTAAGAATTAAGGGTAATGAGGAATGAAGATTAACTCCTCCTGTGTTTGCCTTTCCGTGTGAGCCATTCAGGAGACACACGGGCCATAGCGAACGTTTTCTTGCTGTGCCAGTTGGTTCCTCACATCTGACCAATAGAACCAGAAACAGAAGCGGCTGCTACTGGGGTTGTGTGCTAACAAGCTAGTCTTCCCGGGCAACACGCACGAGGAGCCTGTTTAGTATCGCATTATTTCAAAAAGCCTTTTCAGGTGTTGTGTAACCTTGTTTGGAGTAAAAGTAGGGAAGAGGAGGAAATCTACATTACCACAGAAGATACCTGAGATAATTTGTATAAACTACCATTGTTGAGGTTTTGTGTTTGTCACAGGATAAGGAAAGAGTTTTGCATGTCACTAAAAAGAGGAAGCCATCTACCCAGTAAACCTCAATTTAGAGAGAGAATTATACAGGCTATTACCACAGAACAGAATAAGAGGGTGGCATGTGAAAGGAAGGACAGCATTCTCTCAAGACCGTTGAAATAATATATTTTTAAAAAATCACAGCAAAGCGTTATAATTCCACTCTATGTTTAATACAATAAGATGGAAATCTGCGGCTCTTCGGATGGAAGGACAGCGCTACATTCACATGGAAAACTCCCAACAGGAAATGAGAACTTGAGCATGCTGTGGCTTAAGTGTTATCCAGGAAAGTGTAATGACGATTATTTGTATGCAAACTGCATACATTACCAATATTGAATCACTACTTCAAAAGATCTTTTGAAATACCTCAGGACTCTACAATCTAAATATATTTTTTTCCTTGTGGTAAGAGAGCAATTACTGATAGTATCCATAATTTCCTGTAGAAATAAGATCCATATTATGTTCCCGGTTTAGAAAAAGCATTAGAGGAATATTTATGAAATGAATGAGAATGTAACATTTCTAAGGAAGAGTCAAATAACCTTTAAGAGAACATTAAAGATTGCTAACGGGCCTCGTTTATCAACACCATGAGGATACAACAGTGTACAAAAAAGGATTCATGGATTTCACACAAGCGTTAGGCGTGAATTATTATAATCACGGACCTGTGTGCACAAAATCTGATGTAACCTGCCTAAAAAAATAAAAGCTATAATTACAATAATATTTCAACATACATCAAATATTTTGTTGACTCCAGTATGGAACAGATGAATAGGATAATCTTTTTTACTATTTTAAAATGAAACACAAGCACAAAGGGGGAAAAGCCATGTTTTATTCATTTACCAAAAAAGCTAATTAAAAACTAGCTATTCAAGAGAGAGCTGCCATCCAAACACTCATCAAAACGTTCCGTGATGAACTCTAATCCCCGGGAGACTCCACGACCTCTGACCTCCGAGACTAAATCTCCATGACCATTTGCTCATGACCCACTCTCTGGCCCCAGGAATGTTGCCTTGTAATAGGATTTGTGTCATGACATATCCCCAAACACCGACACACTAAAAGGAGAGCGACGCGAAGGGAAAGAATGTGCCCTAGTCATCTCTGGGTTGCAGAGCATCGTGTCTTGCACATCTGCGCCCATTCAGGAC
The DNA here is from genome assembly GCF_021613505.1 of Equus quagga. Classification (NCBI taxonomy): domain Eukaryota; kingdom Metazoa; phylum Chordata; class Mammalia; order Perissodactyla; family Equidae; genus Equus; species Equus quagga. The sequence goes on from NC_060281.1 coordinate 3,445,002, forward strand.
ATATACTGAACTCATCCTAGTTCACCCATTCAGCATAGACGAACCAAGCACCTCCCATGTGCCAGCACTGTGCTAAGCACTAAACAAAACAAACACGGTCGGGCCTTGCCCTCATGGAGCTAAGTGCTTGAGAACAAGTAATAAAGCACTTGCAATAATATGAGCTAGGTGCTCTGATGCGTGACAAGAGGGTGCCATGGGACACTGGGGGTGCACCATCACGCAGTCTGGGAAGGCTTTCTGGAGGAAGACATCATGGCAACATGAGCCCTGAGGGATGTGAAGGACCTGGGCAGGTAAAGGTGTTGCTTAATGAAAATGACACCATGCGGTATTAGTGGAACTGAAAGAAATGCAGCGTGACAGGCTGTGAGAGTGGAGAGGAAAAGACCTCAGATGAGGCTGCAGGGACGGGCCAGGATGAAATCAGAGAGAGTTGCAGCACACACTAGTAAGTCTGTCCTAAGAACAAGGGGCAGATACCGAAGGTTGAGAACTAGAGGAAGAACATAATAAATAAGTTGGCTTTTGAGGGAGATTATCCTGCACCACAGGGAAGAGATGGCAAGGAGGCAAGATCTGTGTTTAAGGAACTTTAGGAAGAATGGTAACTTAAACCCTGGGGCTCTCGGAGTGTTAAGCTGCTTGCCCCAGATCCATTCACCGTGCAATAGGGTGACATCCTGTTAGTCCTCCTAGCGCATGGAACTCCTCTGGGGAACGGGGAAAAATCGCTTCTGCTCATAGTTTCCAAATATATCTTTTCTTTTTTCTCACTCACTTTTTACTGTCTCACAAAATTGATACAGATAGTGTTGAATTTTTGATTATCTTTATAGTCCTTGGTCTTTTTTTAAGGTAAGAGCTACATTTTTATGATTAAAAAAAAACAACAGCACCTAGAACACTATAGACAGCTTATATTTGTAAAATACATATACAAATGAGTTTGATTTGGGAGGATGATGTCTCTCCTGATTTCCTTTTTTCTGTCGTGCTCTGTGGAAAAGTTCTCCACTCTGCATTTGAATTGCAAACGCCCCTCTAGTGTGTTCTTTAAATGTCTTCCTTACAAAGTACAAGCTCTTTGGGGAGAATTGACTCAGTAGCTACTTACACTGTAGTATGAATTAGGAGAGCTTTGTGGTTTCCCAAAGATTCACCAGATAGCACCTAGCAAGCTTGAAATACAAGTGCTGTCAGATGGAGTGGGAAGGGATGCTTTGGAGGGTGGCGCAGCAAAAAGGATAATTTAATGCAAGAGAGGTTTTGGCTGTGTAAGAATTCTTACACTTAAGGAAATATTTTGACTTCCATGTCCTTTGTTAAGTGATAACATTATGAATTGCATAGGAAACAGGACAATACTCATGTGGAACAGAGGATGCAGGCCATCTTTGACATACAACCTATTGCCACGCCTGGCTTTAGCTGCAGGAGTTATTAACAGATGCAGCAGCCTGTACTTCTGATTCAACATCACAGGACATTGAGCTATCAGCAGTACCCCATAACACCCTGCCCTCATGCTGGGGCAGTGGCTATGCTAATCTGAACATCAAAGGTCAGGATCTTTGCCATAACAACTCTTCTGAGAATGTAACAATGTCCCCTAATTTAGAAATCTCTCCACTTGGTACAGTTTCAAGCAGTCTGATCAGACACAGCTACTATTACAAAGGTGTTACGACTCACACAATTCCATTTTATTGAAACTGGTTTGCATCTCACAATTTGTTAGGCTGTCGTGTAGACATGCTTTGAATACAATTGACCTGGGTCAACGTGACAGCGGAAAGAGCGAAAAGCTTCAAAATCTGCTTTGGCTCATTTGTCCCAAATTTTATTGAACATAAAGATCAACTGATGCCTTGAAATGATTTGGACGGTGCATGAGCTAAAAATTGTCAAGGCCTGATGGTGGCTTAAACTCAGAAAAGATGTACATTAAAATATTGATTAATTCTCTCATTCTGCTGATATTTTCCTGTAACTAAATATGTAAAGTACTTCAGAAAACCAAAGGTTTTTAACACAAGGCTCTTTTAAAATTTAGAAATAGCAGATTCATAGAAATAGAAATATTAACATCACAAGGAATGAAGTAACTGACTGAGGAGATCATTGAGAAAGGAACATCCACCTAATTGTGTCCAGGGCCGCCATCTCTGCCTCTCTCCCTCTCTTCCTCTCTTTCTGTCTCCCTCCCTCCCTCTCCACTCCTCCACCCCACTTGCCACCCTTTAATCTTGACTTTATTCTAAACAAGTCAATTACAAGAAGACTATGGGATTTAATTTAGATGTGTCTATAAAAGTCCTGATAGGTCTTTATTTTAAAGAATATAGTGAATCCTACATTTACTCTGTTCTTAAATACTTGTAACATTTAGTGTTTCTGTCACTGAAGCTCTTAGAAGGGAAGTCTAATAATTTTAATAATCTTTATGACAAAACTGTTTTTTATATTATAGGCATTAAGTGAAAATGCTCCATGTGTGAGTTTCTGTGCTGAAATCAACTCTCATTTAATCCTTATAAAAGCCAGTGTATTATTATATCCCATCTCACTGAATAGGAAACTGAGTTTTATACCAAACATTGTAGCTCTACAGAAATTACTGTTAAAGTAGATTCAGAGCAAATTTGAATATTCTACCTTAAATTACCCAAATTTAGAGGATACTGGCCTCTGCCATCATTTCTCTTTCACAACAATTCCGTTTGTGTAGAATTCTTATATGATTTATCTGATGCATCTTTTTTTCCTTCTTCTCCCCAAAGCCTCCCAGTACATAGTTGTATATTCTGGTTGTACCTCCTGGCTCTGCTGTGTGGGATGCTGCCTCAGCAGGGCTTGATGAGCAGTGCTAGGTCCATGCCCAGAATCTGAACCCAGGAACCCTGGGCCACCAACGCGGAGTGCGCGAACTTAACCACTACACCACCAGGCTGGCCCCTGAGCTGTGCCTTTTATTATGACAACACATAGGGTTGACAATTGCTATAAAGGTTTTAGCATAAAGCTATTTGAAAGATAGTAGAAAGAAAGTTTAGAATTTTTAGTAATATAGTATTATATGCAAGATTGTGCATTGCACTCTATGTTTCATTTCAGTTAATTGGATTGCTTCTGTAACTGGCTTTAGTAATCAATTTGATTTATGTACTGGCTATGTGATCATAACAAGATTCAAGAACATTTAATCCACCCGTCTTATTTTTCTTTCCGTCACTCTCCTCTTTCTCGGTTTCTCTATCAATCTCTCTCTCACAGTATAAAATAGTCTACTATTTAATTTTTGCAGGTACTGTGGTAGATATCTGTTATTTGGGGTCTTGTGCATATATATATATATATATATATATATATATATATACATTCTTTTAGAAAAACTCTCATATTTCCTCTGGAGAACCACAGCTACCACGTTTACCCTGCTTTAGTCCATGTGGTTTGCGTGAGGCTGATTCTGATGCTGTCTCTGGAAGGGGCCTGGGAGCCAGGCCCACCCAATCAGAGCCCACTTCCTCATGATGAGAAGCTCAGGGATGGGATGTAACTCAGGCTGAGACCACGGAAGCCCTCCCAGGACCTCCCACTGAGATCACTGGAAAGACTCACGTTGATGCTTTTTCTACCAGGAATGCCACTCAGGAGTGGGAGGAACCCTCTTTGCTACCAGTTAGAAGAGATTTACTGAGAGTGAAGCCAACCAGAAGGGAAGCAGAGAAGAGAGACGGAGAGTCAGACTTCTGACATTGCTGTTTGAGCACCTAGATCCAGTCATTCAAGGCCCTGGGAATTACAGTGAGTCAATAAATCCTTTCTCTTGCTTAAGCCACTTTGAGTAACTCACACAAGTGAAAGAATCCTGACAAAAGCTGAAGTAGCCACAGAGTACACACACTTTTGTATCCTGCATTCATGGAGACTGCATACATCTCACAACACAAATTAATGGACTGCCCATTCTTTCATACTTGGATATTTAGGTATCTTCCAAATTTTCATTAAGATAAATAGTGCAGAAATGAACACCTACAACATGAAGCATTTTCTACAGTTTGGAATATGTCTGTAATTTTTTTAGAGGATAACTGGGTAAGGAGAAACTTTTTTACAATGTTGCCAAAAATCAATGGACACAATTGCAAACGCTTCACCCTCAGCAAAGTTATTTTTTATACAGACAAAATAAACAGATAGACGTTATTAAGTCTTCTGCACCAGCTTTGTATAAACATGCCTTAAGTGCTTATTTCATTATTATGAGAGACATAACATTTTCCGCCTCTGAACTGAAATCAGCATACAAATATTGGAACATTTTCCCAATAAAGCACAAGGATCAAAGAAAAAAGAACTATTATTTACAAAGTTACCCTGAATTTTTCTTATATATATTAAAATCTAAGTGGAGGAAAATAAAAGAAAGAAATTTTGGGTTTTAATATAATGAAAAATTATATAGAAACAAGAATTATAGTCACTGTGGAAAAGTTGACATGATCCTCTGTAAAAATTAAACACTCAATTTCCACTAAATATCATCGATTCTAGTAATTCCTTTATCTCTTAATGAAGTCAGTCCTACATGGCCTGATCTTGACTAGGTACGTGAACAGTGAAATAAAACTACTTGACTCCAATTTTTGAAAAAGAACAAAATTAGAGTGATAGATGAGATCAACGGAGTAGTCAATCATGTAACAAAATCTACTTTTTGTGATAATTCTAGTTAGCAATTAGATGGACTATGAACTGGAATCCTTGATATAAGTTAGTTTTATGCATTTTCCCCTTTCATCTCTTACTATACATGAATGTAAAATACTTTCAAACCAATGAATTGCAAGGAGAAAGATGTCTTTTTATCTTCAATACTTCAGAAGGAATTTTCAGACATGTCTAATTAGCCAAGATTCATTCCATTTGGGACTCTTCTGGGGACAAAGGCCCCTTAGGAATCTCCATTTGGAAGACCCCCTGCCTTCAAGGAAAGCACAAGCAGTGAACAAACAAAAATGACGATGGGCTTTTTATGGGAATAAACTAGTCCTATGAGGATAGAAAAGTACTTCTTAGCTTTCCAGGTTATGAGACTGTGCTATGGCTTGATAAGGGATTATCTTGAATCTAAATAAAAAGTATGATAAATCCTAAATCCTTCCTTTTGAACATATGTATTATTCCTCATCATATTTTTCTAAATGGTGGCAACTTTCTATATATAAGTGTTCTCAAATGCTGCCATCTAAAGGGTAAAGTTGGGTACAGCCTAATAATATCTAGAAACAAAACAAGTACAGTACCTGAAGATTTACAAAAGTCCAATCATCTCATTATATCAAAATACTAATTTACAGATACTACTTTTATCTATCTGAATGTTTCGGAAGAGAAATATACAGGTAAAGAATTAAAAGATTAATGAATATTTTGTCCATGTCCTTAGCAAAAGAAAGTAAAAATATCGAGAGTTAAATGTGCACCAAAATAATACTAAGACTACTAGTTATAACAAAAATTAAAAAGATAGTTTATAGGTCATTTTATAAAGTAAAAGCCTTGAAGTATTTATTTGCTGATTAAACATTAAGATTAAGATATAGTCACATGAGACCCATGTTTGTCAATGCATCATGGGCTGGGTATAAATTAATATTTCTAATTTTGGAAAAGGTCGGGAAAGCTATTCATGCAAACTAGTAAAAACCATCAATAAAGTGCCAACTCGGCCATATGCCAAAATACTGAACACACTCAGTCTGAAAATATTTTGCAGAAAGCAAATGCCCAGGTCTTATCCAGATGGCTAGGGTATATCCAGAGAAAGACAAGGCTTAAATGTACTGTTAACCTCCTTAGCATTGTTGTAATGGTGATTTTGGTAACCCGTAGGAACACACAAGACAATCAATATAGTATTCTTAAACTCACACAATGTTATACGTAAATTATATCTAATAAAGCTAAAAAAATTATATAAACTTACAATGAAATAAATTATATTAGACACAAAAGATAAGAAGAATGCACAGTAAGCACTTTGCAATGTCTGTTCATTACTGCCCATATACACTTACAATATCTGGAAAAGACTAGCAATATCTGAAAAATACAAGCATTTTGGCCCAAGAAAAAGATATTCTAGAAATAGATTGGAGCTACTTCTTTGAAAGAAAAACAAATTATCCATCCATTGACACCATCTAAATCCATTTGCCATGATTATGTGGCTATGTATATCCAAAACTATCTAATAATATCCAAAAACTTCTAACAATAGTTTCAAGTCCCAGGCACTTCCTATCTGAAGGCATCACCTCATGTCACCTTTCAATCAATAAAATATTGCTTGGGCTTTTATATCCCTCTCATATGAGTTTAGTTAAAATGAGTCTGTTTACCAAAGCCTGGTCATCGCTTGGCAGAACCCACAAAGAAGGCTCTGCAGAGCCCCCCAAGACACAGCTCATGCAGAGAGCGCTTCACAGACAGCGGTTCACCTTTCGGCTTGCTATCTTCTTAGCTGTACCTCATCTTATAGGTGTGAATAGTGACCCCTCGCCAGGAGGCTTCTTGAAGGCAGAGACTGTCTGGTTCATTCAGCCTCTGCACTCAGTGCCTGGTCTCCTCAATACATATTTACTGATGGAATGAATAAACAAATTGTTTATATTTAAAAATAAAGATTGCATAGTTTATTAAATTAATATGAATGGAAGTAAGTTTCAACTATAAAATGTGTATCCAGAATAATATCCACTAAGCTTCATTCTAGCTTATGCTTTAGTACTGAATAGAAATCGTCGACAAATTAATTAATTTCAACATGCCATGTTGGACAATAACAAGATGTGTAATTTTTTTGGGCAAATTGATACACATTAATAAGCTTGCTTCTTCTTAATCCTCTTACCTGAATTTTAAAAAAATTGAAGTGGCTTCTCTAATAAAATATTCTCAGAAAAATTTTCGCTTCTTAACATCAAAATCATTTACTTGAAATGGAGTGATTTGTTTGTATTTTATTTTATTTGTTTATTTATTTTTGGTGAGGAAGATTGGCCCTGAGCTAACATCTGTTGCCAATCCTCCTCTTTTTGCTAAGGAAGAGTGGCCCTGAGCTAACATCTGTGCCCACCTCACTCTATTTTGTATGTGGGATGCTGTCGCAGCAT